>NC_136901.1:84150974-84568750 GCF_949606895.1 Notothenia rossii
AGAGTTAAAACAGTAAATGATCTGATGTTATTGTGAAATACTATTATAAACAAACCAAAGAGATAATATCACACAATACATTTTCTGTTCCATATATTTAGTATTTATTTGTTGCGTGGCCTTATCACCAGACATCCTCAACTAGCAAGCACTAATATGTTTGTGATTCATGGGCTATTGTATTTTCTTAACATTGTTTTATGCGATATATTAAGACTTTTCAAATGTTTCCACACACAAATAAAAAAATGTGCATAATAAACAGGTTGACTGAAAGGCACATAGTCCTCAGATACGCAGTTCATTTAAAAATATGAATCATAACAATAGGAATTCAATTGATCAGTTTGATTAATCTACATTTGGAAAGTATCTGTTATGATTGCACACTATGATGCCCACTCTGTCTGTCAGTCACCTGTAGCAAACATGGCAGACAGAGGAGAGCTCTTACCACATTGTATTACCTTTATACATAGTGGAGAGAAAGGCAAAAACAGCGAACCACTTTATTACAGATCCTTAAGTGTTATTTAATGAATAACAGGAACACCGATTGCAGTCAAACTCTGGCATTAGAAGTATTACTAAAACTGAGACCCCCATCATCCCAGCAACAAACTGCTCTGTCTGCTGCTCTCTGACAGGCGGTGACGCAGCATCAGGTCTGAAACCACCAGACTCAGAGACAGATCCCACAGGCCATAAGACTGCATTAATGCCTGAGCTCTGCTAAGATCCTCCATAACCTAAAGCATGCATCTGTCTGCATCTTACACTTGATTTATCTTAAGGTTAATCACAATAAACAGTATTTTATTTTTTCACTATTTAATTGTACATGTTTACATGCTTCGCGTCGGGCCAAACCACGCCCCTTAGCTGTGATATAATGAGCATATACCACGGCCTGTCGTGAGTTATTGCTTTTATAAAACGGTTACCAAGTGTGGCAATATGAAAGAAAAATACACACTCTAATTTAAATAGTTTTTATTCGTAAATAATGATGTTGAAAATAAAATAGTCCCTCCGTTGCCTTCTGCACGAAACATAGTGCGAGGTGGTTGCTATGCAACAACACTAACAGCTAGCGAACATATTAGACAGAGAGCATTGATCCATTATTTGGCTATTTATTTACATTCATTTGTATGTTGCCGTTTATTGTGCACCCACTGAAAAACTGTCCAGCATCAGTAGCATGGCTTACGAGGTTACTTGTGGCTGAGGTTATACAGGCTGTTGCTTGGCGTGGCGAGGATATTGCTCCACTTTCTCCGGTCCCCGAAATTCGGCTTCCAGTAGTTCTGGAGAGAGCAGTGTCCAGTTGGTCTACCTGCTCTTCACGGAGCTCTGCATGTCGTCGTTTAGGTGCTTTTTCTCTGGACATAGGCACTCCTCAATCCACTCCTCCATAGTAGGCCTATGACCCCCCCGGAGGTCGAAGTTAATCTTAAATGTTTCCATCTTATGATTTGTAAGGTTGTTTCGTAACGGAAGAAATAAAATATATTTATAAAACGGACAAGTCAAATCAAGCAATCTGATTGGTCGATAGCGTTTTTGTGGACCTCTTTGATTACAGATTTGAAAACATCATTGCTTGCTTTAAAAGTAGCACAATTCATTATGTCAAACCTTGGAAAGTATCTAGATATATCCCTGCCCTAATGCCAAAGGAACTGCACACTGAATATGTTTTGCCGTTTGATGTCTATGTCTGGACCGCTGCGTAAAAAGGAGGGTTTCTGCCCCGTTACTTCTCCGCTGCTTTCTTGTTCCAATTTGTTTGCTTTTCAGCCCAACTGTATACTGTGTTTCTCAGGCGCGGAGGGATACTGACTTGTTGTGAAAAGTAATTTACAATTCTACCCGTGGTATACGCTCAGTATATCATGGCTAAAAGCCAATCAGATTGCTTGATTTTACTTGTCCGTTTAAAAAATATATATATATTATGTTGCATTGTTGGAGGAGCTTGGGATTTAAGTTAGTCATTGCCATATCTACACTGGAGTATTGTAGGCTTAGAAGAAGCCTCAAAGCATACCTTACCTTGGGTTCCTCAGCCTTTTTTGAAGTATTCAAATGTTACAGAGCAATGCTGAAGTGTTTTTAAATGAATACCAGGAACACCGACTGCAGTCAAACTCCGGCATTAGAAGTATTACTAAAAGTGAGCCCCCCCCATCATCCCAGCCACAAACTGTTCTGTCTGCTGCCGTCTGACAGGCGGTGACGCCTTTTTTGAAGTATTCAAATTTGGAAGAGCAATGCTGTTGCTTCTAACAAGTGAAATCATATGCTTTGGACCTTCTACTTTTTACTTTGTGTGCACAGCACTGCCTGCATTTGGCAAGCTGACAGAAACAGATTGACATGCATTCACAGTCACTACTGACAGACAAATGATGCATGAAAACTTAGGGACTGTTGTGGTTTGGCTTCAAACTAAGGTGTCAACAGAGAGGGGCTGCTGCCTTTCTCTCTCTCTGTTTTAGCCTCAGGAAACTCGGCATGCACTGCAGATTTTAAAAGTGGAATATAAAACATTTCAGTAAAGGGTAAAGTCATGACATGATCGTCTTTTTGTCAAGTGCAGGACTTAAGTTTGCCAGATAATCAACAAAAATGCTGAAAGCTTTACAAAACTCTGCTCCACTGCGCTTATAGCAGAGTACTCTGGCAGATGCATAATAGGCTAGAAGGATGGAGGTTTTCAGTTGCCCCCCACCATTTTACATGCTGTACATTTTTTGACATGTTTTATAAAGTTATGGTGACTAAAACACGGACATACAATCGGTAAGTTGCAGTTCATGTTCAGTATATTAGCAGCTGAGCCACTGACCTGCCATGTATTTCATTTGTCACCATTTCCTATGTGTAGTGATTTCACACAACACAAAAATCTTCGACGTACCGATGAACTAGATAAACATTGGGGTATCAACAAAACTGACTAGGATACATCCTATGGAAACATTTGTCCAGTTATTTCACTCTGGATCAATGTGTGGTCTGAACGGCAGACTCTTGTCCCAATTGATGCTGAAATGCACGTTTCATATATACATAACTAACAGCATGGGTTAATGTTGATGGTCAAATGAGTGACATGTTGTATATTTTAAGAATGATTTGTGAATAGCTTTACCTTATTTATACCTCAGACTTTGCACAAAATCTGATACAACAGTTATACACATAACAATTTGAGTCATGTAACCAATTTACTTTATTTAAAGAAAGGTTATACAATGATTTTAAGCAGATTGGACATCAGTTCAAAATGACACTGGGTGATCTGGAACTTTGATGGCAAACACTGATGGTTTAGTTACAGCCGGAGAACTGACAAGACATGTGCTGCCGCCGCGAGGTGACACAGCGGTTGCCAAACCAGTTCTGAAGATCTCTACCCCAGACCCATGTATTTAGCTGGTTCTGAGAGAATAATCAATATTGAGCATAACAAGATAAAACAGGCAAAGCACTAAAACACCTCTATCAGCTGACGCCAACAGGCAGGAATAGGGAGACAAAACACTGAGAGCACAGCAGCCCAAGGTTGCAGGCCTGTGCTCAGTGAGGGCAGTACAAACTGACTGGGTCAAAGTTATGGGCCTAGGAACATATATCCCCAACAGTAAGCTTTAATCACAAAGTCCAGTATATTGTTAGTCCATCACTGAATACATGACATCGGTGTAGATCGCCTCTCCCTCTGCTGATTTTGTATTCTTCCTGTTTGCTCTGCCAGTTTTCCTCTTCATGAAGCTGGGTGCAGAATACATTATTGAGTCCTCCTCTCTCTGCAAAAATGTATGGAAACGTTATTGAGGTGTCAAAAGTTATGATTTACATGTAAAAAAATGAGTCAACAACTATTTTCAGTCACATCTTTTCTTTTTGACCGTACCTGCTGCCTCTGCTGATCACCGCTGGCTGGTACGGGATTTGTTTGCAGAGAAACAGAAGCTGTATTTTGAAATAAAATACATTTGATGACACATGATGTAGGTACAATTATACACATTTGTAATGTAAATATAACGTAAAAAGGTGAGCTTTGCCAAATGTCTGATTGATTGAGGTATGAGACACTTCTCTTACCGTTGCAACAATCACAAATTTTCATCTTGATTATATGAATCAGGAAGGCGATAACAATTAGACTTATAGCAAAAGGAGCAGCTAACAGAATCAGAACTACGATGGCCTGCTGCGGATCCCACAACTTAGGTGCTAAAATCATGGAGAAAAGGAGAAAATATGGGTTAGCAAATTTGAAAAATGTACCGTTTTTTTCGACAGTATTACAATGCATGACATTTGGATTGAAATAACATCTCCCCACATGTGGCCACAGCACAGTAATAAGTCCCAGCATCAGAAGAGCTGACGTCTTTAGAAAAGTTGTAGATACATTTCCGTGGAGAGCTAGCCTCAGGACTATTCTCACAATCATCTCCGCTGTTTTTATGGCTGTAAATGACACTGGGATGAGATTCATCTGATCCGGCTCTGAACCAGAACACTCTGGTTTCTCCTGGACAAGTTCTGCTCTGAGATTCAGAGAGGACTGCACACTGCAGAGTCACAGAGTCTCCTGGAAGGACCGGATCAGACTGATGGCCTTGAATAATGGCAGTGATATCTGGTTCAGGGCCTGGAAATTATAAATATATAGATAAAGTATACATTTTTAAAGAAAGGTGAAATCTACAATTGCTGTATTTCATTTCTGAAATCATTCACGCATTTCCCTGTGAGGTAATTTACAATGTGTGGGTAAATATAAAAGATAAAAATAGTAAGCCGACATATCAAACAAAAGGGGTTTAGTACATAACACATTAAGAAAGTAGTAAAATACAATTATGTTATGTAGCAGACAGTAATAACAAAGATAAACAGTTTAAATGATTTACCTTTAACCCTCAGAAATGTCGCATTAAAAAATGTCATGTCAAATGTGTTTACTTTTAGGCAGTAGTAAACTCCAGTATCGCTTGGCTCTGTTTTACTTATTTGCAGGAGAAAGGTTCCAGGCCCTTGTTTTGCTGTAATGCGAGGAGTCTTGTTAACACCATCATAATCAAAAGAAAATGTTCCTCCCAAGGCTTCAGGGACGTTTCCAGGTCCATGCCTGATCCAGAAAATGTTTGTTGGATCCAAGGATTTCTGGCGTGAACAAGTCAAATTCACATCATCCCCAACACCAACAGTCTTTGTCTCAAAGATCTGATCGTGTGTGCATCCTGAAAAATATAATAATCACACAGATGATTGACTTGTGATACATTAAGAATAATTAACACCCAGCTGAATGATTATCAGAACATGACAATTAATATACTATATCTCAAGTCTAGATACTTACGCCCCACTCCAAGCATCAGCAGTAAATAAACTATGATCAGCATTTTCTGGTCAATCCACTCGTGGCTGCCGGTAAATGAAATCGTATTCGAGTAGATTCCCCTTAATGTAATCATATGAAGTGGGAGGTTACAATTTTAGAGCAACCTGATTGGCCTCTCCTTACTTCATTGTACCACCACAGTGGAAATGATATCACCCTTTGTTTCAACCTAAACGCATGAAACAAGAGCAAAAGCAAGCTTCTGTTTTTATGTTTCATGTTTTCCTTTAACTGCACAGAGCGTAAACACACAAAACAGAACAATCGAAAAACAATCTTGATTTTCTTTTCATTTCCAGATGGACTTTTTTGATGGGGTGCAGTAATGCCACTGTCCAGTATGATGTACACACGAGTGGCAAACTTAGGCTGTCTGAGGAGCTAAGCAAACAAATACCTTTTGAAGCCACTTAAATGTGTTTTACCTAGACCATAGTGTTTACTTTTGACCATTGAGCGATTGTGTTACCAGGATTAACTTAAGAAGAGAACAACATTAACATAATTATAATAATATGTGCATACTTCCGCCTATTGTAACAAAGAAAGCTTTTTAAAATATGATCAGCATTTCTGGTTCATTACATTACATTATTACATGTCACGCTTTACCCAAAGCGACTTACATACACTCAATACTGTGGGCAATCCCCATCACACATTACAGCACCAGCAGTTAGGTTTTGACATGATTCATTGCTAAAATGAACACGCTTAAAGCCAATTTCCTGGTCACAGAAATGTGAAAGCAATGATTTGTATGCTGGCTAATAACGGAAGATACATTTACAGGTAAAGGTTGCTCCACTATTTTGTATTATAATACCAAACAGTTTGGGGAGTTACGCATTTTAAAAAAGAATGTTCAAAGTTTAAGCAACTTTAAAAACACTCCTACATCTCCTACAACGCAACATTTTTTAAATAGGTTTCCTGATATAATATGCCTAGGTCTTTTAAACTTGATCCCTCCAGTTTGTAATGGTTGCTCCTGTAACAAGTGTGTTTGATGGATGTGGTGAAACAATGCAGAAAAGTCCATTATGAATGTATCCAAAGTAGACCAGTTTAAGAACCGCCTCTTATTTGATGAATGTGTAAGCATACACACTAAAGGAATTGAAACTGAAACTTCCCGTGATCCTGCGCTCTGTAGCAAATGATTAACTCTGACGCTTTCAGAATTGGGATTAGATTAGATTCCAAGGACGTTGCAAAATGTTTAAAGTTTGTCTGGATTCCTGAAAGGGATTCTTGGAAGTGATCAAAAACCTAATTTCTCATTTGCTAACTGCAATATTTTAGTGATAGTAAAATGATTTATCAAAAACATAATTTTTTTTACAATAGCCTAATATTCATTATAAAAAAAGGTACTAATATGATTAACATTTCAATATAAATGCATAATTTGTGATGCATCCAAAAATGTATAGGTCTGTGTCTCAGGACTTATCCTACCACATTGTTGTTGCCATTTATTTAAACTTGCATTCATATAATTTTTTGATTTGTGTAGACAGAAAATACAAGCTGCCATTTGCCACATTGATAAGGACAGAGGAACCATCTTAAATACTGTGCAAACCAGCCAATTGGATGCTCCACGTCATAAATGATGAACACCCCCTCTGCCTGTCAGTCACTTCAGCAGGAAGAGCACAACACAGAGCTGGGCTGTTAAAACATCCGTCCTCTACAATACACTTCATTTCAGAGAGCTTTAGAGGAAGAAGCAGAGCGACACTCTCAGAGAATCAAAGGAACACATTTGTCCTGAGACGATTCACAGTTTCTCTCCTGTATATGTTTTCCTCGGGAAGAGAAAACCAATGTACACCAAGGAAACAAAACAGATCAATTAAACCGACTATTTACAAGGCGCTTAACATAAAACAATCCTGTACCACTATAGTGTCTGTGCACTCTTACACTACTGACACTTATTAAAGGAACACCCATCAAGATAATGCAGTCCAGTAAAACTCCCCACACATCATTTTTACAAAAAATAAAGATGTAGGGTTTCTTGACAACTCAAAAGGTGTAGAGAGAATATCATTATAAATATAAATAGCTTTCTATCTATATGGCCAACATTTCCAGAACATTTGTCAGAGCTGCAGGTTGTGGTTTGTGGCTTTCTTCAGGGTCAACAGTTGTTGACATTGACAACAAGCCATGACATGCCTTGTACTTTCACACAAACAGTCAGATATAAATGCTTCACACTGACAACCAGATGACGCATGGAAACTTCAGCGTTGCTGTGGTTGGGCTTCACACTGAGGTGTGCATACAAAGGGGCGTTTCTACCTTTATCATTCTATAAACTTCAGGAAGCTGGGCTTACACTGCTGATATACTTTTGTTTGTTTCAAATAGCAAGTGGAATACTACTAGTCACACTATGTGATGATCCTTTTTGATTTAACCTTACTGCAAGTTATTGCCTTTTATCCGTAGTTGCAGTTAGTCAGGGGAGGTGCCCATCATTTCCTGGTCCAACCCCCGTCTTTCATTCAAAGCAGGAATTTGAACTGTGATCTAACAGGGTGATAGAATGGCAGCCTGTCTAATTGAATGTTTGATGGATCAATACAGTTAGATTGTAAATTAGATAGACATGTTTTTACTTTAAATGAGCATGTGTAAAACTAAAACAATGATGAAGCCTGCTGAAGTCTCATGTAGCTCTCACTTCACTTCACATCCTGTTGAAGCCCATAGTTCTGAGTAACAGCCTTGATGCTTGGTCAAAGGGTGGAGAGATGGCCCACCACAACGCATGACTCTCAGTGTAGCTGTTGCATGTGGCTTTGCTTCTTGTTCTGAAGCAGAAGGTCTTTACAAAGGGATTTGAGATCTGAAAGGTGGAGTGCTCGATTCTATGAAGTAGTTGACTTCTGACTTTCTATTTTGTATTTAGAACAACAAACATTGTCTTTTGCAAATAAATATCAATTGTGTGTGAATCACAACATTTTCCCCATGTGGTTTGTCAGCCATACTTCGGTCTCTCCCTCTTAAAAGCACTTTGCAAAAATGAAACATAACATGTATGCTGTGTAAAATATTATACACCACTTCTTTCTCAGTATAAATTGTCCACAGGTGTAACGATAACATGGTTATTTGCAATAAGAAAGGGCATGGCCTAGTCCCTTATGTTACTGGTTTTACTTTTGCTTTTCCTGCTATAATGGATTGAAATGTCTCTTTTACACAAAGTAATTGTTAGGGTTAAAACCTGATCTATTTGGGAACATTAGAGAATCACAAATGGTCAAGACTGGTTCTAGGACTCTCTGTCATCTCTCGCAAATTATGTCAATTTAGTTAAGCGTTTTTTTGTCTTTGTCTAGTGATTTTCCCCTTTAATTTTGAATAGTAATCTTTCCTCTCGTTTCAGATACTCTGACCTCCCTTCCTTGTGTGTCTCCCACTCCTGTGATTGTCGACCACGCCCCTGATTGTTTCCACCTGTTCCCCATTACCTGGTGTATTTATTGTCCTCGTCTCCCTCTGTCCTGTGCCAGTTTGTTTCCTGTGACAGTCTACCAGCGTATCATGCCAGAAAGAATCCCAAGCAGAGTTTTGAGCCACGTCTTGTCTAAGTATTCTTATTTTCATGCTCCTAGTGTTTTTTCCTCATTGAAGTGATTTAGTTTTGTCTGTGTTTTTCCTCATCAAGAGCGACTTTGTTTTGATACTGTTTTTCCTCGTTAACAGTGATTTAGTTTTTGTTTCCCACTGTTTTGGAGTTTTGGTTTGAATAAAACCTTTTTTTTGTAAAAACCTGTGTGAGTCGTGCAATTGAGTTCAAACCCGTTTATTCAGTCGTAACAGTACGAACTGGCCAAAAACATGAACTCAGCCGACTCTGAACAGCTGAAAGCAGCGCTTCGCTCTCAGGGAGGCCGCCTCGCTCAACAGGAGGATAAATTAACGTCCATCCAGCAGGGAGTATCGCACGTCACAGACAGCAGGAGGGAGTTTGAGTCATCTGTAACAAACCAGATTAACCACCTGGCGGGACAGGTTCACCACCTGCTCACTCACCTCAAGGCTGAACCTCCAGCCGGACCCGAAGCGAATGCGGACCCGGCGCCCGCTTCCCACACCGTGTCAATCCGCCTGGCTCCGCCTGAGAAGTTTTCTGGGGAATCCCATGACTGCCGTCCCTTTCTGGTGAATTGCAGCCTACATTATAATCAACTTCCGACAGCCTTTCCCACGGAGAGATCCAAGGTGGCTTTTATGATTTCCCATCTCACCGGACGAGCAGCGGCGTGGGCTACGGCTGAATGGTCACGTGACTCGCCGATATGCGAGTCTTTGGGACAGTTTACAGACTCCCTGACGAACATTTTTGACCACACCTCCCCAGGCAGAGAAGCAGCTCGGGTCCTTTATAAGTTAAGTCAAGGAAGACGCAGTGTGTCAGACTACGCAGTGGAATTTCGCACCATTGCGGCCAATAGTGGCTGGAATTCTTCTGCTTTGTTCGATGCCTTTATTAATGGACTTTCGGACCCTATTAAGGATCAGCTGGCGCCCTTGGAGCTGCCTGTGGAACTAGACTCTGTCATTGCCATGTCCATAAGGATTGATAACAGACTTGCTGAGAGGAAACGGGAGAAGGACAAGGCTGCACTACCCTATTTCGACCCTAGAGGGCACTCCTACTCTTCTCACTGTCAGGAGACTGCCGTGCCACGTTCCTCTTGCCTTCCATCCCAGAGGTCAGTGTTCCCCAACAAAGCCGAGGAGCCAATGCAGCTGGGACGTTCCAAGCTGTCTACAGAGGAGCGGCGCCGCCGCCTGCTGGAGGGAAGATGTTTTTACTGCGGCCAACAAGGCCATCTTCTCTCTGGATGCCCGGTAAAAGACGGGGCTCACCAGGGAAAGGGATGGCACTGGTGAGCCGTCTTTCTACAGTAGACTCTCCTCCCCGCAAGTTGACCAACATAAAGGTAATTTTTCATGGAAAAGTAACACTCAAGAAGTGTTAATTGACTCTGGGGCTGACGAAAGCCTGATGGATTGGGGATTAGCTCATGAACTGAAACTTAAAGCTGAACTTTTGTCGTCCCCTTTGAAAGCCAGTGCTCTGGATGGCAAACTTCTATTTCATGTCACACACAAGACCGAACCCGTCACTATCATGATTGATGACCATTGTGAACTAATGTTGTTTCACCTGTTTAATTCTGCTCAACATCCTCTCATTCTAGGTTTTCCCTGGCTAACCAAGCATAACCCCTATGTTGATTGGCGGTCAGGTAAAATTAAGGGGTGGGGGCCGGAGTGTTCTCAGAATTGTTTTAAGTGTGTGGGAAACATGGCAGTAGGAGGGGTTTCTGGGGAATGTAGTACTGATCGGGTAACTAATACTCAACTTAGCCTGGACCGCAAGAATCAACCCCCAGATTTAACTTCTGTCCCTCCCTGTTACGATGACCTGGCCAAGGTATTTTGTAAAGTGAGAGCCACCTCCCTTCCTCCTCATAGGCCGTATGATTGTGCCATCAATCTATTACCTGGGGCTCCAATTCCAAAGGGAAGGTTATACTCCATCTCGGATCCTGAGAAGGAGGCTATGAAGGAGTACATTGACACCTCTTTTCGTGCAGGTCTGATCCGCCCGTCTTCCTCCCCGGCTGGGGCGGGTTTTTTCTTTGTGAGAAGAAAGGACGGATCCCTTAGGCCATGCATTGATTATTCTCCTTTAAATGACATTACGATTAATAACAGGTATCCGCTCCCCCTCATGGCTACTGCTTTTGAACAACTTCAAGACTCTAACATTTTTACCAAGTTAGACTTGCGTAATGCCTAGCATCTGGTGAGAATTAGTGAGGGGGATGAGTGGAAGACCGGGTTTAACACACCCACAGGGCAGTATGAGTATCTCGTCATGCCATTTGGTCTCACCAATGCTCCAGGAGTTTTTCAAGCACTCATTAACAATGTTTTAAGGGAGTTTTTAAACCGTTTTGTGTTTGTATATCTTGACGATATTTTAATATACTCACCTGACAAAGACTCTCATGTTCACCATGTACGTCAGGTCCTCCAAAAACTCCTGGAGAACAAACTGTATTTGAAGGCAGAGAAATGTGAGTTTCATGCTAAGACTGTATCCTTCCTAGGGTTTATCATAGCTCCTGGTCTGATTCAGATGGACCCGGCCAAAATCAGTGCGGTGGCTAAGTGGCCTACGCCAGACAACCGCAAGGGGGTGCAACGTTTTCTGGGCTTTGCAAACTTTTACAGGCGCTTCGTCAGAAGTTTCAGCGCCATTGCTTCTCCCCTTCATGTTCTCACGTCCCCTCAGGTGCCTTTTGTGTGGTCTCCTCAGGCCGAGGAGGCTTTCCGCCGTCTCAAGGAGAGGTTCACCTCAGCCCCCATCTTCATTGTTCCCGACCCCACACGTCAGTTCGTAGTAGAGGTTGATGCCTCAAATGAAGGGGTGGGGGCTGTCCTGTCGCAGCGGTCCAAGGAAGACAACAAACTTCCTCCCTGCGCCTTTCTCTCCAAGAAATTCTCCTCTGCAGAGCGGAACTATGATGTGGGGAACCGTGAGTTGTTGGCGTTAAAGATTGCTCTGGAGGAATGGAGACATTGGTTGGAGGGGGCTCAGCTCCCTTTTATAGTTTGGACCGACCACAAGAATCTTGAGTACATTAGGAGGGCTAAAAGACTAAATTCTCGCCAATCAAGATGGTCTCTGTTTTTTAATCGTTTTAACTTCACTCTGTCTTACAGGCCGGGGTCCCAGAACGCCAAGCCGGATGCCCTGTCCCGTTTGTTTGACCCCGAGCCGGTTGCCAAGAAGCCTGAATCTATCCTCCCACTGAACCGTGTGGTAGGGGCGGTCACTTGGCAAATAGAGTGTGTGGTGAAGCAAGCTAACGGTGAGAGCCCGGCACCTAGTGGTTGCCCGCCAAACCGTCTGTTTGTGCCTGTTACTGTACGTCCACAGGTCGTCCATTGGGCTCACTCATCGCTGCTCACCCGCCATCCTGGGGTCAAGAGGACCATATTCTTTATCAAGCAACGTTTTTGGTGGAGATCCATGGAGCGTGAGGTCCGGGAGTATGTGGAGGCCTGTCCTGTATGCGCCCGCAACAAGACATCCTCCAGGGCACAGATGGGGCTGCTCTGGCCGCTCCCGGTTCCCAGCCGGCCCTGGTCTGAGATTTCCGTGGATTTCGTCACTGGACTCCCGATGTCAGAAGGTAACACCACCGTACTCACGGTGGTGGACCGCTTTTTTAAGATGGTTCATTATATTGCCTTACCCAAGCTGCCGTCTGCCAAAGAGACGGCTGAGATCATGATGACTCATGTCTTCCGTATTCATGGTTTCCCCAAAGATATTGTCTCAGACCGGGGTCCGCAGTTCATCTCACGCTTCTGGAGGGAGTTCTGCAACCTCATCGGGGTATCAGTGAGCCTGTCATCCGGCTACCATCCGGAGTCCAATGGCCAGACCGAACGTCTTAATCAGGAATTAGAGACTGGGCTCCGCTGCCTCATCTCCCAGAACCCTTCCTCCTGGAGCAGGCATCTCACATGGGTAGAGTACGCCCACAACACGCGCCTCACGGCCCCTACGGGGTTGACTCCCTTCCAGGCTGCCTATGGGTATCAACCTCCTACCTTCCCGGATCTCGAGAAGGAAGTCACAGTCCCGTCCGCCCACGCCCTGGTTCGGCGTTGTCACCGGATATGGTCCACCACCCGCAGGGAGTGGGGAACGCATGAAGGTGGCGGCAGATCAGAAGCGTCGGCCATCTCCGGAGTACAGGCCCGGCCAGAGGGTCTGGCTCTCTACCAGGGATCTTCCCCTTCATGTGGTGTCACGGAAATTGGCACCTAGGTTCGTAGGCCAGTTCCCAGTGACCAAAGTAATAAACCCTGTGTCTGTCCGCCTTCGTCTCCCCAGGTCTCTGAGGGTTCATCCCACTTTCCATGTGGGACGACTGAAGCCGGTAAAGGAAAGCCCCATAGTCCCCGCATCCAAACCCCCTCCACCCCCCCAAATGCTCGACGGCGGCCTGGTCTATACGGTCAAGCGCCTGTTGGAGGTCCGGAACAGAGGCAAAGGGAGACAGTTCCTGGTTGACTGGGAGGGTTATGGACCAGAGGAACGCTGCTGGATCCCATCAAGATTTGTCGAGGATCAGACTCTCATTAATGACTTTTTTCGCCAGCACCCTCAAGTTCCTGGGCCGTCAGGAGTCGGCCCTAGAGGGGGGAGTACTGTCATCTCTCGCAAATTATGTCAGTTTAGTTAAGTGTTTTTTTGTCTTTGTCTAGTGATTTTACGCTTTAATTTTGAATAGTAATCTTTCCTCTCGTTTGAGATACTCTGACCTCCCTTCCTTGTGTGTCTCCCACTCCTGTGATTGTCGACCACGCCCCTGATTGTTTCCACCTGTTCCCCATTACCTGGTGTATTTATTGTCCTCGTCTCCCTCTGTCCTGTGCCCGTTCGTTTCGTTTCTTGTGACAGTCTACCAGCGTATCATGCCAGAAAGAATCCCAAGCAGAGCTTTGAGCCACGTCTTGTCTAAGTATTCTTATTTTCATGCTCCTAGTGTTTTTTCCTCATTGAAGTGATTTTGTTTTGTTAGTGTTTTTTCCTCATCAAGAGCGACTTTGTTTTGATACTATTTTTCCTCGTTAACAGTGATTTAGTTTTTGTTTCCCACTGTTTTGGAGTTTTGGTTTGAATAAAACCTTTTTTTTGTAAAAACCTGTGTGAGTCGTGCAATTGAGTTCAAACCCGTTTATTCAGTCGTAACACTATAACGTTTACAGAAATACAGGATGCACAAAATCATATACTATAAGGGCAAAAAAGGAAAAACTTTGAGTACTCAGTAAAATCTAAAATACATGAAGGCATGCTTTGGAGTTCACTGCAAATAAAGCAAGGGAGTTTTTGGTGTTTAAAAACAAAATTCAGTGATACTCTACAATATTGTTCAACTTGAGAAAATGACAAAGCTCTACCTTACAGAGAGCACTATCTCAACACATACTTTAACCTGTAAGTTCTTCACATCTCTTGGTTTTGGTGATATTTCCCCTCACCTCTCCCCTACAGCTTTCTACCACCTACACTGTGGCTATTTCAATGTTATGGAACAAAACAGCTAGCCTACATAGAGTGAAATATACAGCATTGAGCAACTCCAACAATGTCTTTGGTGTGTGGAGCCATCCAACTCACTGCTGTTGCTCAGTAAGTATATCCAGTATGTAAACCAAACATCTTATTAAGCTACAGAATTAGTTTTCTGTGACCATATGTAATCTGCAATGTACTTGATAAAAACAGATGTGTTTGCTAGCTAGCAGTCGTCATGTTCCCACATTGCTTTCCTGGTGTGTTACACGATTAACCACAGCCATCGGTCTGTTGAATAGAGTGACACTGAAATAATGTCTGTGTGTATTTTTTGTTCTCATGCTGGTATGATTAAAACCACATTCTTAAAATGTGTCAATCGGGTTTTGCTATTTAAATAGGTCCTGTACTTCTTAGCTAAGCACCAAAAACGGAATAAATATTTTATTATCTAATTAAAGAGGCTTCTTTGAAAAAATAAAATCTCAGAACATAGAAAATGGTCCACAGGTTTTAAACGTAGGGGGGAGGTCATTGTATACATTTCAGCCAATCACTACAATTGCTACTTTGTAGACTTTGATCTTCTTGTGAGCAAACCTTCATTTGGTTGGAAAGACATCAGTCGTGAGAGACGACAGAGCTGCACCACAATGATCGGTCAACTGGCTGCTTTGATTCTTCTTTGTACGATGTGTAAGTGCAATTTTTTACTCCTGTATGAAAGACAATACCATTTGATGATCTTAAAGAAGATCTCCTCCAATAAACCTTTTCTTTGTCTTTTTTCTTTAGCTCTGATTGAATCGGCAGAGGATCCTCACCTGATCTCTTTGGCTGTGGTAGAAGTTGGTGGAAGTTTTACTTTTCAATGTCCAGTTTTGGATAACAAAGGCAAAATACTTTCTCTGTTCAAACAGTCTCTTGGACAAATGGCCCAGCCAGTCTTTAATGTGATTTTTGGCAAACTAACAGTTACTGAACCTTTTTTAGACACACGGTTCAAAGCAACACAAGGGAATACTCATTATCTTTTCACAATCAGAAATGTCAGAAAAGAGGACGAAGCAACATATTTCTGTCTCACTGGATGGGCGTATTCACTGAGTTTTGGAACTGGCATCTTCTTGGCTGTGAAAGGTAAATATCTATTACTTTCAGTTATTGTGTCAAGTCTCATTTCATACAAATCATTTATATAAAATGTTATGTTTTCTTTTACTGAATCACGCAGATCAGCGGAAATCTATCTACGTGAAGCAAAGTCCGGAGACCAAGTCAGTCCAACCCGGCGACTCAGTGACTCTGGAGTGTTCACTTATCTCTAAAAACAACGAAAGCGCAGATCAGTGTCCAGGTGAACACAATGTTTCCTGGTTCAGATCTGGATCAGGAGAATCCCATCCAAGCATCATTTACACTCACAGTGAGGAACAAAAGGAACGCAGTTGTGTCTTCAGTCTGTCCAAAACTATACACAACTCCTCTGATACCGGGACGTATTACTGTGCTGTGGCTACATGTGGACAGATCCTGTTTGGAGAAGGAACTACAGTGGAGACAAGTACGTTTTAAAGTCTATTTAAATTGGATGTAAATGTATATAAATATTAAGTTTATAAGTTAGAGTGGATAAAGTCATTAACTACAACTACATTTAACAATTATTGTATTGAGACATTAATTATAACTGATGAATGAACCTTCTTTCAACATGCATTATGCAAACGTTGAAACTTATTCCTTCTTTTATATCTTAATCTCAAATAAAAGTCAAAGGTACTTAATATCATATTAAAAATATAATTTTTCATATGATTTTTTTTGCGGTGTATGTCTAAAAAGTAAGACTTCCTTTGTTTCCTTATTTATTAGATTCAGAAACAGAACTGAACCCAGTTGTCCTTGTGCTTGGAGTGCTGTTGGCCTGCTGTGTGACTGTGATTGCCTTTCTTATTTTCTATGGATACCGAAGGAAATGTTGCGAAAATTGCAAAGGTAGGCTCAGAATATTATACTTTAGTTTCAGTTATGCTTTTTTAGGTGGAACCATAACGATCTAATAATCTTGAAAAAATAGCTTGGCTGTGAAAACAGACAATGATTGTAACGATGGGAGTTTTCACAATACGTTAAATTGGCTCTAATAAAGGATGAAATTATGGAAAATCCATCAATATCCAATTTTTGGCTCAACATAGTGTACATTTGTGTTTCTATTCAATAAATGAGATGACGGTTCTAATAGTCAAATACCTTTACTTGTGTAAAACCACCATGGCCACTACTACTGACTCAATAATATCAACTCCAGAGCTGTTTGTTTTTGTTTTTGTTTTATAGTGTTACATAATTGTAAACCTGAGGTCACTTAATCTATTGTTTTGAATGCAAAATTATATATTATTACATTTATTGTGTGTAATACAGAATATCCTATTGCAACCAGAATTATTGAACATCTGATCCCAGAAGTACACATTATCCAGGTAGCCTTGAGAACATAACATTATCCCTTACTGCTTAAAGCTCTGAAGGAGTTCATCAGATTATTCACAACAACGCTGACGGTGAATTGAGCACATTACAAAAAGTCAATGTGTCTAACCAAATAGGAAACAACTGAAAATGTGAAGTTGTTGGATCCTCTGTTTCCTCAAATGTGAGGGTAAACATAATCATGTGTGTGTGCTCTGAAACCCTGTTTTACATTCAAACAGGAGCATTGAGTGCTTCCCATCATCGTGGACCCGACATGTCAACTGGGGGTCAATCAAATGACATGGTAAATATGTGGTGGTGTGCTTTTTATTTGTTCAAGACACAGATTATAATCAAATTATAAAACAACAGTATAATAAACCATCTGATAAGTAGCTAAACTTAATGTATGTTATGTATGCCTGATAAAGAGTGACAAGGTATAAATATAATTACTGATGGCTGAACATTTGACAAAAGAAAGTGTGTGAAGATCACTGCAAAGCAATCTCTACTATAGACATGGTCTATATGTTAAAGTCACCTAATCGCCCAAAAGTTTGTCATTGACGCACGTTTTGTTTTTTATTTTGCAGGATGAAGAAGCAAAGGCAGTGACTTATGCATCAGTGGATTTCTCAACAAGGGAAGTGAAAAGAGGACGGAGAAAGGAGAGAGAAATGCCAAAAGATTGTATGTACTCTGTTGTTAGATCTGATCACTACAACCAGCCACACCCCTCTCTTTAGTCAGAGATTCGTGTTGCTTTCTGAATGTGTTGATACAGGAAGTGTGCCAGCTTTACTCTAAGGTGTCATCTAGGTCGACATGTCTGTGGAACTGTTTGCTTATGATTTTTTGTTGACATAATAAAACTTGATATTTATAGTGTCCCCTAATATTGATTAACTGTATCTTCACTCAACTACTACAAGCCAACATACGGTGAGGGACTCAGGGCAACAAATCTGTCATCCAGTCAGGGGCGCCGCCAGGGATTTTGGGCCCCATGAAAATATATCACATTGGTTACTTAAACATTTTATTCTTAATGTTCTAAAATTGTTTTTGGCCCCCTGTCAGTCACGGGCCCTTAGAATCGTCCTAACTTTTCACCCCCTTATGGCGCCCCTGCGATCCAGTTGAAGGAAAGTTATATTTCAACTGATGATCGATATATATTTATGGTTAGAATAAAGATAAAGATTTGTGTTAAAATCATAACGAGTCATTATAACATAACAGCAAAAACAACGTAATTCGAGCAACTAGCATAAATCAATAACAACCACCCTTAGCGGACTTCCTTTTGTAACAGGCATAAAGTAAATGTTGGGTTTTGGTTTTACTTCAAATACAAAAAGAGGTCTCCTACGTCAAAGTCCTGTGCTTATTTTGAGAGATCCAACAACCGTCCCACCCTTATTGGACTTTCTCATTTGCTGTATTTTATATCAAACCACATAACTTTCAGTAAAGATTGCAAGAGACAATCAGCTCTGCGCTTCGTTCATAGCACCAAGTCACTTACGAGAACATTGAAATTCAACGTTTCCATTGATTGCGGACACATACTGTACAATTCAACTTCTAAATGGCCTTTGATACTGTTAATAACCGAGACAAAGTCATAAAAGAAGAGGTTTTCTTCTCCTTTTCATTCACAGACATTTGTTTAAGTCATTAGACCAAAAAGCTTTTGTCCGCTGTTTTCCCTACTGCTGCAGGGGAGTAGATTCTTACTCCGTGATAAGAGCAGGTCAAATACATTACAAGTTGCATGAGACATGATCTGGTCCTATACATTCATTGAGTGCTGTTGTGGTTCAAATTCTTTAGTTTTATGAAGTTACTACCCTTAAGTGGCCCTTGTGTGTTTTGTTTATAGTCTTTCACATTTACTTTGTGTCGATGCCTTTTAGCAATGGACGGGGCCACCAAACATCTTTAACGTCTGCCTTTTGGGAAAAAACATTAACCTGATAAAAAGGCTTCCTGAATGGAGGAGAAAGTCAAAACTCCACAGATGATGAAACTTCAGACTTCATGTTGTAAGGCATGTTATTTAATATAAGAATATTGCAAAAGCTTTTAAATGTAGGGTTGGCAAAAAAAAACTTGTCTGACATTGGATACATGATATGTATTCCAGAGTCGAATATGAGCACTTCAAACTACTGTACTGCCTGAGGTGAACAAGGGGAAACACATTACTGTTACATATAATTTAGAAAGATTCTTGCAAAACATACATCTGACTGCTGCCTTTTAGTTCCCTGTAAATGTGGGGGAACAGACACCCACTTGACAACAAATGACGAGTGGAAAGGTGGGCTGCCAACATAGGGTGTGCTTTCAAAGTCACATTTCCTTCAATGTCGTTCGTTATACAAACTTACCCTTTCAGTTATACAGTATTTTAGTCATGCATTGACAGTGAAGGTGTCTTTAGTGCTGTTTTAAAGTTTGTGTGCTGTTTGACTTTGTTCAGCTCAATAACACATGAAGAGGTGATTAACGTTGGGCACATATGTTCTCAGAGTCAGACCTAAACAGTTTCAACTCAGAATCACTGTGCGTTGGCTCTTTAGTTTTTCTTTGTAATGTGATTTACAGTACATAAAGCCGACAAATACTGTGTTAAAGTGAACACTATGAGTGACAATGATTAAACTAAAATTAGATTTATGTTTCCTTGTGAAACACTTCCCTTCTTGCACCTCTAACCTCATTACATATCCTGTAGGGCAGGTCTCTTCAGAGGAAACAGATTCAGTGGTCAGTCAAAGGAAGATAAATGGCATTTTCTCTCTCACTGTAGCTGTGACATGTGCATTTACTTTTGCTTTGAAGTAAAATGCCTGACTGCTTTGAGACTAGAAAGAAAAGTTATGCGTACAAAATGTTTACTCATTCATTATTTCGCAAACAATCTGTAACAAAAATGCATTTGGACAAAAATAGCTCTATTACTAACTAATGCATTACTGCCCAACACAGCACCAGACCTACATCATGTCCTAAAGGTACTGACATGTCAGTGACAAAATGAATGACCACGCACACACATTTACACTGAGCTTCAATAGCAAAATGCTGTCGACACAGACAAGAAAAAATGTAAATTCCCATTGCAGTGGATATTCTGTTCACTGTTGTGACAGGAAGTTTGTCCGTCAGTTTTTTACTTTTGTGTGTCTGCTGCGTATCAGTATGTCAAAAAATGTCACATGGTGTTTGGTCAGACAGTTTTTCCATTTCATTGAAAAGGGGACATGATCGAAGGTTTGGTTAATTGAGGGTTGTGGTCTGCCTTTCAGCCAATCACAATGACTTCTACTTTGTTAACCTTGATGACTTCTGGGTAAATGTTCCATTTGGGTGCGCAGACATCAGCAGTGCAAGGGAAGGGCTCTGTGGCACAATGATGGGAAGACTGGCTGCTCTGTTTCTTCTAAGGACATTGTGTGAGTGCAACTTTACTTATTACTGAAACACGAGTACTACTATTTTCTAAAGGTCGTATTAAAGTTTAGACAAGTTTAACAATTAGTATTACTGTATTATCTTATCAATTTGCATTGTCTTATCTTATCAATCATTGTTTTTGTCCTGTTGTCTCTCTTTTCAGCCCTGATTCAAACTGCAGAGGTTCCTCACCAGATCTCTTTGACTCTGGTGGAACTTGGTGGTAATTTGACTCTGACATGTTCAGTCTTTAAAAATGAAGCAGGGATGGTTTACTGGTGTAAGGGAATATTTCTGTCTTACTCCTAAGTGTCAAAGAATAATTCTTCCTTACTCCTAAGATATTTAACCTTATTCTGTGTGTTGACATTTACGACCATCCCTGCTTCTAATCTCCCGTAAGGAATGTGTTAATGCAGTCGTATGTTGATACTAGGTTTTATGGCCTGACCTGATGGGCACAGGGGGGGGGGTTACGACTGTGAGAACGCTGGCTTTCTAAGCTCCACAGATGTGAGAGACATCTCCTGTGTCTGCAGATGTTTACGCCCATCCCCAATATGTGGATTTGACCCTCTGTAAACTAGTTAAAAGGTCTATTGAGAGATAGGCTGGGCAGAATTGACATGGCAACCCACCAGTGCAGTCAGAACCTTTTGCTGCTGTGACTTGTGGTATGAATTCTCCGGCCGTTGACTTGTAATAAACTACCAGTGTTTGACATCAAAGCTCCAACTCTCCTCGTGTCTCTCTGAGTCCTGACTCTCCATTGCTGCAGAAGTTTCCCTTACAACTTGTATAAGCTGAAGTTTGGATATATGTTTCAAACTGTTGCGGCAGGAACTTTTGACAAAATAAAACTTCAAGGACAATTTAACAACTCAAGATTCAACATCACAAAACTGCGTGCTCAGAATATTTTAAAGATCAGAAATGTAACAAAAGAAGATGAAGCAACGTACTTCTGTCAAGCAGGATCTTCATACAAAATGGAAATGATTTACGACACACTTTTAGTTGTGAATGGTAAAGTATATTCATTTCAATGACTTAATTTGCTAGATTGTAAAATCCTTAAAATCAGATACTTTACTCTTAATTTTTGTCCTTCACTCAGATCATAAAAACCTGAAGAAATCTATTCACGTGAAACAAAGTCCGAAGACTGAGTTGGTCCAGCCCGGCGACTCAGTGACTCTCCAGTGTTCACTCCTCTCCAAAAAAAAATACAACGCAGATCAGTGTCCAGACGAACACAATGTGTACTGGTTCAGGTCTGGATCAGGAGAATCCCATCCAAGCATCCTTTACACTCACAGTGAGGAACAAAAGGAACGCAGTTGTGTCTTCAGTCTGTCCAAAACTATACACAGCTCCTCTGATACCGGGACGTATTACTGTGCTGTGGCTACATGTGGACAGATCCTGTTTGGAGAAGGAACTACAGTGGAGACAAGTACGTTTTAAAGTTGAATTCTGAAATCTTTAGTACATTTTGAACATTAATAAGAGTCAGATATATTGGATAAATATTGATAAAGTGTATATAGAATATCAATAAATGATAGAGGCTAGTTTGCATTTATTTATGTTAGGATAAATATTTGTTTCTTAATATCTATCTGCATAAGTCAAGTTGCATCTTTCAGTCAAACAGATTCACAGCTCTTTGATATTTTAAATAGGGCCGGGACTGGATTAAAAAAATTAATCTAATTAATTACAGGCTTTGTAATTAATTAATCGCATTTAATCGCATATAAATATTTGACCTGAGAACAGTGACAAGCAATTTTTTTCACATGTATTTTAGTATACCATTGAATAATGACTGAATACATAAGCTTAAGGATCAAAACATTGTTTATTTCTTTCAAGGTGGTACTTAACAAAGACCAACAGAAAAGTGCAATTTTTGCCATAAAGTGTAGCAATAGCATATTTAGGAATATAGTACATTTCAGAGATTCAGGTAGCCTATAGGTAGGTAGACCTTCTGTAAACTATAACACTTAGTTTTTTAAGTAAAACACAATACTTTGAAGTACATTCAGAACATTGGAAACCCTGACTATTAGAAAACATCTCTCTGTTGCTTCAGAGGCCATAACAGACTTTGTTGATTTACCAACAGTTGATTTAAAAAATCTAATCCATTTCAGTCCAACTCTCTCAATAACCTTGGCCAAAACAATAAACAGTTCAACATAAAGTGCCAGTTGCACCAACAACGTAATAAATAGTTCAACATAAAGTGTACCATTTAAAATAAAATAAAAAAGTGCCAGTGATTGACCTCAATCCCTCCTATTCTTCCAATATCCTGATGAAAAGTAAAATCTCTCTGTTGCATAGGCCACTGTTTGATCAACGCGAATTGGGTGTGGGTCCTTGTACTCCGAGTCGGGCTAACGTCCACGCTAGCTTCCACGCTAGCTGCTATATGTGTTGCATTGAGGTGATACTTGAGGCTTGATGTGCTGCGGTGATACGCAAATTCCTTTTTGCATAATTTGCAAACAACCGTGCTCTTATCGATGCTTCCATCCGTCCGTTTTTTAAAACAAAATGTCCCATCCACGGGGCCAACCAAAGCGGTCTCATCAGCTTCTTCGTTCACGTTTGACTATTGTCCACTGTGGTTTGTTGTTGTTTGAAGTCATGAACGTTAGTTGGTGCTCCAGTATAATCGGTACCCCTGAAACTCATCCAGTGAGAAACGTTCCGCGGTGCAAAAACAATTGCGATTAAAATGCGTTAATTTTTTTAACGCGTTAATTTTTGTGTAATTAATTAATCTTAATTAACGCGTTAAAGTCCCGGCCCTAATTTTAAATCTTAGTCCAAGTAGATATACTGTTTTGTCATGCACTTGAAAAAGTTGGTGCAATAAAAAAAACGTATCCTTGTTGACCTTAATGTAAAGTAATGATCGATCGACAAAGCCAAATACATTCTCCAAATATGACAGTATTTTTAACAGACATTATTGAGAGAAATGTAAATCTCTTAAAATTGGAATGAGGAGTTAAGTGTCTATTTTTCTAATTCCAGGATCAAAACTGGACGCAGTTGTCCTCGTACTTGGAGCACTGTTGGCCTGCTCTTTGACTTTAATCGTCATCCTTACTTTCTACGTAAATCAAGGAGTTTGTCGACACTGCAAAGGTAGGTTCCTAAATTATACAGCAATGTTTAGGCATTGATATTTTCTCATGTTCTAAATTATTTTCTAAAAAGGATATCATTCACAAGAACAAAGAGGCTTGCAGCTCCGAAGCTACAAGTGAAGCTGCTACTAGTACTACATCATCAGAAGAGCCGCCTAAAGACGTGGATAATGCTAGCACTAACGTTAACGTTAGCTGCGCTAGCAACGTCCCCCTGGCTACTGTAGCTCAAGCTCACCTTTCCCAGCGGTATGGACGGAGGAGATGTGGCGGAGGAAGCAAGAGTTGTGTGTGTGTGTGTGTGTGTGTGTGTGTGTGTGTGTGTGTGTGTGTGTGTGTGTGTGTGTGTGTGTGTTTGTCTGTGTGTGTTTGTCTGTGTGTGAGAGTGTGTGAAGCAGCGCTGTCAGCCTATTTGCGATGTAGGCTAGGCCTAATCAGAATAATTTCAAGTCCAGATTCAATGTTGTTTGCATAAGTAGGCTATATTTTTCGTTTCGTTTATTTAATGAGTTCATTTCAGGACAACTTTGGGAATTTTGTTTGCTTGTTATGAGTTTTAAATAGATTTTGAAAGGAGAGAGAGAGAGAGAGAGAGAGAGAGAGAGAGAGAGAGAGAGAGAGAGAGAGAGAGAGAGAGAGAGAGAGAGAGAGAGAGGAGCAGCACTGTCTGCTTAGTTGCAATACTGTATAGCTTAGGCAATTTAGGCCTATAAATTGTTTATATAATTTACGTGCCAGTGTGTCCATGGTTTTGAGTCTGTGTGTCTTGAGCGCAGCGCCGTCTGCTTTTTGCAGTACAGTAACTAAAGTAGGATTAAGCATACCGGTAGTTTCTGTGGACCTGTCTGCCCGTTTTGTGAGTGCACTGCGCGCGTGCTTACTTGTGTGGCATTGTTTGGAGCTAATTAAAATAGCGTCCCCCCAGTAAAAAAATCCCCACTACACCACTGTGTGTAGTGCTGTGTTCACCAGAGCAATGGCAGCCAAGATGGTGATCAGTGAGGGGGAGTATCAGTTCTACACTTAACTTTATGACCTTCACGAGTGCACCATTTGTGTACTTTATACTGCATCTTACCATTTTTGGCATTTGGACACACTCAAGCACTCAAAATAAAAAATGTAATTACAGAAGTACGCAAATAAAGACATGGCAATTTAGTACTCTCAGTACTCTCTGCTATTAAATTCTGATATCTGTAGGTTTGAAACTCCAAAAATCATATCATTAATAAGTCCCTGGTATAAGGTCAAACAGTTATGAAATGTCGACATGTCGAAATGGGTTAAATATGCCAAAAGAAAGACAAAGACTGATTAGGTTTCTTCAGCTTAGTATTATAAAAAAAATCATTTAAAAAAAGGAAGCAAGAAATCAACACAACTCCCAATTGATGTTTTTACAGAGCATTGGCCGAGACAGTAAGTAGATGACGGTCATGGAAGAAGTAAACAGATTTGAACATTCATAATGTATACAAAATGGCAGAGGAGAACATCTTGAAACAGTTATGTCTGATGGCCCTAAATAAATCAGAGCAAAATCATTCCCCCCATGATTTTTTACATTTTCTTTAATGAAAAACACACTTTGGTTAGTATTTTAAGATAAAAGACGACACATACAAACACATGTAATCAAATATTGGTGAAACATCGAACATAAAGAGAATATCTGTTTGCTGCTATTTTGGCTTTTAGCATTAATCCTAATTTAGTTTACATCTTTGTCAGAGGTCAGTATTATCAACCAACTTACATTTGTAATAGACTCACATTCACATTCAGCATTTAATTTGAGAGTACACACTTTCTTCAGTCTCCATCTCTCTCTTCTTTCCTCCTCTTGTAGCCTTCCTTCCAGAGAAATGCAACGCAGCATAGTTCAGATCATGTCCACCTTCAGTCTGAGCAGCAAATACAATCTCCATTATTAAGAGACAGCTTTGTTGATAATGATTGTTTGATTACAGAATTATAATGGTCTATTATTTATTTGTAGCAGACTGCTGCTAATATAACAATGTGTTGCCATAGACACAGTCCTGATATCCAAACACAGCAAGCTGACTAGCTTTTTTAAATGATGTTAAACCAATATTAATTGTCCAAGGATTTACCTCTTTAGTAAGAAGCCATGTAATTAACTGGATGATGAGAATCATGTTAATCAAAATAACCAAAAAATAAAGAATGTCGTAAGATTACTTACAATATCCTTCTCAGGTTGGCTTGAGTTGTCATGTCTTGAATGCAAAGCGACGTTTTCATTTCCTAAATATGAAAATAAAAACATTAATATTATGAATTTAAACTGAGTTTTCAATACAGATCCCCAGCACATGGCATAACTTCATATTATCTACATTGCATTATGGGGTTAAGCATATTTAACATAAATGGAGCAACCAATATGGAGAATCGTGTTGCAGATGTTTGCTGATAAATTCATATAATAATATTCAGAATAACAGATTTCTATGTAAAAATAAACAGATTTGTTAAGTGTAATAGTATCCAAGAACATGAGGTTAAGGTTAATCGTGTCTCTAAAGATTTCATGCTTCTAAAACTATTTAAAGTAAAATAATCGGCGTATTACACTTTTTTACTTAATCGGCAAAACGTACCTTTACATCGTGAACAACCTGCTCTTGAAGTCCGGAGGCAGAATAAAGTAATGTTTCCAATGATAGAAACGACCAAGCAGAGTATTGCTATCGCCAGCGCTATAACTTCAGAGCTTGCATTTCGCTCTAGAAAGCAAAGACATTAAACACATTAATGATGTGGTTCATTGGTTCGTAGACATTCATCTCCATATTAAACATAATACATCGGTATAACATACCAATTTTCAGTTTTGTTACATCTCCAAATAATATCTCTCCACATGTGGCCACAGCACAGTAGTAAGTCCCGGCATCAGAGGAGCTGAAGTTCTTTGAGAAGTGATAAACACAACTCTTCTGAGTGCCCGGTAACTTCTCACATTCCTCTTGTCTTCTTCCATCAGTGTAGATGATGCTAGGACGAGATTTATCTGAACCAGCTCTGAACCAGAACACACTGATGTTTCCTGGACATGTTTTATTCTCAGATTCAGAGAGGACCGAACACTGAAGGGTCATCGAGTTTCCTGGAGGAGCTGGATCAGATAATGTCGGCCACTGAACAGAATAGTTTGAAGTCCTCTGAGTGTTTCCTGAAAAATACAAAACTGTTTTAGAAAAATTGACCCATTTTATCTGACATTTGTAAAAGTATTAATATGAATCTGCTGATATTTAGCAAATGTGGAGCTTCTTTATTAGTAGAGATTTCCTCAAAGTGAAATTAGATTGTTTAATATCGATTAGAGCTTCAATAAAGATAAAGCAGAGCATGGAACTTAATTACCAAGTTTTAACCATATATTTAAGCAATAGCTCACGACAGGCCGTGGTATATGCTCATTATATCACAGCTAAGGGGCGTGGTTCGGCCCGACGCCGGTTACCAAGTGTGGCAATATGAAAGAAAAATACACACTCTAATTTAAATAGTTTTTATTAGTAAATAATGATGTTCAAAATAAAATAGTCACTCCGTTGCCTTCTGCATGAAACATAGTGCAAGGTGGTTGCTATGCAACAACACTAACAGCTAGCGAACTTAGACAGAGAGCGTTGATTCATTATTTGGCTATTTATTTACATTCTTACGTGATTACTTGTATAGGTTGAGGTTGTTCGAGGCTGTTGCTTGGCGTGGCGAGAATATTTCTCCATTTTCTCCGGTCCCCGAGGTTCGGCTTCCAGTAGCTCTGGAGAGAGCTTTCGCACCTGTGGCCACTAACGGTCATAATTTCTTTGCTTTGTTACAAGACCCGCATCAGAAATCTTTTGAATGGTGGTACTTTTCCAGTTGGTCTACCTGCTCTTCACGTAGCTCTGCATGTCATCGTTTAGGTGCTTTTTTTTCTGGACATAGGCACTCCTCAATCCACTCCTCCATAGTATGACCCCCCCCGGAGGTCGAAGTTAATCTTAAATGTTTCCATCTTATGATTTGTAAGTTTTTTTCGTAACGGAAGAAATTTAAATATATATATAAAACTGACAAGTCAAATCAAGCAATCTGATTGGTCGATAGCGTTTTTGCGGACCTCTTTGATTACAGATTTGAAAACATCGTTGTTTGCTTTAAAAGTAGCACAATTCATTATGTCAAACCTTGGAAGGTATCTAGATAACCCTGCCCTAATGCCAAAGGAACTGCACACTGAATATGTTTTGCAGTTTGATGTCTATGTCTGGACCGCTGCGTAAAAAGGAGGGTTTCAGCCCCGTTACTTCTCCGCTGCTTTCTTGTTCCAGTTTGAAAAGCAAACTGTCAGTTTGCTTTTCAGCCCAACTGTATACTGTTTTTCTCAGACGCGGAGGGATACTGACTTGTTGAGAAAATTAACTTACAATTCTACCCGTGGTATACGCTCAGTATATCACGGCTAAGAACCAATCAGATTGCTTGATTTGACTTGTCCGTTTTATAATTAAAGATATAGTGCATGGCAAAATTGGCAACACTTTTAGTGTTGAGTGGTTAACACTGGAATTTTCTCAAATATATACAACATAGCTGGTAAATAAATCAACATCCAAAGTAAACAAATAGAATAATTTCATCTTAATTGTATGTCTACTGTAACTGAATTTGTATTTAAATTTGTGTTAATATGCAACAGATAATTGAAATGTTACTTTACTTAAATATTACCAAATTGTCGCTTTGGATCCGACCTGAAGCATTTACAAAACTCATTCTAATGAACTAGATCACATTTACCTTTTAGTAACAAATATGTCCCACTCCATTCAGGATTTCCATAACGCTCTGTCATTAAGCAGTGATACATTCCTTCATCTTCTGGGATTGTCCTCCGAATCGTCAGGTTGCTTAAATTGATATCGCGTTTTATCTCCAATCTTGAGTCAGAGAACTCTGGTGCAGAATCAGGTTTTGTAGATCCGAGCGGTCTCACAATTAATGTCAAATTCTCTCCAGCATTTTGCTTGAACCAGTAGAGCTGTTTAATGTCATACTCAATAGGCAGAGCACACGTGAAGGTCACAGATTCACCAAGAGGAACTGTAGTCACTGGAACCAGCGTATCTGAAATAAATGACAGAATACAATACGTGAAACAATATACATCATGCAAGAACAAAATTGAACCCCAATAGTAGGCATGCATATTTTTACTTAATACTTGCTCTTACATCCTTGATGAAGAAAAAGCAGTGTTGCCCATAACAGCAACATCTTGATATTGTCTCTTGTTAGGAAACTTTTGGGTATTTCAGTGAGTACAAATGTTGAAGTCACATGACCATGATTGTGTGTGTCAGAGTGTACCATGCATCTGATTGGCTATCATAGGATCAAGATGCAAAAGTGTACTTCCTTTCTCACTTGTTGTGAAGCATATCATCTCATTCTTCTCAACTTACCAAAGTAATTTTAGCACATTATCCAGACCAGGTTAGCTGTTCACAGGGTTACATTGTGCTTCCAGAGACAAATTATATCCTGATGTTCTCAGAGTAAGAAAAACTAAATCATTAATGTAGGATATATGTGTGTACACAACAGTAAAAATAGTAAAGAGTAAAATAGATAAGGTAATTCAAAGTTTCTCGTGAGTGTTGTTTTAGCAAGAGACAGCTTGCTACTATTATTTCTAGCATGTTTAGTAACAAACTGTAATTCTCACTTTTCTAATAGGAAATGGAATTCTTTTAGCCACTACGCTTTGGTAGCTTTTCTTTTGTCACTGTTATTTTAATATACAGAAAGTGTAAAGAGACATTCTAGGCAAATGGGGCAATATATAGAAATGTAACTTAGGTAAGAAATTGATCCTTACAAATTACAGGGGCTTAGTGCTAATGTTAAGGTAACTGAATGTTAACATTTTACGTTTTCTAAGCATGCATAATTAATCTACCTGTGTCTTGAACAATGAAAAACGTACAGTAACATTAGCCTACATACAGTATAGGCATAGTACATTTAAAAAAGAAATTGTATTAATTGTGAAGAATGTTGTGTTACTCAGCAGTTTCTTTGGTCACTTTAATTAATTAAACAGCCAGTGGATGTCACTCTAACCCGTAGCCTCCAAAATGGGAGATTTGTTGTTGATGACACATTTCTATTATCTGTCAAGGAGTAAGTAGAGATACTGCTCCCACTAAGGCACTAGTGATACATAAAAGTTGCCCAGCAATTGAATGATTCAGATATGTGTCTTTGTACGCTGGAAGATAGAAATAGTTTCCTCTACCAAAATCAAATGGGATTTTGAACCATGGCAGAAAAAAAGGTCTCTGGCAAAAAAAAGTATGGAGCTTAAACATTTTGTTCAGCAAGAAAATCTTCACAAAGGATCACAACTTAACAAATGTTGAAGTATACATATAATAGTCAGCAGTGAAGCGCTAACGTTAGGCTATAAAAGAGGCAGCTGTGGCTCAGGAGGTAGAGTGGTCGTCCTCGAACCAGAGGTTGGTGGTTTTCCTGCCCAGCAGTCAACATGTCTAGAAAGACTAGAAAACCACTATTTACATCTTTAAACGAAATACACCAATCTCCTCTAACTGCTAAAGGCAGACTTCAGCACGCCGCCGTTTAATGAGTCTCAGTTAGCCCTTTGTTAGCGACTATCATTTATACTTAACTTCTTAAAAGTTCACAAGACTTTTATTTACTGATGTATTTTATGCTGTAGACTTTAATAATCTTTTGAGCTTGAGTTAACCAAAGACATATTTCAGGCATCGCACCAAAAACACTTAACAAATTGGGCTTACTTTCAGGTGATGCTTTCGGTGTAATAAGCTATAACAAATGTACGTGTTCTCCTGCAGAACTATATAGTGAGTGTAACCAGGTTGAAAATAACCCTTACACTGAAATTAAAACAAGATAACAAGTATGTCATTTAGTTATAAGTGTTGTTAAAATATCTAGTTCATGCAAAGATAACGATTAAAAGATATTTCACAACGGCTTAAAAAGGGAAAGTGTAATACATAATGTTTAAAAGACTAAAATGTACAATTATAAATATTGTGTTTTATTTTGAAAGTCAAGGGTTGAAGTTGGGAGGAAGTGAAGGCGGAAGAAGGGAGTGTGCGTCAGAGTGGTGGCTTGACTGACGAAGTCGCGGCACAGAGAATGAATAAAAGTTGAAAAGTTTATAGCAAATAAGTATTTAGTTAGTGTCTCAAGATTATCAACTCGACAGTCTTCATATGGATTATTTTCTACACGCTGTCTGCAAGGAACTGATTAACTTTCTACTCCAAGTTTGTCGCAGAGTTATCCACGTGTGTATTAGCTTGTTAGCAACTGAGTGTTTGCATTCATTAATACAGTGAATGGACTCTTAGGCACGTTATAGCTAACTCAGCTGGCGTTATTGGCTTCAGTTCGGGGTTTTTCGGCATGAAAACCCTGAAAACCTTAATCAGTTTTGCTGCAAGTTGGTGACAGTGAGGAGTTTTGGACAATACAAGAGAGCATGCCGTCGCTGGACACCTTCCCGCCACCGTTGATCGCCATCTGAGCAGGGATCGGTACAGCTGCAGTTTGGAGTTGAAGATGTAAGGTATCACTCTGGTTTTATTGCTCATTTGAGTGAAAAAGACAAATAGTTTTGACTTTCAACGCTCTCAAGCATCACATCAGGCCTGCAACGTGAGGGGTTTTATTTTAATTTTATTTGCCGGCTTGTGTGTGTGTGTTGAGTGAGTGTGGGCCCACTGAGTTAAGTGTGAAATTGTATTCAAAGGTGACCTTATAATATTTTGATATGATAAATAATTTCCAGTTAAAGGAATTATTAATCAGACATTATTGAAGGTACATTCTGACTGTATTTCCTGTTTGTTCAGAAGTATACAGTAACATAATTGAGATCTCTATTTCTAAAACTGATTCCAGTGTGATATTTGGTGATTTATATCAATAGAGGTATTTAAACTAATGTGTTTAAGGTAAGTGTCATTGTGCTCAACACATTTAAATATACATTTCTTTTATATGTCACTCAGCTAAATGGTTCAGTGTGTATATGTTATAGTAGAGTAGACATAATCTAATACTAGCAAAGTTACAGTGCTTAAAGGTGCTTAAAGGGACTCAAGATAACACAAAGGGTACATTGGTAAAATATAAACAGGATAATTTAAGAGAAACAAGACAACATTACCCTATGTATTCTTCATTGTAAATTTGATTTATTGAGTAAACGAACTCAGGGCCCTCCCTGATTAAACTAGGGAATAACTGGGCTACATGAGCAATTAATGGACATTTTAGAAATCTATCGTCATCATGATGCAAAGTGTCTGCTAGTGTTTTTGCTTAATTATAATTTATATATTGGTAAAAAGCTTTGTCGGATTGTTATCAGAAAGTAGTTCACATGCCATGGACACAAATGTTGGTTCGTTGGTTGAATTTGAATGCCTTATATAGTGGATTCATCTATACAGAAGTTACACAAACATAAAATGTCAGACAGGAAATACAGCGCACTAGTAAATACGAAGTGATTCAAGATTCGGCCCGTTTGCTTCAGCACAATTTCCTAACTCTGTTGACGTACAGCGTTGAACAGGAATCAGTCTTGAAACCAGGAAATGAATAAGTACTTAACCACTTCCGGTTCCGGCAGTTCGTCTATCACCTATTGTAAGCTTTTTACTTCTGCTCATTGCATTTATGTTTCAAAAGTAATAGAAAAAATGATCTTGCTGAGCAGAACTTTCAAGCATGGGCGCGGGAAGAGGGGTGCTGAGGGCGCTGCAGCACGCCCTAGCGGCAGGCAGGGGGTGCGGCGCTCCCCTGTCAGAATTATTATTTGAAGGTTATTGCTGCTCCCGCTGTGCATAATCTGTGTAATATGTAGCCAATAAATTCCACATTGTTGGTAAAATAATATTTTGGCCTGCCCCAAATGTTTTTTCTGTAGCCCCGGACAATTCTACCTCAATAATATAATACATTAACCGTGCTTTACGTGAACCTCATCAAGACACTAGAAAGGACGGCAGGACTGTAATTTCCCGTGTTCAGTGAATGCAACAGACGCAAGACACCAGAACAATCAGAGAGTTGCATGTAAATAAAAGTGTGCTTGTGTCATTCAAGCTCGCGGCTCTGTGTGTGTGCGGAAATAGCGCATTTACTGTGTGTGAGAGAGGGGGAGAGAGAGAGGGACCGGTGCCAGCAGCAGGGACCGTGTTGTTAGCATCTGGTTAGCTAGCTGCACTAACGGACATACGGAGCTGTTTGTTCCACAACAAGCTGGAGGAGAGCTCTCCTCTCAGACTGAGAGGCTCAGGTGAGCTAAAGGACTCTCTGAGTGTTTCGATAGTTAACTTTAGTCTAAGTTATCTCAGTGGGTCTCAAACGGTTTGGTCAAAAATTATTCAAAAGATTATTTCCGCGGCACACCTTCATATGATCATTATAGTTATAAAAAAAATAAGAGAATAAAGGAAAAACATTTATGAAATACTATATGGCAGTAAAACAAGAATACAGTTTGAAAGGGGAGTGATTTGTAAAATATCCATAAAGAAAAAGAACATCTGCTTACAGTTGTTTCATCTGGGTGTTGAGAGATGTATCCATAGATCTCTTAATGTTGCTCTCAAAGTGCACCAGATTGATGCTTTTAACTTCAATATTTAAAAAAAATCTGAGCTGATTATCGAGCCTTCATTGTAACAGTCGCAGGTTTACTGTGTGTTTGCGTGTGGGGAGTTTTTTTGTGCGTGCTCTATAGTGGCCGTAATAGTGTTCACTGGAGTCCAGCACCTCAGCACCCCCACTCAAAATACCTTCCCGCGCCTCTGCTTTCAAGTATCATAAACAGATCCTATTTTAAAAAATACTCCAAAATCAAATGGAAATTACAATTTATTTTTGTCGAGGGATCCGTTGCCCTGCTACCTTCTGGGTCGGCCCACAAAACTGACATCTTTGCACCACTCTATTCTCCTTTGTATTGAATTAATATTTCCTTCTGTGTAATAATTCTACTTGTGGTAGTTTCCATGGATTTATTATAAAACAGAGCCCTTCCTAGGTTAGACTAGGAGTGTTCATCCAAGTGTGTATAGCTTGGCCGAGGTCATAGCTACTCTTTCTGTTTCATTATCAATGTTGAGCCGTAATGGGGGGGGGTTGAGGTGACGTGCAACAACATTAACATTAACCTTTCTGTTGGTCGCTTGTTAGCAGACCCTTCACGCGATGGCAGAGCAAACAGGTACAGGCAGGGCCCATAATGATAGCCCTATAGTTTAAATCTACTACCCACACATAAACATTACTATTTAAAAAAAAAAATGTATTTATAAATGTATTTAGGAATCTATCTATGTGATTTTAAGTGGGGGTCGACCTCAAATCCTCTAGGGGGGTCCCGGGGCATGCCCCCCCGGTAAGATTTTTTATTTTATTTTGGAATTAAATGCATCAATCTGGTGCATTTTGAGGGGAAAATAAAGAGACTAGATCTATGGAAACACCTATATTAAAAAAACTGTATTCATTTCAATAATCATAAAATCATGGCCATAACCAATAACATACCATTTCCAATATGAAAAAACACTGAAACTTATTTATTTATTTTCGGTTCATTTATAGTTGTGAGTGTGTCTGTGCTCCTGAATCAGCCTCTCCTGTCTCTCTCCTCTCCTCCCTGCTCCTCTTTGAGGCAGCAGCAAAGACTAGTTTTCTCTCAACAAGTTTTAAAAGTGTATCTTACCTTTTTTCACCTAGTTAACTTTTTATTTATTTATTCATGCATATTTTACTAATCACATTACATTACATTACATTTCATTGAGCTGACGCTTTTATCCAAAGCGACTTATAATGACCGATTACAGGGACATTCTCCCTGGAGTAACTAAGGGCTAAGTGCCTTACTCAAGGGCACACTTACAGTGTGAGAAAAAGTTTTTAGAGAGTACTTGTCCATGGACAAGTGAGTTTGGCAATTTACTTGTCCGAATACATTTTTCACTTGTCCAGAATGGAAAATATGGCAACACACATGCTGCAACCTGCCTGTGAGACAGAGTCCAACCACACATGTCCAACACTATAGGCCTAATAATAATAATACATTATTTTCATAGCCTATAGGCGTACGCTTTTCTACAACTTAAAGAAGCTTGCACGCTTACACATGTCCTGCAATACACGCTGCAGCTGCCCAGCTGCTCACTGTTTGTAAAAGTAAATAAATAGTATGTTCATTTCAATAATGTACTTTCTATACCCTGCTTCATAAACAATACTGACATCCCTGTGCTCCTCCGAGTCTGGGGGTCCGGGGATGTGAGGAAAACGCGAGGACACAGACAGGGAGGCTGTTTCACTTCATAAAGGAAATGGCGGTCAATATTAACAACACAGGAGCTAAAACGCTTAATAATCTTCATTACGTGTTAAAGAAAGAACATAAGAAAGTTTGACAAAGATGAGGCTGTTAAACGGGCAGCGGATCCGCTGTGTGTAGAAAGAGAGAGAGAGAGAGAGAGAGAGAGACGCTGAGCTGCAGCGATCAGCTGATCCGGATCCTGTCCTCACAACTCTTATTAATCCCGGGACCTGACCTGAATTGTTATTTGTTCCTACTCGGAACCGAGTTTTGCTTCCCAACCCTGCCACTGTGCTACACGTCCCGCCACGCCATGCCCCTGTCTCAGTACAGAAAGCGGCGAGATGCATTTCCTTAGGAATTGACAAGCAGAACCGAAACTAACATTTCTAAACGAACAATGTCGGACACGGACAATTTGCGAATGAGTTCTGCCTTTTGTAAACTTAATTTGTCAATAATTTGTCAATAAATGAGGGCGAAAAACGTCACTTGTCCACCGGACAAGTCAATTACAAGATCTACTTGTCCGTTATTGTAAATAACACGTCCCGGACGGTGGGACGTGTGCTTTTTCGCACACTGCACTAGTGGTGGTGTTCCTGGCGGGATTTGAACTCACAGCCTTCCGATCTTCAGCCCACCTCACTATCCATTAGACCAATCACTATCCTCTCAAATGGAAATATGTGTTTACATAAATGGTGACCACACCGTTTGAGACCCACTGAGAACTTAGACTAAGTTAACTATCTAAACACTCAGAGAGTCCTTTACCTCACCTGAGCTGAGGTTCTCCCGAGCTTGAATGACACACACAGACCAATCAAGGGCTTTGATTTATGATCTGTATGACAGTGGCCATGTCGGCAGGCCACATCATGTGGACAGCCAGTCACCCTGTGTGAGGCAGGCCACTTAACAGGCCAGAAGGAGGCGAGATCAGAGCAAGGGAGCGAGGGATCATTGTCCACAAGTTAATTGATCGCAGATGGCGTCGTGGTAACGGACGAATAAAATAAAAATAAAAAAAGCCTAAATGGGTCGCGAAATATACTTGGGCGGCCGTTAATATACCTGTGCGGCCCGCCCAAGTATAGTCTATATGTGGGAAACCCTGAGCATTAAAAAACAGCTTTTGTTTCTACCTTTTCTCTCTTTCAAATGTCTCTATAAAAAAAGGCCCAGATGGCTCAAAGCATAACCTTTTAAAAAATAAAAACACATGTTGAACTTTGATGAAACATTAAACACTTTGAACTTATTTATATGATGTGGTGTTCACCGGAGCAATAGCAAGTAGCCCGATAGGGATTAGTTAGGGCTGGGCGATATGGTCTCTAAATGATATCGCGATATTTACTGACTATATCGCGATATACGATATATATCGCGATATTCTGAAATGTCCTCTAAAACACATACATTTTTTTTATTTAACCCCTTGATGTTTACAGTCACGCTAGTATGATTGTAGTAGTCCCTGCAACATGTGTCTGCATTAAAAAAATCGACTAATAATGAAGAAAATTAACACATTTGTTGCAATAGTAATTTATGCACTAACTACATTACTACTTGTACTACAACATTTGAATCATCAGTTCTTCCTCATTTTCCTCAATTGTTCATATTTGGTTTATTAAAATAATGATATTGTGGTCATTGTTAAAAAAGGTCTGCTATTATGAGTATTATGATTTTTATAATTCGCTTTCTGCCTTCCTGTCATTAGGAGTTAGACATGTAATGGCTATGTAATTGATTTGATTAGAACCCTCATTCTCCTGTTGGGACATTTCCCTCTAGCCAATACCTTTATATTGTCTACTCTTCACTTACATGTCAGCATAGGTCGGCATTGATGTACAGAGCCGACAGAAGCCCTTGTTTATATTGGCATCATATTGAGAGGTGCAGCCAGTGACGCGTCCTAAAACCAGTTAGTAAGCTGCTGGTTCCCTCGACAAAAAGCAATGGGATTTCTCCACAGGGTTTTGGAAAATAGCTGGAAATAAGGTCTGTGGAAAACAAACCTGTTTGATAAATGCAGGTTTTGTTCAGCCGGATAATCTCCACGTTTTGTTACCCTACTTTTATAATTTTCGAATCATAAATCTAATCGATAGATTATAAAAGGGTTTTAGGACGCGTTACAGTGTGGCTAAAACCTTCTCTCCCTCTTCTTCTCATGCTCCCTGTCACTCTTCTTTAACTCCTCCGGTGACTTTCTTTTATTAGAAGATAGTTTTTTGCCCGGCGCTTGGCCGGTTACCGCTGGTATTAAAAACATTTAGGCGAATGGTTAGGTGGCACGATAGTCTGTAGTGAAGAAGGAGCGCGCTGCCGCTCACGGGAGCCTGCTCGCGCTGCGCTCCGCAGCAAACAGCTGTTTGATTTTCACCCAACAACGACAACCGACTCACAAAGCGTGAGTTGTTGTAGCGTTAATAAACGAAACAATTAAAAAAAATTGCTTGTCAAAAGACCAATACCACAGAACAATTCTTTTTTTTAAAGCAATATTTTTAGTGGCCCGAGCGGGCAAGTGGAAAGTACGTTATGCTGGCCCGGGGTGTCTAAATAGTGCTTCCGGGCCAGCGGGCCATTTATAATGTCGAGCCCTGCACCCATATCCTTTGCTATATACATACCGACCACATCTGTAATGGCTTTCCAGCGGGCCGAATTCTTGGGATGCAGTTTGAAAATGTTTGTGTTACGGTGGACTGTATTTTGGCGGCTGTTCGTGAGGTGCTTGTAGTGCCGCGGTCTTTTTCATTCCGCTGCGCGCAACATTTCTCCCATTCAGAAGGATGCTTTTGTTTGAGGTGCTGCAGTAAATTTGTCGTACTGCTGCCTTTGCTAGCAAAATACTTCAAACATACTTTGCAGCAGGGTGTTGTCTGGTCTAAATCTGACCTCGCGAACGCAAACCAATTCCAAATAACGGATGACACCGTGCCTTTCTTTGGAACAAGTTCTTCCCTGCTCGTTGTCATGTTGTTTGTGTATCACTCACTCTATTTGGTAAATGCGCGCACTGTGCGGGGGGAGGGCTGAGCCCATTCCGAACTACGGGAGCCCAGAGGGAAGCGTTGGCGGATGTTGAAGAGAAAACCGATTTTCATTTAAACAAGTCGACGTGAACTACACACTCGAGTTAATCGATAAAATCGATTTATAGCCCAGCCCTAGGCGAACGCAGATAAAGTTGAGCTCGAAAATCCTCCAGCATCATTGAAGTCTCCGGTTTGGGAACATTTTGGTTTCGCAGTTAAGTAAAAGGATGACGGACAAAGACAGGTGGACCGAACCAAAGCTGTTTGTCGGCATTGTTCAACTAAAATTGGTTACGCGGCTGGCAATACATCAAACTTGCACACTCATTTGAAAAGGCATCACCCGAACGTGAATATCACCGGTACCAAAAGAAAAAAGACTGAAGTGCAAACCCAAATCCCACCAGTGGCGTTGCCCAATATTTCGGGGCTCCCCCGTCGGTCGGTCAATCGGGCCCCGCCCCCTCCCGTAAATCAATAATAGAGTGACATGGGATAGACATTGCGGCAACTTTTTTAAATGTTAATTTTTTCAGGCATCTTTTGTAAACAGTATAGGTCAGTAGGAACTTTCTGTATAAAGATACATCTGATTTAAACAGTATAGGGTCAGTAGAAACTTTCTCTATAAAGATACATCTGATTTAAACAGTAGGGTCAGTAGGAACTTTGTGTATAATATACATCTGATTTAAACAGTAAGGTCAGTAGGAACTGTATAATAATATACATCTGATTTAAACATAATTGACAAATACAAACAAGTGGCTGTGTATTTTTTGTAACATGAAGGTATATTGTAGAACGTTATAGCCTATCATCATTGGAGTTCACACAACGGAACGGTTCACATATATATAACATTCTGTATAAAAGAAAAGTAGCCTACAAAAAACAAACAAATACATCACATCCTATAGGCTACATAGAGGATGCAATCAGGAGCTGCTTTGTAGGCCTATTTTATACGAGCGCGTCTCCTGGCATTCTTCTGCGCAAAGTCCTGTATAACAGTCTTTAAATCTATACTGCGCGCGTCGGCTCTCAATACTAAGGACTGCTAACCCAGACAGTCTCTCTTGCGACATTGTGCTCCTCAAATATGTCTTTATTAATTTAAGTTTTAAGAAAGATCTCTCAGCACTGGCAACAGTCACGGGTATAGTTAAAAACAATTTCAGTGCTGTGGCAACATCGGGGATACTTGGCAAAATGGACTGATTTTCAATGAGCAGGGTTTTCGCAAGGTCTTTGATTGTTCCACGCTCAATTTTCTTTATGGTAGGCCTAAGAGCATTACGGAGGGACAGGATCCGGAAAGCAAACTCGGCTGACAGGTCGTCTTTATACTGGCCTGATAAAGCACTTGCGGACTCAGACAAATCCTTGTCTGTTGCGCGCAGAAGTTCGCGGGGAAGCAGAAAAGAAAATCACTGTGCAACTTCGCTCATTCCAACAAATCGATTTTTGAGTTGGGCAACGACAATATCCATATTTGCGTAAAATACCGCCACTCTAAAATGCTCCCCTGGGTCTTGGAGCCGCTGGTCCTCGCAAAGCTCTGAAAAGTGCCTCTTTGTGCGTCTTGCGCGTCTGTCTTTGAAGAGACTGTTGACACCCCATGAGGATGCCAGGTCTTGCGCTTGCGCTTTTAAGCCATCAAACTCTCCTCGGAGTTGGGCAAGTGTATCGGTTGCGTTACCAAGCATTGCTGTCGCCTGTAAGAGGTCCACGTCTTTGCGCTGGAGAGCTTGGGACACAATGTTGACTGTTTCAAGGACCTTGCCCTGTATTACAGTCATTAAAACAAACTCAAAGCTCTCCATGGCCTTTTTCAAGCTAGTCGCCTCGGCACGTTCCTTGCTCTTTTTGGAGAGCAAGTCGATCTTAGTTAGCGCTTGCATAATGTCAGCATAACGGAACCGCTATGATTGGACGGCGTCTTGTCTTGATGCCCATCGTGTCGGGCATAGTCTCTTCAGTGTAGGCTGGCCAGCCTTGGGCACTGAGAGGTGTGTTTCCAAAAGCTCCAATCGTTTGACGCTTCCACTAAAGAATACATATAGCCTTTCAACAGTGTCGTAGAAGTCTTTTATCTCAGGTATATTTTGGCATGCGTCATTGAGTACAAGGTTTAAATTGTGCGCAGCACAATGAATGTACACTGCGTTGGGCTCTTTATCCCTTATGCGTTTTTGTACACCGGAGTAGACACGACTCATATTGCTAGCCCTGTCATATCCCTGTCCGCGGCACTTCCCAAGTAGTATCCCCTTTCTCTCCATCGATTCGAGAATTTATCTCTCTAGACCTGCAGCAGTTTGATCTGTGACTGCATGGAAGCCCAAAAAACTTTCGTTTATTTTCACCTCTGTAGGGTTTCCATTTTCATCATTTGCTATAGTTACATATCTGAACACTTGACTCAGTTGGTCTACTTTTGAAATGTCCTGGATAGTATCCATTATAATCGAATAGAATTATGCATTCTGTATGTCTGTAATGATTGTGTCCTGCACTTTTTTCGATAGCAATGAAATTATTTCGTTTTGAGTTTGAGGACTTAGGTAGTGCACCTTCTTTTTGCTTTCAATAAGCCTTTACAGAACTGGATCATAACGCGCCATAAGTTCTATGGTAGATAATAAATTACCATTATCTATATCACCTATTTGTTCTCTGTGACCCCGGAAAGCAGAGTTGCGAGAGGCCAGTGTTAGTGCAACATCAGTTATTCTGGTTAGGACCTCGGTCCAAAACCCCAACTCTCTCTTAAACTCAGATAATATTTGTGCGTCAATGGTCAGATTATTTTTCCACGTATCATACACGACACATGCTGCCAAATGAGAGCGAGAGAATTCGTATTCCTTAATCTTTTTAGAGAGACCCTGCCAATCATTTATTCCTATTCTCCACGCTTGGTGGAGGTGATGGGCAGACGGTCTGTCACCGAACAGCCAGCACTGCTCACAGTACACCCGGTCCAGATGGCGAGTAACATAGCCACTTGCGCGGAATTCTACATCCAATTTTAGATGTTTTGTTATAGAACTCTTTTGAAAAGCACCTTCCCTTCCCATCCCTTTTGAATGGCCCTTCAGGCTTGCATGGCCCGTTATTCAGAATGTACCGTTTAACATCATCCTCTTCTAAATCTACAGGGAATTTCCCCCTATCAGTAGGGTATTCAGTCACAGAGTTGTCGCTGGCCAACGTGTCCCTAGGGTGGGTTGGAGCTGCTGTCACTGTCGGGGAACGGCTAGCTGGCTGGGCAACCTTGGCTATGTCTGAACTCGCCTCGGAGGGGGCACAGCTGACTTCTTGCTGACCTGCAAAAATGAACGGATTAGATTCCAATTCCAATGTAACCTGTAGCATACTCTTACTGGTTATGGCGAATAAAACTTTCTATTATTCTAATGTCTAACCTGTCTCGAAGCGCGAGCCACGACTAGCTGGCTCGGCTGTAACGGGGCTGCTGGGCTGTCTGCCTGGACTCGGAGCTGACGGCCGGGGGGCGGGGGTTGCTAGCGGTCTATCTGCAGTACAGTTAGAGTCTACGTCTACCTTTGCTGCCTGCCGGAACAATGACGTTATTTTAGGTAGTTTTGCCCTCTCCTGTTTGGCTTTTGCTCTCATTTTGCTTTTCTGAGCACCGCTTAGGTAGTGGCGCTTCATTTTTCATGTTTACCGACAACGCAACTAATGAACGTTATTTATATGAGCAATGCTTCACGCTTTGTTTTCGAACGCTGCCCAGCCTGCCAATGAACATTAGTTATCAGCCGGCTAGCCCTATCGCAGGTCAGCAAATAATTATAATGATACACTGTTGTACTACTACAGGCAGCGTACACATGACGGGGACGGGGTGCCTAGCAACATAGCAGGGAGGGGGGGGCCCCGCCCTCTGCGCCCTGTTCCCGCGTTACGAAATCTAAGAGGATAGCCTACAGTGGGGGCGGGGCCCCCTATGGTCCGGGGCTCCCCCGCCACTGACTCCCACTAGTATTTAAGCCTCCACCACTCGCGACAAGTTCAGACCGAGCCAAAGCTATTACAAACGCCAAATATCCTTATGTTGCCATGTTAGCAAAGCGCTACCTGGCTGTATCTGCTGCCTCTGTCCCTAGCGAGAGGGTGTTCTCCAGAGCAGAAGACATTGTTAGTGCCAGCAGATCTGCCCTTTCGGCAAGCAATGTGGACAAGTTAATTTTTCTTAAAAAAAACATGAAAATACAATGACAAGCAAGTCATAATGTCAAACTGGCTGCTTAGGTACGAGTACAGTTCAAATACAGATTATTTCAGTTCATCGAAATGCTGCACCTTAATGTTTATTTTATTATATTTTGTATTTATTTGAGTGAATAATTCACAGTTTAATAATAATCAAAAACCCAAAACTAATAGTTTATGTTTTGTGAGTACTAGTACAGTAAAGTTAAAATACAGAGTATTTCAGTTCATCGAAATGCTGCACCTTAATTTTTGTTTTATTATATTTTGTATTTATTTGAGTGAATACATTATTCACAGTTTAATAATAATAAAAAACAAAACAAAAAATATGTTTTGTTTTGTGAAAAAAAATTCTGATGTAACGAAAACGTACCGAACCGAACCGTGACCTAAAAACCGAGGTACGTACCGAACCGAAATGTTTGTGAACCGTTACACCCCTACTTTACAGGCTTTTATTTTTCACCCTACCTGCTGACTTGGAGGATTTTTACGCGCTGTTGTTTCATTTGTATGCAGAGTAACAGCAGCTGTATTATATACAAAGAAAAACCTTCATGTGAAGCTACTTTAGCCAAATATGTTTGATATATATTTGTATCAGTGAATGTACTTACTGTTGCAAACACCAGAGGATTTCACCTTCAGTTTCTTGATTGCATAAATGAGAAAGGCATTAACAATCACACATATAGCCAAAGCAGCACCTAACAGAGAGATGATGGTATTGTTCTGCTGCTGATTCAACAGGAAGTCTGATGACACAATGTGGGGAAAAAAGCAGATAATGAACATTAACATTTGGCATGTGTGAAATTAAGAGCAATTTGTAAGTGATTATGTTATAAACCATCACTTGACCTTAATCAATCTCATATGCTACATTACTAATTACAGTTAAACATGATGCAGTTACCTGTAGTGTTGAGTTCTGATCTATTTCCAGAAATGATGTCCTCACATGCGGCCACATCGCAGTGACATGTCTTGTAGAAGCTGTAGAAACATTTCTTTTTTGAGGGTCCACCTGGTTCCTTTTCATGTACTTCAACACCGTTTCCTCGAGTATTATTCAAACTAGGGATGCACCGAATATTCGGCCGCCGAAAATTATCGGCCGAAAATGGTTAAAAAGGCCCTTTCGGCTTTCGGCCGGGAAAAAATATCACCGAATGTCAGGGAACAGGGTTACGTTGGTAAGCTAACGTGTTGTTGTGATGACGTGATCAAAACGCGGCGACAAACACGGAGCGCGACCATGCTCGCGGCTGGCTCACAGCCAACATGTCTGGCGCTTGGAGATATTTAAAAATATCAGAGAAAGAGGCGCGGATTGCGATTTGTAAAACGTGTTCAGCTGACATTTCTCGAGGGGGTGTAACTGCAAAGACTTTCACCACTTCGGGATTACTCCACCACTTGAAATCAAAACCCCCGGACAAATATGCGGAGTAAGATCAAATCACAAGCACTGACAGCGAGAGACTGTTCAGCGCTGCCTCTCATCTGCTTGATGAGAAGAGGAACAGACTTATGGCTGATAAAGCAGAGAAGCTAATGTTCATTAAAAAGAACCTCCCACTTTTCCTTAATAAGTAGACAAGGCTGGCTTATCATAAGCTTATCTAGTTCTACATGTCTACTCTATACCCACTTTCCTGAACAATTTTCATTGTGAGTTATAATTCACCATCTCAGGTTATCATTAGGGGGAAATGACAGCAGCACAGTGTTCAATATATTGTACTTTCGGTATCTAAATGATAAAATGTTGTTTACATTGCTCATGAAATTGTAATTTAATTTGTAATTGATTGTGGATTTTGTATCCAGTTTTCACTTTATGTATCTTTATACAATGTTTACTACTTTGTTTATGAGGACAGACAGCCTTATTTACAGATTCTTGAAATTGAATTGTAATTTCATTTGTAAATAGTTGCATTCATGTGGATTTATCCAGTTTGCACATTTGTATGCATGCACTTATAGGTGCATTTGTTGTTGTTGAAGGCCTGGCTGTTACAGTCTTTATTTACACTATTTTGTTGTAGGCCTACTGGCCTAGATGTTTATGCAGTTTTAGAGCACCTTGGCTTTGTTCTGAATGCACTTTGTTGTAGTTATCCTACAGAGAAAAGAAAATGCACTTGACTTGGAATTAATGTACTGTATGCATTCAAAAGTGCTGAATAAATGTTTTATGGACCCATAATAGTGATTATTATTTAAGTTAAGTTTTGCCATAATCATGTCTTTTTCCATAATCAGGCAGCTGAACAACATTGGTAAAAAATGTATACATTATATATATAGATATTTCTATTAATCATTTTCGGCATTCGGTTTTCGGCCAACTGTTTCCTATTTTCGGTATCGGTTTCGGCCAAGAATTTCCCATTCGGTGCACCCCTAATTCAAACTTTGATTAAAAGCCTTGAAACAGCACAGATTTTGTTCTTCTGGTCGTGTTTTGTTCTCGGAGTCGGAGAGTATTGAACACTGCAGAGTCACAGAGTCTCCAGGATGGACTGGATCAGTTGGAGAAACTGCAGTGCTTTCAGGTTCTGGCAAATGTAGTTTCAGTTAGCTAGAAATACGATCATTTTAAAATAAAGCTGCAATCAGTATTAGGTAAATAAATTGGTATTCAAGTAAATGCATTATTACTTCATAATTATACTGTCTCAAATACAAATTCCTTGAGTAAATGGACTGTACTTATATAGCGCTTTATCCAGTCTTTAAGACCCCTCAAAGCGCTTTACATATTACATGTCATTCACCCATTCACACCCATTCATACAGAGCAGTGTACCTTACTCTAGGACCTAACATTCACACACATTCACACACCGTTGGCCATGCCATCGTGAGCAACTCAGGGTTAAGTATCTTGCCCAAGGATACATCGACATGTTGACTGCATGGGCTCGGATCGAACCCACAACCTTCTGGTTGAAAGACGACCACACTCCCTCACAGCCACAGTCGCGTGAGATTACAAGTATATCATTAAAGATTCTTCCTTAGATGCAATTTATTGTTTCACTGGCTCTCTTATTTGTTGCTGTCAGACAATCAGTGTCGTCAATTTGAGCTCAAGTTCACATAAAGATGAATTATAGTTAACTAAGTAATAGTAGTTCAAAATGTGTGTCCCAATGTTGCAGAATAAAAGTGCATAAATTTATTTGCAAATCTACTTAAGAGTAAAAATGATACTGAAAATAAACAATTTTTACATTCTAGTTGTTTATATGGAAAAATAAACTGAAGTACATGAAACAGGAATTGTAATGCGTTACTAACTAACTGGCTGTAATGAAATAAGAAGTTTATTTACCTTTAACTCTTAGGTCAGTTTGTTTCAGGAATTTGAGGTTCTGTTGGCTTATTTGAATACAGTAGTAGACCGCAGCATCACTTAGCTTTGCTTCTTTAATAAGTAGAACAAATAGTTCACGCTCTTCAGTAGCTGTGATGCGATCATTACTCTTAAGGCTAAATGTCTTTCTTAAGACTTCAGGAAAGTCTCCAGAATCAATCCTGATCCAAAACAAGCTTCCCGAAGACTTGCGGGGACATGTCAGCTCCACATAACCTCCAACACCAACAGTCTTTGTCTCAAAGTTTGGTTTTTTTGTGCATCCTGAAAATACATTTTACATTAACCACAGAGAAAAAATGAGCTCTCTCAATTATTGTAAACTTGGACACACACATCTGAAAATCAATAGGACATTTTTTCATGTACTTACGTCCCACTGCCAACATCAGCAGTAAATAAAATACGATCCTCATTTTCTGTTTATTCCACTTGAGACTGGTGCAATTTTGACACGCATTAAAAATGATTCACTTTAACCCTTTCATGCATGAATTATGAAAACCTCAGTCAGGATTTTTTTCCGAAGTGTTATTATTGCTCTTCGGGCATGAAAAACAAGATTTGAACTTTTTTTTTTTTTAATCTAGTTTTTTCAAAGAGAAATGTCCACTCAGGTGGACAGTATGCGTTCAGGCTTTGAACTGAAGAGATGTACATTTTGAAAAAATGGTAAATAAAGATGTGCAAACTTAAAATTACATCATAATAACATAAGTACATTTATTTACTGCCCAAAAAGAAATTGCAGATGAAGTATTTTCAAGAATAACCAGGGCCAGGGTCCAATTTGAGGCCCAAAGCACAGTTATTTGAAGAGTGCTAGTGGAGCCTCGCAGCGGCGAAACCGTGCCGCGCCACCCTAATTGCGCCACATAAGCGCATAGGTGCGCCTCAGATGAGGCCCCCCTCCGCAAGGTGTGGCCCCCTCCACAAGGTGAGGCCCCACACAGTTTGCATGATATGCCTGTACAGGGTGTCCGCGGGGTCTTAAAAAGTATTAAAAGTTGATAAATCAATTTAGCGAAAATTAAGGCTATTAAAAAGTATTAAACGGCATTTTCAAAGGTATTAAGAAGGTTCACAGCAACGATAACATGAAACACCCTTTAAGTTACTGAAACGACATGTCGGGAAACCCCCCAAGGCGGCCCCATGCATAGCGCGCCGTAAAATGCTGCTTATTATTTTAAGTTTCGTTGCTTTGCTCCGCTCTGTGTGTGTGGGGGGGGGGGAAATAAACGACTACGGTAACGGTTCCCAAGGTGGGTAGACCGGCATACGCAACGCACTGGGGGTCCAACGGCTCCGTGTGTGCCCTATATGATGATTTTCTGATAACGAGGAAAGAGCCCGCCTCCCTCTCCCCACGTCTCCTGCTGCTGCTGGCCTGTCAGAAGAGGGGGAGGAAAAGAGAGGCAGGCACCGTTTATTAAATATTATTATATTATTATACAGAGAACAGAGTCGTTATCAATTTGTTTTAAAGCTCAATAAATAACAAAGAAGACCTCTGACCGGCACTTTCCTAATTTTGTGCGGAAGATTTAAACTTTAACGGACATGTTGACCGGCGGAACATTTCTTTTACGGAAACTGCCGCACGGTCCCCTCGTTCCTTGGAAGAGGCGGAGAGGTGGGTGTTTTTCATCTGCTGGTGGACTACCTGAGAGATACAGCAGGAGAACACGCCGTCCACCGCGGAGAATAAACAGAAGGGCAACCATGGCAACCATGCTCCGGGGTCTTCTTCGCTGCTTTTGGTGTATTTTGGGCGGCAGCAGCCCCACTTACAGGCCTGGCATATGTACTACATCGTTTCAAGCATTTCCAGCGGTCTAGTGTGAACGGACACATTAATGAATCGAATGAGTGTGAACGGAAGCCTTTTTTGCGCTTGCGTATGCGTTTTACCGTATGCGTCCTCGTGGGACCGGGGTCTAAGCCAAACTATATCCGGTCCCAGAGATCTGCTATTTTAAAGTAAAGTCAACACATATCGACCCTAATATAGTCTATATTAAGAACGAGAAAAGTCTTAACATATATATCCTTTTTTGTAAACATATGACAAATGTGTGAGGGTGATGATGTCAGAGCATCGTCTTATGTACCAGGGCTTAGCCCCGGACAGCCCCAGCCCAATTTAATCCCTGGGTATTTGTGAGGGAGCTCCTATATGGCATTAGCCCGCTGAAGCTCACCAAAGTTTAACATATTTCATAGTTCAAAGTTTTGTCAATTGTTTTGTTTATTGGTCATATACTGGTTTCTAATGTTTTCTGAGGAGTTTTACTGGAATGAAAGAGCACAGAGTACAGAAGCAACAAAGCAGCATACTGCATTAAACCTGACCTTCACAGAGAGGTTGAAGTTCATGTGGAAAGGAGGCTTCAGTAGTCTGTCTGCACTCTGTTTAGTTTTGCTATCTTACAATCAATATAGTAAATGTGAGGTAAATTGTGTTGCCAATGTAACCGGTTAGAACTCAAAGTTGCGATGAGGTCTTAAAATGTATGGAAAGGGTCTTAAAAAAGGTCTTAAAAGGTATTAAATTTGACTTCAGAATTCCTGCATATACCCTGCTGTAGGGAGGGACTGCCCTGGGAACAACAGCAGCAGTACCAGTATGAATTGTAGTTGAAATATAGCCAGTGATGCATGACGTCCACTGTAGTGGACAGGTGGTTAATCATGATTTCCTGCAAACATAAAATCAATACTTTGATAATTTATGAATTATATGATTCCTTAGTTGTTACTGCAGGGGACGCTTTCCATAAAAGGATTGGCAAGATATCGATGGGTGACTTGGTCCATGTGGCTTTTCTGTCGTCCATCTTGGTTTAGAGACATGTATCATGCACTTACACTGACTTTCCACTGAGTGGCAGTGTATGGGATGATGCAATAGGGTCCTATGTAGTGGCTGATGGTGCAACTATGCAAAAAAAAACAATGCATATAGAAGAAAACACCTTTTGAAAAGCTGTCCACTGTAGTGACCTCTATGCATGAAAGGGATAATGTCATTATATAAAGTGGGAGGTAACAGTTTCCGAGCAATCTCATTGGCCTCCTTAGTCGCCTTTTACCACAGCGGAAATATAATGAACCATCAACTGCCTTGTGCAGCCTAAACACATGAAACAAAACCAACAGCCCACTTTTCATGTTGGGTTTCTATTACTGAAACAGAGTTAAAACAGTAAATGATCTGATGTTATTGTGAAATACTATTATAAACAAACCAAGGAGACAATATCACACAATACATTTTATGTTCCATATATTTAGTATTTATTTGCTGCGTGGCCTTATCACCAGACATCCTCAACTAGCAAGCAGTAATATGTTTGTGATTCATGGGCTGTTGTATTTTCTTAACATTGTTTTATGCAAAATTTTAAGATTTTTCAAATGTTTCCACACACAAATACAAAAATGTGCATAATAAACAGGTTGACTGAAAGGCACATAGTCCGCAGATACGCAGTTCATTTAAAAATATGAATCATAACAATAGCAAATTAAATTGATAAGTTTGATTAATCTACATTTGGAAAGCATTTGTTACACTATTACACAACAATAGAGAAGCTGTCTATGCGGAATATAATGGACTCCTAGTGATAACCTGCCCACTCTGCCTGTCAGTCACCTGTAGCAAACATAGCAGACAGAGGAGAGCTCTTACCACATTGTATTACCTTTATACATAGTGGAGAGAAAGGCAAGAACAGCGAACCACTTTATTAAAGATCCTTAAGTGTTTTTAAATGAATAACGGAAACGCCGACTGCAGTCAAACTCTGGCATTAGAAGTACCGTACTTTTCGGACTATAAGGCGCACCTGAATATAAGCCGCAGCAGCTAAATTGAATGATGTGTCCATATATAAGCCGCACTGGACTATAAGCCGCAGGTGTTTTAATGTTTAATTACCATATGTAAGGGTTCGTGCACAGAGGGGATTGTCGGGAAAGAGATGGCTGTTTGAGGAAGCTCCCATTTATTAACATTTCAACAAGTTGCATATAGCCTACAGTAGTACCATAACAAAAAACAAAGCTTACAGCGCTTGACGAGGCAATATCAATGGCTAAATTAAATGTGTTTTTTTAAAAGTGCAAAATAAAGTGCCTGTAACACGACAGTAAGCGCGTAAGCCTAAAGTTGCAGTAACACGGCTGCTTAAAATATACGGTAATCAGCCTACCAGAAAAGTCATTAATCCTCGTCTTCATCTTTTAGGCTAAGGTGCAGTACACGGCTGTAACCAGAAAAGTCAATTCATTAATCCTCATATTCGTCTTCTTCCTGCGTACTAAAACCACAAAAGTCCTCATCTTCAGTGTCGGAAACGAACAGGCTCAGGGTGGCTTCGTCAGCCACTCTCCTCTCTCCTTCGTTGTCGCTCTCAAAACCAACAAACTCCTCTTCGTCACTGTCGGAATCGAACAGCCTCTGAGGGGCCTCAGCTGTGGCGGCGTCCTCCTCTTCATCACGCAGCAGTGCAGCCTTTCGGAACCCGTTGGTGATCGTGGATGTTTTGACACTCCTCCACGCTGTCAGGATCCACTCGCAAACTTGAGCGAAAGTTGCTTTTCGCATGCGACCAGTTTTGGTGAATGATTTATCGCCGCTAGTCATCCACGCCTCCCACTGAACGCGTAGTGCCACTTTGAACGCACGATTGACACTGATGTCGAGTGGCTGCAGATGCTTCGTTGTGCCCCCAGGAATCACAGCTGGAATTGAGTTTGTGCTCTTGATGGCTGCTTTCACAGAATCTGTTATATGGGCCCTCATGCTGTCCAAAACGAGCAACGCTTTTTTTTGGTGAAAGAATCATCCAGGGCGCTTGACGTAGCACTCATTCAGCCACTCCTTCATTACGCTTTCCATCATCCACCCTTTCTTGTTGACTTTAAAGGAGATGCCGTTCGGGATCTTTTCTTTTGGCATTGTAATCCGCTTAAAAATCACCATTGGCGGAAGCTTTAATCCAGATGCTGTGCAGCCGAGAACACAAGTGAAATTCGTTCTCTCGTGGCCAGTGGTTCTCAACGTGATGGACGATTCACCTTTCTTGTTAACAGTCCTAGTGAGAGGCAGGTCAAACGTCAAAGGCACTTCATCCATATTTATGATCTGGTCCGGTCCGATGGAATATTCCTCTATCTTTCTTTGTATGAATTCGCCAAAGTTTGTTATTTTTTCCTGGTAGTCGGGAGGGAGTTGCTGACACACAGTCGTCCGCGCCCTGATGGACAGTCCCTTTCGTCTCATAAATCTGAAACACCAGGATGGTCCACCTCTAAAATTTTCAATTTTCATTTCGGTGGCGACTGTTTTGGCCTTCAGTCGAATCTGCACGGTGGAAACACCTCGGCCGTCTGCTCTCTGTGTGTTCACCCAATCTTCAAGAAAGTCTTCAAGTTCGGGCCATCTGCTTTTATTACCTCTGAAAGCTTTTGACTTTTTGCATTGAGACAGTTCTTCCCGCTGGTGTCTCCAACGTCTCACCATTGACTCATTGATGCCAAGGCTACGTGCAGCAGCTCTATTTCCTTCTTTTACTGCCAGATTGACTGCCTTTAACTTAAAAGCTGCATCATATGCATTTCTACGTTTGTTTTCCATAATGAGGGTTTGTGCATGAAAACTTCCTTTGCACAAACTGTCTTGCTCTCGTTCTGTCTCTCGTACCACTCTCGGTTCCACTTTTACTTTTTCGCGCTACCTGTCTCACTCTTTTCCGGCCTCCAGCTTTTCCTGCTGGAGCCCGCCGCTTAAAGGTGGGGGGAGCGGACCGGCCATAGAGCCCATAGAGTTAAAGGTAGTGGACTGTAACCTGTAAAATCCATAGATTTAGGAGGTCCCCTAGTGGCCGTTAGCTGTAAAAATCCATAGATTAGCCGCACCGTTATATAAGCCGCAGGCTCGAAAAATGGGAAAAAAGGCGTGGCTTATAGTCCGAAAAGTACGGTATTACTAGAAGTGAGACCCCCATCATCCCAGCAACAAACTGTTCTGTCTGCTGCCGTCTGGCAGGTGGTGACGCAGCATCAGGTCTGAAACCACCAGACTCAGAGACAGTTTCATCCCACAGGCCATAAGACTGCTTACTGCCTGAGCTCTGTTAAGATCCTCCATAACCTAAAGCAGGGGTAGCCAACACGGTGCCCGCGGGCACTTAGTCGCCCGCAGGGGCAACATGAGTCGTCCGCGGGGCATGTTCTAAAAATAGCTCGCCAAGCAAGTCCATGTATAAAATACACAAAACAAAAAAGGAAATGTAATTAAAAGAATCTACCCTATGCATAAACGAAACCTAAATCATAGCGAACTCTATCTACTTAATATAACTCTATATCTATCTAACACCCCTCCTCCCGCCACCCCCACAATGAATATCGACCAATCACGTTCTTGCTTGATTTGCGGGTTGCAGTCGGGAAGAAAAGCAATGTGGCACCTCCCTGCTAATTTTCCTTCTGGCAGAATCTACATAACACATCAGCCCCATTGAACAGCCTCGTCGTGCGAGCCTACACAGCACATGAGGGCCAGAGATTTACTCTGTGTGTTGCAACTTGCATATATATTTATTGCACTTGACGCACACACACGCATGGCGTAATTTCCACTGGGTACAGGGGGGACATGTAACCCGCTCTTTTCGAAATCCCGTTTGTGTCAACCCACTTTAAAAATATATGTATTATTATTTTATAACGCAAGCCGTCATCGCCACAGAGGAGCATACAGCCTCTGTGAGCGAGCGAGACAGAGGGAGAGAGAGAGCGAGCTAGGGAGGGAGGGAGGGAGAGAGAGAGAGAGAGAGAGAGCGAGCGAGCGAGCTGGGAGAGCACACCTTTATCTATTTAATATAGATAAATTAAGAAATCATTCCAATGTGTACTATAGGACAGTAAAAAAAAAAAAAAAAACAGTTTAAAAAGGGAGTGATTAGTAAAATATGCATAAATAGAAAGAATGCTAACTAGGTAACATAAGATAAGAATAAACCAGTTTAAATGATTTGTTATTGGTTGTGATCATATTCTAAAGATGATTGGATTATTGAAAAGTATACAGCTCCCTTTCATATGAGTGTTGAAAGCTGTATCCACAAATTCACCAGAATTTATGGATACACCAGAGTGCACCAGCATTTCACTTCAACATTTTAAAAAACATCTTCCCGGGGGAGCACGCCCCCGGACCCCCCTAGAGGAGCTGAGGCCCATCCACCCCCAAATAAAGCAGGTTAAAAATAATTAGATTGCAAACATGTTTTTTTTAGTAAACACTGAAAACGGGTCCCACAGACCCAAACAGCACACAAAGGTTAAAGGTAAGCATATTAACGTTAAAATGTGCTAAATATATACACTGCAAAAAACAAAAAAAGAGGAGTAAAAGTACAGATGTAGCGATTCATTTCAGACAGTTTGAAACGCGAGGGCCGTGATTGGTACGTGATCTGCCCTCGCTCAAGGGAAAACCTCCAGCTTGACTTGAGACCGCCCCCGTGATAGATAAATGTATTTATAATGAAGCCAGCTGCAATGGATCATTGATCCACCAGGGGGTGCAGTGGGGTTCCACACTGGAGCTCATGTGAAATAAAGTGAGATACAGTATGCTGGATGTACAGCGGAACTTTGTTAAGATCCATATGTCACGGATATCATACTACTGTGCTAAATAAGAGACATGTAATCATTTACCAAACATCAACATGTTGTTATTTAACAAAATAATTTTGTTATTCGAAAAAAATGAACGGGAGGAAATGCAGCCCGGCTCTCGAATTTTAATCCTAATTTAATCATCATCTTCACCATGATCATTTATGTTTATGTTCGCCGAATTGACATGAAATCACTGACACATATGAATATACTGTATTCAACTTCATTAAAACGTTATTAACGTGCCTAAACTCAGTAATTCACCAAAAATATGTATATTTTAATGGAGTTTCGTCGGTCGATCAGGATCCCAAAGTGTAGCGGAGGGATCCTCATCTGGATGAAGGGTGTTATTTTCCCCATAAGGAACAAGTCGCTGCAAATTATCCCGCTTATTACATGGCCACATTCTCAACAAAGTAACGACATGACTCCCAATATTAATTGAAATGCTTTTATGGATTTAGAAAATGTTTTTATTGATTTAAAAAATAGTTGTATATATTGATTTAAATTCACATGCATCCGCTAACAAAAATAGTCCGTTGTTACAGTTTTTTAAACAGTCTGAATGAAACGGCAGCTCTCAGCTTTGTATTTACACAACTAATGGCCCATCAACCACAGCTCTCTCCCCCCGTCCCCCCCTGATCTTTCTTCTCCAGCAGCTAAATTAACAGTAGGTTACTCTGAGTGACCATAGACTGTATGTGACAAGCTTACAGTTAGTGACGTAACAACACCATAAAAGCTGGTGGGTTGAAAGCAATACGGGAGGTAAAAATAACTACAATAATTGTGACTTATTTATTGTGGCTTTTATGTTTTTAGGTATACAATTTTATGTAATTCAGGCTTATAGTTCACCCTTCTCTAAAAGATTTAATAAATCCTTCCAACACACAGTGTAAAAAATAGCCTACTGTAAGTTAAGAAATCATTTCAATATGTACATCTTCTGATGTAACAACAATAACATTATAAATAGTAACATAGCTGAACATGGTATTGCACATTTAGCTTTGAGTGTTACTGACCTGAGATGTTTTTATTACATGAATTAAGGTGACTGAGGCTTTTTAACATACAGGGATGCAAAGTCATCAGGTATGAAAAAGGTGACAAGGAACCGAGCCCCCGGCTCCCCCACCCCACGGAATGACAGAGGATTTTAGCAGTCAGAACAACTAAAGCAGCAGTGTTAATAATAACAGAAACGCCAAAGAGTCACATAATAGAAATATATAAAAGCATTTATTTCAAATTGTGGAGCAGTCAGTTTATAATTTTGGCAGCACTGTTGAGCATTTTGAAAATGTATTTTCAGGCCTCTGTGCAAGGCTTAAGTCTTTTTATCTTTATAGCCACATGGTGTAAAGTAACTAAGTTCATAAACTCAACAAGTACTATAGACAAGTTTACGCGACAAACCACGGGTAGCGCCATGACACTACACAAATGCACTTCATTTCCGCCGGAAGTCTTTTGCACAGCGTCTGTCGGTGTAAACCGGTGTAAACAGTCAGACGGGCACTGGTGTAAACACAGCGATTTCGATGCTAACAGTGATGCTAGCTTGGGAACACGATTCTACTTCTTTGACTGGAGATGGCGTTACTCTCCCCCACCCGAATTCAGTGCAAAACTGGGAGGATAACATGACGACGTGGCCCAGCATAATAAACTGCCTTATTTAGGTCATGCCCACAGGAGCCAACAGTTGTCTGTTGTTTACATAATGCAGAATTTACATGATCTCTTTATGCTGTGCAATATATCATATGTGCCTGTACTGTTTGAGTGAAAATAAAGTTTGATGTAATTTAATTTCATTATTGCACTGTTATTGCATTATTGCATTTCATATGTTCCTTAGAGTGCTACAATTTCTTTTAACACAGTTCATCATTCATATTAAGCTCATACTGTACATAAATAACACTGAATTAATTAATTGTTTAGAGGAAACTAAAGAAATGGCTTCAACAAGAAAGATCACATGTTTAATCCTAACAGGTATTACAAATGAAAATATAAAAGCAGCCCACACAATTACATCACTATGAAAATATTCATATATAATATTAAAAAATACAATGCATGCAGTATTTGTTGTGTTTATCTGTATTTAATGAACAACATGGCTGGGTGCTGGGTGCTGGTTTGTGGTTGTAGCACTCTCTATCTAACCACTCGTTCAGGTGCTTTCTCGAGTGATTGCAACCAACTACCGCACACGTAGTTCCCGAACCACTTTTCTTCATGTTGTAATTGTTATATCCTCTTTGTCTCTGCGATATCAGTGCTTTGTCGGCACAACGGAGCTAGCTAGCAAAACAAACCCAGTCCGCCAAAACGGAAGTGCATTGCATCGAAGGGAGGAGTTCAGGATGTAGAGCGGAAACGGCTCAATAACTTGTGTATACTTGGGCACAATTTTGAGATACTTGTACTTTATTTAAGTATTTCAATGTTTTGCTACTTTGTTCTTCTACTACACTACAGTTCAGAGGTACATGGTGTACTTTGACTCCACTACATGTATGTAATACCTTTAGTTACTTCACAGATCTGGATTAATTAAGTGAAATATAATCAAGTGTTAAATCAGACTTTAGTTCCACCTGGAGTAAATCCACAAGCTACCCTGCAGTATACAAAGTCATTCAAACTAGCTGCACCTTTAGCAGCTTTGAGAACACTTTCATGATCAATCATTATAAAACATATCATATCTATTATTCTGAAATGGACCAATCTGCACAATGACTACTTTTACTGTCGCTACTTTCACTATATTTTGATGATAATACTTTTCTACTTTTACTTGAGGAACATTTTGAATGCAGGACTTTTACTGTAACAGAGTATTCCTACACTCTGGGACTATTACTTTTACTCAAGTACAAGATCTGAGTACTTCTACTTTTACTCAAGTATAATATATATACTTATACCACCTCTGTTTATAGCCTATGAAAACAACTATTAGAAATAGAAGGCTAAAGCTAACGTTAGCAGATAGTGACAATGTATGCTAGCTAGCTAGCTCAACGATTCCTTAAATAATATTGCCACAGAAAAACTTTTCAGTTCACATCACGCTCTGCCGCTCCAACAGGGAGCTCTGCTCTGAACACCTGAACAGCCCGTTCTAACAGCTGTTCACCAGCGGTCCAGTCTGTGCCACAGTGACTCCGGACGCACAGTTAATATTAACGAACGCACCCGTAGGTAATGTAGCTGCTGAAGCTAGACCATCATCTCGGAGCAGCAGAGCCTTATTATACATCCACCATGAGCAGAGCCGACAGGCAGGAAGACTCGTGCACACAGCTCGTACTTCATTATAATATATACAAAAAGAACACCATGCGTGTCATGATGGCACATAACAGCTCACGGCCGCAGATTACTCCGGGTCCCAGCCCCCCCCATACCCCAAAAATAGTTGTATTGCAGATCTACATGAATCCAACAAACGACTTATTTTGGATTCAAAACGGCGAATTTCGCCGAAAGGTGACAAGTTTGCATCACTGAACATAGACAGAGCACAACTGAAACATAACATCTGAAACGATGTAACAACATAATACACTTGTGGGGATGCTTGGGATGTGAGGAGTGAGGGACACGGCTTAGAACGGGCGTGTCGCCTGGCAGGACAGGAGAGTGTGTGCACCAGTCTGCCTTGATCTATGAATTCATGTCCGTGACACTCACTGCTGCCCACAGCTGTTTTATATAAGGAAATTCCTTCTCTTCATGAAAGTGTTTTAACCACACACACCTCTACTACACACACATGACGGGTGTTATTTTCCCCATAAGGAACAAGTCGCTGCAAATTATCCCGCTTATTACACGGCCAAATTCTCAACAAAGTAATGACATGACTCCCAATATTAATTGAAATGCTTTTATGGATTTAGATTTTTTTTTGATTGATTTAAAAAATAGTTGTATGTATTGATTTAAAAAATAGTTGTATGTATTGATTTAAATTGACATGCATCCGCTAAGAAAAATAGTCCGTTGTTACAGTTTTTTAAACAGTCTGAATGAAACGGCAGCTCTCAGCTGTGTATTTACACAACTAATGGCCCATCAACCACAGCTCTCTCCCCCCCTCCCCCCTTGATCTTTCTTCTCCAGCAGCTAAATTAACGGTAGGTTGCTCTGAGTGACAAGCTTACAGTTAGACACAACTCTGTCATTGCAAGTGACCCTCAGTTAGTTGACTTTTATGTTCAACTGCTAAATTCGTTACTGATAAAAAAAAGGGCTTCTACTGTACCTAATTACCTTAACACTAGAACCGCCAGAGGTTTTTGTATAGACCTACCTAAACCAGTCAAATCCCGCTATTAGAATGCAATTTTTAACAACATAGGGTGCTACATAACACACTTTCAGGAAAAGTCAGGGACTGGGAGACTTTAATATTTTATTGAAAAAAAGTTACATTGCACACACACAACAACACATCACACAAATTGACCCGATTGGCGGTTCTAGTATTAAATAAACTCACTAATTAATGAAACCAGTTCAATACGCATTATTCTTATTCTTACCATTCTTTATGAGCGCAGAAATAGTCTTCAAATCAGATCTGTTTTTTAAATGAAATCTGACGGCAGGCAGTTAGCTCTGATCGCCTATGATAAATGCGCCACACCTAATCGCTGGCCATTCAGCCACAGACACTGTTCGAAATGGGGGGGAGCTAGGAGGAGCTTGGCTCCCCCGAAGAGGGAGGGAGCTCCCCTGAAGGCTGACTTTGAGATAAATAGGGGGAGCCCAAAACAGTCGTGCATATTTGTGTCACACAGATTAGAAATGTTGAGTTTCTGTAAATAACAGTTCTTGAAATAAATAATAGTTATTGTTCATTACAGTTTCTGAATATTTGTTTTATATTTGTGAATATGTCTGGGTGTTGCCATCTGTATGTGGCGGCGCTGCATTCTTTCTTACGTTGCTATGATTATGGCGGTGATGCCGGCGCGGTATTTGAAATGTTCATATTGATATTTTTTTAACTCTGGCTGTGTAATAAAAAAATATGGCAAAACGAAAACAGCCAAGCGTCACAGCTTTTGGATTCACAAGCAAAGAAGCGAAGGAGTCTAAAAATGACAACGTGAACGGAAAACAACTTTTAGTTGGCCAGCTGTAAGCGGCGTTAGGGTCGAGTTTGACAGCTCCACACCGAGGGAGAGACCTGCCGATGCGGAGCCTGAAGAGGCTTCAACAACGGCCACATCCGCCGGCATAGTGACACCGTCTGTATTAGTAGAAGAGTGTTTTTATAGCAATTGATCGCATCCGCGCTGCTGCGCCAGTCAACAGAGCGTGCGTGTGACATATTTAGTAGCAGGATGTGCTCTGAAAAATAGGGCTCCCCGAAAGCAAATGGGTAATTCGAAAACTGACAGAGCTCCCTCTATACAAATCAAACTGTAGAAGGTGTGAAAGCACCTATTGTTTTAAATAATGGTCGGAATGTGACCTGTGAGCCTTCTGAATTACCGTGGGACAGCACATTCTAAACTAAAATGTTCAATCAATAAATTAACATCTTATCTTATCTTAATAATATCTTCATATCAATAATAATAATAAATCATACAGTATGTGTCCGAAAGGGAGCAGGAGGAAGCAAACACAAAAATATACTGCATATTAAAGCAAACGATTGTAAAGGTTAAAGTATGAGCATAACAAATAAAGAAGTGTAATGTAAACATTCACATTATAATTATGATTATTTAATATATAAAGACTATATATTATTGAATTACAAGATTAGATATACTTTAGTTGATCTAAAATATTGATGTGTTAAAATGCTCTTCAAAACACAACTGAAAGTCCATGAAACTTGTCTTTCTGTATTTGTGAATGAAGTGCCATCTCCTGGTTAAAACCTGAAATTGAAAATCTGGCAACGCCCTCTTGGAAAATAGTGGGAGGGCTTAACATTCCTCTATACTGGTCTTTGGCTAGTGGTAGGCAGGAAGCTGTAAGCTGGAGTCCGAAATTCAGTGCTCCATCTGTATATGATCATTATAGTTATACAAAATAAGAGAATAACAGAATAACAGGTATGAAATCATTCCAACCCATACTACAGTTTAAAAAGGGAGTGATTTGTAAAATATGCATAAAGAAAAAGTAAATCTGTTCAGTTCTGTTTCACATGGGTGTTGTTGAGATGTATCCAAAGATTTAGTCCCTAATGTTGCTCTCAAAGTGCACCAGATTGATGCTTTTAACTTCAACATTTAAAAAAATATCTTCCCGGGGGAGCATGCCCCCGGACCCCCCTAGAAGAGGTTAGGTCCCCCGCCCGCCCACACCCACCGTTAAATTGTCCCACCCACTGTGAGGATGCTTCTCAGTTTTGTGACTATTGTTGTGTTTTGCCCCCACGGGCAGGGGCATGGGGTTAAACAGGTTTTAAAGTATCCAATGTGTTAGTGATTTTTTATGTATTTTCCTTTAGAGTGGCAGGAAATTAGTATTCAAATTGTTATTGAATTTTTGGTCCCCCCCAATGTTGACTCCATGAATACGGCCCTGAAGTGGAGTGTAAGTAGATATTTGCTAGTAGTATATTGGATTTCAATCTTAAACTGCACTTTTAAACTTCACTGTTTCAGATATCTTTGTACCAAATGTGATATTTGGTGTTAATGTGTTTCAGTTTAAAGCTTTTATAACATGTTGGAATTAGCTTGCATTATTCATACAATGTTTGTTTGATGTTTTTTTTCTTCTTATGCTTAAGTGATATTGAATGAATTTAAATAAAAATTTCATTTTGTTCCATTTCTGTATGTTGAACTTTTTGTCAAACCCACAGGTCTGTGAAACATCTATACTGTCGTCACACTGATTCTATGCCACCGTACACCCTTTGTCTTTATCAACTTGGAAGAGCAAAGCAGGAAGAGTCTATTTCCTCTATATATAATCTCTTTTCTGCTCATCTCCGTACCCAGGGAGCATTAAAAGGCGTTTTTTCTTTTAGAGCAAATTTAGCTTCATTACTGTATTTTTGGTGAATAGCAGTCATTTGGATTGTTTTCTGTTTTCATGTTCCTTCTTCTAATAGAAAAACTAACATATTTATTTTTCTTAAAATATGTGTGCCATATAACCAAAAGTACATACAACAATATTTTTTGGAAGTTCATGCAAAGTTCAACTCGTTTTATCCGTCAAAGAACTAAAAGTAACCAGCCATTTTTGTCATTAAGTCAATATTAGCAAACCTTCTTACTTTAATATATTCTACACAGTACGGTTACAATCTGCTCTGTTTCCGAGTCAGTGTATATGCTGCTGCAATTAAGGGGACACATGTTCAATCATTTGCATCCAAAAGAACAATGCACGGTAATAAAATGCATCTTAGATGCAGCATCGTTTTTTGATGAACATTGATTACCCACATATTCTCTCCGGGTGTTTGAAAAGTTTATTGATTTCAACTTGAGCCATTCTCAGTCTTCTCCTCATGCCTGTGCAACAAGCAGTGTTCTTTCGTGCTTTTCACATCAACAACTAGCTTTTTAAAAGCAAAATATAAAGCAAAGTAACTAACAGCACAACATTTGTTAAAAACATGCAAAGCTGAGCTAAGCTAAAACTCATACGGGCGCATGGTGCTGTGTGTGGTTTGCTCTCACAGCGGAGTACACACGCTCCTGTTTTAACTCTTGCTTCACTTTTTTCCCTTTTCTTGAGGAGTAATTCAGTGCTGCATAGTTTAACGCCTCTTCGTCTGCATCCTGCAAATCATATAGTCTATTAAATATACATTCCTTAAATATTAGGCCTGTAAAATGAAAAACACTTCATCCAAACCAAGTCTAATGTTTGAATGTTTGAGTCTAAAGTCAGAAAAATGTACAAGGATGCTTTTTGCCTCCATATTTGGTGCATAGTTTCAAAGTTCAAAACATATTTACCAGGTCAGTTGATTCGTCCACTGCCGCCTCGTCGGCTCTAGGATTACGGATGGTACACGTTCTTACTGTATAAACAAAGCACTTGTTATTGGAAGTTCCAAAAACATATAAGGTTATAAGATCTGCAATAAAAACATTGAAATGTCCCTTTCTCCTCAGGATGCGGGACCTGTCTACTTCGGAGAAGCAGGAGCATCTGAAGCTGCAGAAGCAGATGGAGAAGAAGAAGCTGAGACTCTTAGGACTCAGAAGGAAAAGCTGCAGGAAGATGTGAAGCAGGCGGAGGCCACAGTCGTCGAACTGAAGGAGCAGGTAAAGACGGCGAGAAGCAAGGAAATGGAGGAATATTTTTTTGAAGCGGCTTTCTTCAGGTTTAAGTAGTGGGATTTAATAGTTATTTATAAATAAGATTCAGGCTGAGACACATTTATGTTAGAAAAATCAAACAGACCTTTCTGTAAATGTAACTACTCGTATGCTTGTGTGTGTTTGCTTGTACCAGGTGGATGCTGCTCTGGGGTCAGAGGAGATGGTGGAGACCCTGACGGAGAGGAACCTGGACGAGGAGAAAGTCAGAGAGCTGAGAGAAACCATCACTGATTTGGTGTGTACACCGGCACCATGATTCTTATCTTCAGTATTAAAACCTATTTACTTTAGTTTTTTACAAATACAAATAGGGGTGCAACAACTAATCGACTTAATCGATTACCAAATTAGTTGCCAACTAATTCAGTCGTCGATTCGTTGGTGACGTCATCACGTGTGTTTTACGCGCCGTCAAGCTCCAACGTTATTGGTCTTTTTATCGGTACTGGAGACATTTCAAAAATATATGTCATGTGTAATATTTATACATAAGCATTATATCGCAGTCTTAGTGTCGCCAACTCGTTTCTAATATGCAAAAAGACAAACAAATGCGTCTATGATGTATTTTCGATCAGACGAGATCTCTCTCCCCCGTCTGTGTGCTAGTGATGTGTCGGTCTCGAACGAGCCGGCTCAAAGAGCTAACAAATAGTTGTATGCATTGATTTAAATTGACATGCATCCGCTAAGAAAAATAGTCTGTTGCTACTGTTTGAACTAACGTAGCAACGGCAGGAACTGCTTCGATAGCGTTTCTTAGGAGCTTTTTGATTACGGATTTGAAAACATCGTTGCTTGCTTTAAAAGTAGCACAATTCATTATGTCAAACCTTGGAAAGTATCTAGATATCCCTGCCCTAATGCCAAAGGAACGGCACACTGAATATGTGTTGCCGTTTGATGTCTATGTCTGGACCGCTGCGTAAAAAGGAGGGTTTCTGCCCCGTTACTTCTCTTCTTACTTCTATAAGAATAAAACACGGAGGAGGGAGATCTATTTTTCTCCCCCTCCTCTGAGAGCCCAGCAGCTGATCTCAAAGCACGCTCCCCTCTCCTGCAGGGGGGCGTGGTCAGCTGCAGCTCCCAGAATCAACCCCCTGCAAAAACAGCGCTGGAAAGAGCAAATAGAGCGAAATGAGGCATGGCTAAAATGCAGGATCTGTTTGGTATTTTGAAAAAATATATATATTTATATACTTTATATAGGTATGGCCCTACAATATATTGTTCAAATATAGCATGATAGGTCCACTTTAAGTAATACAAGACAGAATGATGATGATGATCTCCGCGCTACAGCTGCTCCGTGCATGCATGCAGTGACATGTAATATCCAAGGATTAGAGAGGGTTGGATGCTGCTGTTTTGAGCATTGCAATATATTTATTTTCACTATGTTATTTATTTATGATTATCCTTAGGCTCAGCAAAGATTTATTTTTTTCTATAGCTAATAGTTACTGAAATAGAGCCCTGCTGTTTTGTCAGGGCCTTTTATTTAAATATAATTGTAAAATGTCGATACAGTAGCCTCTTTTTCTAAATAGTTTTTATAGGTTTTGCTATCTGCTTTGTGTAGCGTGGTTCTACAAGCAATTCAGTACATTCGTGGGGTGGTATCAGAGAGTTACAAGGGTCTGTAAATGCAATGAAAACATTTGGCCACAGCAAATCATTTATATTAAACATGTAATTTTTACTTTTGAATTCTTCAGTACAAAGGATGTATTGAATAATTTAAGTGATATATGTGTACACATATACATCATTCATTAGTCAAAACAGGTTTACATTTGATTTAATTAAAAGGTATAATATGTGGTAAACTGAAGAGCCGTTTGGGAGCCGAAAGAGCCGGCTCTTCTTGGTGAGCCGAGCCAAATGATCCGGCTCACCAAGAAGAGCCGGAATTCCCATCACTACTAACTGCGTGGTCTCTGTAGTGTCAGTGCCTTTGCGCATGATGGGTGCGTGCAGCAGAAGCCTCGTCTCTGATTGGCTGCAAATCGATTGCCCTGAAAATCCATACATGCACGCCAGTCACGCTGAATACAAACAGGTTTAACACACAGCTCATATTAACACGGTTTCTGCCGACACGGTCGAACACTGTTTGCTTCCGTCTTGTGTATAAAGGTGGAACTGCATCATTAATTAAACGTCCAGATAAAATACAAACAAAGACACATGCGTTATGACTCCAACACGCACATAGATCTATTTAAGTCTCAAGTGTCCCCACGTGCCAACCATTCGGCATGTATCCTAATAAATAAGTGAATTCAAGATAAACAGACAGCATGGTATGAATGATATCTTGTTTCATTGGATGTTATGTTTAGCATGAGTAAATCCTATCTCTTTCGGTCTGTTTTAGGTGAAGATGTTTAAATGTTGAAGTGAAATGCCTCAATCTGGTGCACTTTGAGCACAACATGAATTTATGGATACAGCTCTCAAAACTCAGATGAAAGGGAGATGTATACTTTTCAATACTCCAATCATCTTTAGAAAATGATCACAACCAATAACAAATCATTTAAACTTGTTTATTCTTATCTTATGTTACCTAGTTAGCATTCTTTCTTTTTATTTATGCATATTTTACTAATCACTCCCCTTTAAAACCGTTTATGTTTTTACTGTCCTATAGTACACATTGGAATGATCTCTTACTTTATTTATTACAGCTATATTAAATAGATAAAGTTGTCTCTCTCACAGAGGCAGTGTGCTCCTCCGCGGTATTATTATTTTAATGCAGCTGCGATAAGGCCCAAACCAACGAGAAAGCACTTTTGAACAGGGTGGCCAATTTAGAGGCACAGGTTGGTATTTTGACTCAAATTGAATTTAATCCATTTTAAATGTAAAAATAAGTATTCCAAACAGTGTTTTCTGTGACTGGTTAAGAGAACGCTTAGAATGGCGTTCCTAGTTGAAGTGCATCTTGGGAGTTGTACTTAACTATTTTCACTTTGCTTTTGCTTATTGCTCCCTATTCATTTTTTACGCTCATTCCGAACAATTAGCAGTTAGCCGTCGTCATGCCACAAGAGAAAGGCACTTGTGTCATGACGACGGCTAACAAAGGAAATAAAGCCTTGAAGGTAAAAGGGCTGCGTATGTTTTACGCTTCATCCTCTGTTTGATATGTGGTTCTGTTTCACGAACCTTTTTTCGTCCTGCTTGCTCCAGGTGAAGCGTGAGCCGGGGGAGAAGGGCACCACCCTCACCGACGACGAGCTGGTTCCTCTCTCAATTTCTGAAGTGAACAAGCACCTGAAAGGGCTCACAGGGGATACGGTTGTGCAAATAAAAAAGCGGCGGTGCACGCTAAAGAACCGGGGCTACGCCGCCAGCAGCCGGCTGAAGAAGGTAAAAAAGAAGGAGGAGCTGGAGAAGGAGACTCTTTAAGCATTTTTTTAGGTTTTGTTGTCTTTGCTGTTTTGAATCCCCTGTTTGTTCACATTCGTTTGGATATTTGTTTTGTGTGCTGTGTAGTTTGGGTTTAAACTGTGGGGACATATTCAAAGCCTCTGATCCTGTTTTTCCTCTTATTTTGACACGGTAAAGGATTCAGAACATGAACTGCCCCTCCCTTTTACCTGCGACACTGGATTAGCTTTCCAAACCGGGATCTCCGATTGGTCCTGCTGCTAAAATCACCTCTGATAGGTGCCACCAGGAAAGGAACGCCCCAAAACTGCAGCCCAAAACTGCAGAAAGCAATTAAAAAAAAACCTGTTACAATAATGATTACGGTTTAGACCAGATTCTCAAACTTCTAGCTGGCATCGGAATTGGCAGACACATGATGGCTCATGACCAAATGACGAACTGGCTACATGATCACAGTGTGATGTGTTGGGCCTCCTACAAAACAAATGAAATATTACAGTAAGTGAGACATTGTCTGACACGACTAATCTTCTGTTGGGGGTTGCATGTGTGAAACTCCGAAACTCAATGTGCAGACCTGATTCTCTGGACATTGAAGAAAATGTCTGCATGGAATTAGGGCTGGGCGATTTTTTCGGTTTTAACGATTAATGGCTGAACCGAAAAATCGCGATTTAAAAACATTTCTAGACTCCGCAGATTTGTTTTGCTTTAAAAAGGGACTCCGTAGTAGCTTACTCTCTCACTTTCCAGAACGCCAATATGGTCTAGCTGCGGCCGCGGACAGTACACGACACGCCCACCTGACACGACACTACGGTGGCTGAGAAGGGTCTAGCTGTGGCCGCGGACAGTGGAGGTTGAACCAAGCCCCCAGGAAGTGCGCCGGAGTCTGATGAGAATATTCGTTGTGGCCCGTTACGTCCTCACTAAGGTCTAGGGGACCTGGAGACAATAACATACAACCAATAAAAATGAGGGAGTCAGCGTAACAGTTAACAAAAGGTTTATTTTGTGTAAACCCAGAACCGAACAGACATACAATTGAAACACTCTTTTGGTGAAGAGGAGGAGGAGCAGTCAAAGGATTGTGCCAAACAAAAGAAACAAGCATAAAAAAAAAAACAGGCCTCTCTCTACATCTATCCTTTGAAACCAAAACTCAAACAAAAAAACCCTCACTAACTAAACTACAACGAATTTGACAAAACAATATACAGGGGTGGCAACAATCCGCTAACCTAGTGTGTCTGAACATTAGTTAGCTACGTGGTGAGAAATGTACAGGGTACCCCAGACTTACCTAACTCCTCCACCTCTCAACACACACACTTTCAAAAAGGTCAGACAATACAAAGATAATGAGTTGCTAAACACTGCAGGCTCCTTCATCAGCAACAGGCCCAGAGAGAGAGAAGAGTTCCTGGGTGCCTCCTTTATGGTCGGCCCTGGCTGCTGATAGGCCAGCTGAGGGTGATAGGATCCAATCAGCCATCAGATTCAGGTGCACAGGTAGATTCCGATCAGCTGCTGATTAGCTGTGCAGAAGACAGGGAGAAGAGAGAAACACAGGAGGGAAAGAAAACCCCACAAGTACAGCTTGCCTGGCACGTAACACCCCCACACATATAAATCCAAACAGTATGTTTGGACCCGACAATATACATTTTCTATTTACATAGCATGAGATAGTGCATCGGCAAGAACATTATCGGCCCCCTTTTTATGGCTTATGTCAAGGTTGTAGTTCTGGACAATCAATGACCAACGCATAAGGCGTTGATTGTGGTTGTACATCCTTGCAAGAAAAACCAGGGGATTATAATCAGTGTATTGTTGTACAGTTTGAGAGGTAATTAAAAATAGCTACGTGTGATATTCTAACCTGAAGTGTGTGTTTTGTCCGCTCACCGCTACATGTGATCATGCAGAGCTGCGTGTCGACTCGTCAGCAGCAGCTGATCTCTCTCTCCCGTCAGATTAGACTTCACTCGCGTTTATGTCCATATCGATCAGATCCAGCTAGTTCTAGCTAATGATAGGACTACCTGCTTATTAAAAGACACCTAAACAATAAGTGTCGCTATGCAACCGGGTGAGGCCACAAAGTATAGCGCAGCATTATGCATTTGTTTACATGCCCACCGGAACCCCGAGGCATTACCAACAGATCAACGCACAATCAACCCATACAGGACATCTCTTTCTCCACATTAAGTGTTAGACATTAGAATTGACTATTCTTGTCTGTCACATACTCTTCTTGTCTGTCACATAAGTGGCGCTAAAGGGAAATTATTTTGACCGAAGAGATTTAGATTTGCCGGCTAAAGGGAATTCTGACGTCGCCATTTTGTGTGCTTCGCGGATGCGCTCGGCTCCTCTCGACTGCTGCTCGGGTCTGCTCGGTCAGCGTCCGGATGAGGAGGCATTCGTTCGACCAACTTACAGTAGATAACATTACAAACATTTTTAACAGGGGCCATCATAGTGTAAATAATGTTTGTTTTGGCAGTTATAACTGAATGTAATGTTTTCTACTTTTTTACATCTGGGAAGGCATTTGCCTTCATCAGATGGAAAGTGTCTTGACCAACAACTTAAGAGCAAACACAAACAAGAACAAACAAACAAGTGAAATTAAGAATCAAATTGAAATTGTGCAATATAATATTGTGGTGGTTCATCTTATAATTCAGTCTAGAGAATGCACCAGACAGCATCTACAGTAAGACCTGCAAAAATCTAAATGTTCTAGGGGGAGGCCCCCCAAAACCTTCGTGCAATTTCGTCCGCGCGCATTTTTCAGGGCAAACTCTATTGGGCTCAGGGCCATCTGTAAATTAGCTTAGATGGCCCACAGGGCCATCTCCCAAAATCCTTAATGTCATGCACTGTAAGCATTACTTGCCCATTGGTCTTGCAACATAATCTGCACTATTCTAATGTTTCTTCTTGCACTTAATTAGTTTTTATCGTTTTATATATTCGTTTTATATATTATGTTGCATTGTTGGAGGAGCTTGGGATTTAACTGTTTCATTGCCATATCTACACTGGAGCATTGTAGGCTTAGAAGAAGCCTCAAAGCATACCTTACCTTCGGTTCCTCAGCCTTTTTTTGAAGTATTCAAATTTTACAGAGCAATGCTATTGTCACGATTCTCATGTTATGTCACGTTTATAGTTTTGTAGGTTTGGGTGTTTTTGCTGTTTTCCATGTCATGTGTCCCTTTGGGTTATTGTCTTGTCATTAGTTTCCCTGGTGTGTCTAATTGTCTGATTATGTTCACCTGGGCCCCTGTGTTTTCTCCTCCCTCCTCACCTGTGTCTTGTTGTGTGATTGAGTCTTGTGTGTATTTAAGTTCTGGGTTGTCTGTCTGTCTTGGTCGGTTCGTCTTGTTCCCTGACTAGTTATGCGGTGAGTGTTCTGTTTGTCATTGTATAGAAATATCATAGCCTTGAAATAAAGGAAGTTTCAGTTTAAATCTGCATTTGGGTCCTGCTTGTTTCACGCACCGTGACAGTACGAACCGACCTGAAAAATGGGCCCAGCAGATCCGTTCGAGTCGGAATTATTAAATGTTTCCTTTTTTTTGGCTAACTGCTCGGCTCGATGGAAGAGAGCACCCGGAGTTCAGCAGCGGGAGGCTGTATTGTCGGAGGCGCGCCAGATGGCTAGAGAGAAACCAGGTATGGTGAAGTTCTTACCTGGCTGGATTTCAAAGATCCTCCCTGTGTGTGATTCCCGGCCTGCTAGCCCCAGGCATGCTAGCTCCCGGCCTCCCAATTCCCAACCTGGCACCATACGCCTCGGTGGGTTCCGTCTGCAGTCAACCCATGCTTCTGCCCCAGTTCCTGGTCCTGTCCAGGAGTCATATTCTGGAACTCGTCTGGCTTATGGAGGTCCACGGAGTATTCAGGCGGCTGCTAAGAGGAGGAGTCGCAAGGCCAAGCTAGCAGCTCAAGCCCCAAGAGCCATGGTTCCGGCCCCAGAACGGGACCTTACAGCCATGCTGCCGGCTCCAGAACCGGACTTTACAGCCATGTTTCCGGCTCCAGAACCGGACCTTACAGCCATGTTTCCGGCTCCAGAACCGGACCTTACAGCCATGTTTCCGGCTCCAGTACCGGCCCACACAGCCATGTTTCCGGCTCCAGAACCGGACCTTACAGCCATGTTCCCGGCTTAAGTGCCGGCTCCAGTAATCATGGTCCCGACTCCGGCTCCTCGTCACCTGCTGACTCATCGGCCGACGCCAGCTCCCCGAGTCCTGTCGGCGTACCGGCCGACTCCAGCACCTCGTCTCCGGTTGGCTGTCCGTCCGACGCCAGCTCCCCGAGTCCCGTCGGCGTACCGGCCGACTCCAGCACCTCGTCTCCGGTTGGCTGTCCGTCCGACGCCAGCTCCCCGTGTCCTGATGGCTGTCCGTCCGACGCCAACTCCATGTCTTGTCACGTTGGGGATCCCGCAGACTACTCTTCTGCCGGGGGTCCTGCCAACCCCATGTCCTGAGCTGTTGGAGGTCCCGCAGACTACTCTTCTGCCGGGGGGCCTGCCAACTCCATGTCGTGTCCCGTTGGAGGTCCCGCAGACTACTCTTCTGCCGGGGGTCCTGCCAACCCCATGTCCTGAGCCGTTGGAGGTCCCGCAGACTGCTCTTCTGCCGGGGGTCCTGCCAACTCCATGTCTTGCCACGTTGGAGGTCCCGCCGACTACTCTTCCGCTGGGGGTCCTGCCAACTCCATGTCCTGTCGCGTTGGGGATTCCGCCGACTGCTCTCCTGCCGGGGGTCCTGCCGGTCCTGTGTCCTCTTCCATGGGGGATCTTGCCAACACCGGCTCCTGACCGGCCTCCGGAGCTGTCTGGTCTTCACCCCTCCTCGGACTCTGCCTTGCCCCCGGGCCGTCCGCCCGAGATTCCCTCCATAGACTCTGCCTTGCCCCCGGGCCGTCCGCCCGAATTCCCGTTTTTGAACTCTGCCTTGCCCCCGGGCCGTCCGCCCGAATTCCCGTTTTTGAACTCTGCCTTGCCCCCGGGCCGTCCGCCCGAATTCCCCTTTTTTGAACTCTGCCTTGCCCCCGGGCCGTTCGCCCGAGACCCGTCCTCCAGACCCCCTCCACCCACCCTGCTGGATTTTTGTTTTTTTTGGGAGGTCTGGAATCCGTCCCTTGATGGGGGGGGTTATGTCACGTTTCTCATGTTATGTCACGTTTATAGTTTTGTAGGTTTGGGTGTTTTTGCTGTTTTCCATGTCATGTTTTCCTTTGGGTTATTGTCTGGTCCTTTTCTCTGTGTTTTCCTCTTGTCATTAGTTTCCCTGGTGTGTCTAATTGTCTGATTATGTTCACCTGGGCCCCTGTGTTTTCTCCTCCCTCCTCACCTGTGTCTTGTTGTGTGATTGAGTCTTGTGTGTATTTAAGTTCTGGGTTGTCTGTCTGTCTTGGTCGGTTCGTCTTGTTCCCTGACTAGTTCTGCAGTGAGTGTTCTGTTTGTCATTGTATATATATCTCATAGCCTTGAAATAAAGGAAGTTTCAGTTTAAATCTGCATTTGGGTCCTGCTTGTTTCACGCACCGTGACAGCTGTTGCTTCTAATAAGGGAAATCATATGCTTTGGACCATCTACTTTTTACTTTGTGTGCACAGCACTGCCTGCATTTGGCAAGCTGACAGAAACAGATTGACATGCATTCACAGTCACGACTGACAGACAAATGATGCATGGAAACTTAGGGCCTTTTGTGGTTTGGCTTCAAACTAAGGTGTCAACAGAGAGGGGCTTCTGCCTTTCTCACTCTCTGTTTTAGCTTCAGGAAACTCTGCATGCACTGCTGATTTTAAAAGTGAAAGTGGAATAATAAGACATTTCAGTAAAGGGTAAAGTCATGACATGACCGTCTTTTTGTCAAGTGCAAGACTTAAGTTTGCCAGATGATCAACAAAAATGCTGAAAGCTTTACAAAAATCTGCTCCAATGCACCATAAAGGCTGCACTCATAGCAGAGTACTCTGGCAGATGCATAAGAGTAGATGGTTGCCTCTTTCTCTTGGTACTTTTACTGAGCACATTGAAAACTAATTAGCAGTTTATTGCAACTTCCCCCTCACTACATATCGATTTGAACCCAATAGTCAGGTGTGTTCTGAGTAAACAGCGTTGGGCCTGCTTGTCAGCGTAGCCGTTGCATGTGGCTTTGCTTGTTCTCACACCAGACATGAAAGGGCTTTACAAAGTGATGAGAGGCTAGAAGGACAGAGGTTTTCAGTTGCCCTCCACCTTTTCTTCATGCTGTACATTTATAGACATGTTTTATAAAGTTGTGGTGACTAAAACACGGACATGCAATGGGTAAGTTGCAGTTCATGTTCAGTATATTAGCAGCTGAGCCACGACACTGCCATGTATTTAATTTGTCACAATTTCCTATGTACCAAATTTCACTGCAATTCCTAGTGTAGTTATTTCACACAACACAAACATTTTCGACATACCGATGCGCTATATGAAAAGTGCGGTATCAACAAAACGGACTAGGATACATCCTATTGAAACATTTGTCCAGATATTTCACTCTGGATCAATGTGTGGTCTAACCGGCAGACCCTTGCCACTATTGTGGCTGAAATACACGTTTCATATATAACTAACAGAATGGGTTAATGTTGATGGTCAAATGAGTGACATGTTGTTTATTTTAAGAATGATTTGCAAATAACTTTTCCGTATTTAAACCTCAGACATTGCGCAAAATCTAACAGTTTCACACATATTTAGGTGTAAAATATCACCATTAAAAGCAATTAGAACTATAACAATTTGCGTCCAGTAACCAATGTACTTTTATTATAAAAAAAAAAGATTTATACAATGATTTTAAGCAGATTGGATATCATTTCAAAAATGATATATATATATATATATATTTGTTACAGGTAATAACATTTCTCCATTTTCTGAAAGTGAAGCAACATATTTACAAAATCATAAGTGTGAAACTTCAAAAGCAATGGAGACGAAACTCAGAGAGACACTGGGTGAGCTGGAACTTTGATGGCAAACACTGATGGTTTATTTTTGAGTTACAGCCGGAGAACTGACAAGACATGTGCTGCCGCCACGAGGTGACACAGCGGTTGCCAAACCAACTCTGAAGATCTCTACCCCAGACCCATGTATTTAGCTGGTTCTGAGAGAATAATCAATATTGTACATAATAAGATAAAACAGGCAAAGCACTAAAACACCTCTATCAGCTGACGCCAACAGGCAGGAATAGGGAGACAAAACACTGAGAGCACAGCAGCCCAAGGTTGCAGGCCTGTGCTCAGTGAGGGCAGTACAAACTGACTGGGTCAAAGTTATGGGCCTCGGAACATATATCCCCAACAGTAAGCTTTAATCAGAAAGTCCAGTATATTGTTAGTCCATCACTAAAGACCTGACATCGGTGTAGATCGTCTCTCCCTCTGCTGATTTTGTATTCTTCCTGTTTGCTCTGCCAGTTTTCCTCTTCGTGAAAGTTGGTGCAGAATAAGTTATTGAGTCCTCCTCTCTCTGCAAAAAAGTATGGGAAAATGTTTGAGATGGGATTAACATGTAGAAAATAAAATGAGTCAACAACTTTTTTCAGTCACATCTTCTCTTTTTGACCGTACCTGCTGCCTCTGCTGATCACCGCTGGCTGGTACGGGATTTGTTTGGAGAGAAAGAGAAGCTGTATTTTGAAATAAAATATATTTGTTGACACATGATGTAGGTACAATTACACACATTTGTAATGTAAATATAATGTAAAAAAAGTGAGCTTTGCCAAATTACTGTCTGATTGATTGAGGTTTGAGAGACTTCTCTTACCATTGCAACAATCACAAGTTTTCATCTTGATAGTATGAATCAGGAAGGCAATAAAAATCAGACTTATAGCCAAAGCAGCAACTAACAGAAGCAGAACTACGATGGCCTGCTGCTGATCCCACGACTTAGGTGCTAAAATCATGGAGAAAAGGAGAAAATATGGGTTAGCAAATTTTATTTGATTTTACAGTATTACAATGCATGACAATTGGATTTTGTTTTATGAGGGTTTCTACCAGATTCAAAATGAATGATTATTAAAGATGTGTAAACGCTCTGCAGTTACCTTCAATGTCCAGCTTTGTTCCATTTCCAAATAACATCTCCCCACATGTGGCCACAGCACAGTAATAAGTCCCAGCATCAGAGGAGCTGACGTCTTTAGAGAAGTTGTAGATACATTTCCGTGGAGAGGTAGCCTCAGGACTATTCTCACAATCATCTCCGCTGTTTTTATGGTTGTAAATGACACTGGGATGAGATTCATCTGATCCGGCTCTGAACCAGTACACTCTGGTTCCTCCTGGACAAGTTCTGCTCTGAGATTCAGAGAAGACTGTACACTGCAGAGTCACTGAGTCTCCTGGAAGGACCGGATCAGACTGATGGCCTTGAATAATGGCAGTGATATCTGGTTCAGGGCCTGGAAATGATAAATATATAGATAAAGTATACGTTTTTAAAGAAAGGTGAAATCTAAGATTGCTGTATTTCATTTCAGAAATCATTCACGCATTTCCCTCTGAGGTCATTTACAATGTGTGGGTAAATATAAAAGATAAAAATAGTAAGCCGACATATCAAACAAAAGGGGTTTAGTACATAACACATTAAAAAAGTAGTAAAATACAGTTATGTTATGTAGCAGACAGTAATAACAAAGATAAACAGTTTAAATGATTTACCTTTAACTCTCAGAAATGTCGCATTAAAAAATGTCATGTCAAATTTGTCTACTTTTAGGCAGTAGTAAACTCCAGTATCGCTTGGCTCTGTTTTACTTATTTGCAGGAGAAAGGTTCCAGGCCCTTGTTTTGCTGTAATGCGAGGAGTCTTGTTAACACCATCATAATCAAAAGAATATGTTCCTCCCAAGACTTCAGGGACGTTTCCAGGACCATGCCTGATCCAGAAAATGTTTGTTGGATCCAAGGATTGCTGGCGTGAACAAGTCAAAGTCACATCATCCCCAACACCAACAGTCTTTGTCTCCAAAATCTGATCGTGTGTGCATCCTGAAAAATATAATAATCACACAGATGATTGCTTTGTGATACATTCAGAATAATTAGCACCCAGCTGAATGATTATCAGAACATGACAATTAATATACTATATCTCAAGTCTAGATACTTACGCCCCACTCCAAGCATCAGCAGTGAATAAACTATGATCAGCATTTTCTGGTCAATCCACTCGTGGCTGCCGGTAAATGAAATCGTATTCGAGTAGATTCGCCTTAATGTAATCATATGAAGTGGGAGGTTACAATTTTAGAGCAACCTGATTGGCCTCTCCTTACTTCATTGTACCACCACAGTGGAAATGATATCACCCTTTGTTTCAACCTAAACACATGAAACAAGAGCAAAAGCAAGCTTCTGTTTTTATGTTTCATGTTTTCCTTTAACTGCACAGAGCGTAAACACACAAAACAGAACAATCGAAAAACAATCTTGATTTTCTTTTCATGTCCAGATGGACTTTTTTGATGTGGTGCAATATTGCCACTGTCCAGTATGATGTACACACGAGTGGCAAACTTAGGAGGAGCTAAGCAATCAAATACCTTTTGAAGCCACTTAAATGTGTTTTACCTAGACCATAGTGTTTACTTTTGACCATTGAGCGATTGTGTTACCAGGATTAACTTAAGAAGAGAACAACATTAAAGGTGGGGTATGTAATTTATTTCAGAAACACTTTTTGTTATATTCCATGGAATGCTCTTAATATCCTGATAGCAGTAGCCGCGTTCACACCGCAGTACTTTTCCCACTTTAGTTCCGATATAGTTCCGAAATGTCGCGTTCACACCAAAAAGAGCAGGAACTAAAATGAGTTAATGAGAACCTTTTTACCCCCTTTTCCGTCCCTGCTAGAGAGCAGGGACTCTCATGCGGCTCTCTTGTGAGAAAAGAGCTATATTTCTGATTGGTTGGGCGGATTGCAAACCACGCCCCGTTAAAACTCAGAAAAGTGTTGTGAAGCCACCATTTTATTATCCTTGCATTATCTTTATTAGCATTAGCATTAGCCCAGCGCAGAAACGCAGAGACTAATTTATGGCAACACAAAATAAAACATGGGAGCGGTGGAGATGAGGAGGTGTCGGCGTTCTGGCGATTTACTCGGAAAGCCAGTCCCCAACTCTGGGGACTTCCGGCCGGGGATTTTTGGGCGGCAGTATACGCCGTGAAGTTGTTTGCGGCCTGCAGTTCTCATGAACCTTTGTGGGAAAAGTACTGCAGTGTGAAAGCGCCTAAGGAATATATTAAATGCTTTGACAATAAATACGTAAAAAAATGTCATCTGTGGAAGCCGTAGCGCTGTAAAAAGCACGACCAATCATTTTAGCCGGCCCGGCTAAAATAACGGGATGGCCTACCTGCCTGTCAGCCTTCCATCTGTGCACAAACTCATCTCGTGCCCTCATTGGTCATGTGCGCGTCCGTGTTTGTTGGAGGAGGGGCTCTGTAAGGAAGTCTGAAGGAAGAGGCAGATTTTTTTCAGCTGCGTAGTTTCAAATTCTAGCGCACTCAAGCTGGTTTCCCCAAAATTACATACCCCACCTTTAACATAATTATAATAATATGTGCATACTTCCGCCAATTGTAAAAAAGAAAGCTTTTTAAAAGATGATCAGCGTTTTCTGGTTTATTACATTACATTATTACATGTCACGCTTTACCCAAAGCGACTTACATACACTCAATACCGTGGGCAATCCCCATCACACATTACAGCACCAGCAGTTAGGTTTTGACATGATTCATTGCTAAAATGAACACGCTTAAAGCCAATTTCCTGGTCACAGAAATGTGAAAGCAATGATTTGTATGCTGGCTAATAACGGAAGATACATTTGCAGGTAAAGGTTGCTCCATTCTTCTGTATTATAGTACCAAACAGTTACGGATTTTTAAAAAGAATGTTCAAAGTTTAAGCAACTTTAAAAACACTCCTACATCTCCTATAACGCAACATTTTTTTAAAATAGGTTTCCTGATATAATATGCCTAGGTCTTTTAAACTTGATCCCTCCAGTTTGTAATGGTTGCTCCTGTAACAAATGTGTTTGATGGATGTGGTGAAACAATGCAGAAAAGTCCATTATTCATGTATCCAAAGTAGACCAGTTTAAGAACCGCCTCTTATTTGATGAATGTGTAAGCATACACACTAAAGGAATTGAAACTGAAACTTCCTGTGATCCTGTGCTCTGTAGCAAATGATTAACTCTGACACTTTCAGAATTGGGATTAGATTAGATTCCAAGGACGTAGCAAAATGTTTAAAGTTTGTCTGGATTTCTGAAAGGGATTTTTGGAAGTGATCAAAAGCTTTCTCATTTGCTAACTGCCATATTTTAGTGATAGTAAAATGATTAATACCAAATATATATTTTTTAGAATAGCTGAATATTCATTATAAAACATTTGAATATAAATGCATCCTTTATAATGCATCCAAAAATGTATAGGCCTGTGTCTCTAGGACTTATACTTCCACGTTGTTGTTGCCATTTATTTAAACTTGCGTTCATTTAATTTTTTTGATTTGTGTAGACATAGAAAATACAAGCTGCCATTTCCCACCTTGATAAGGACAGAGGAACCATCTTAAATACTGTGCACACCAGCCAATTGGATGCTCCACGTCATAAATGATGAACACCCCCTCTGCCTGTCAGTCACTTCAGCAGGAAGAGCACAACACAGAGCTGGGCTGTTAAAACATCCGTCCTCTACAATACACTTCATTTCAGAGAGCTTTAGAGAGGAAGAAGCAGAGCGACACTCTCAGAGAATCAAAGGAACACATTTGTCCTGAGACGATTTACAGTTTCTCTCCTGTATATGTTTTCCCTGGGAAGAGAAAACTAATGTACACCAAGGAAACAAAACAGATAAATTAAACCGACTATTTACAAGGTGCTTAACATAAAACAATCCTGTGCCGCTATAGTGTCTGTGCACTCTTACACTACTGACACTTATTAAAGGAACACCCATCAAGATAATGCAGTCCAGTAAAACTCCCCACATTTTTTTATTTATTAAGATTTAGGGTTTCTTGACAACTCAAAAGGTGTATAGAGAATATCATTATAAATATAAATAGCTTATCTATCTGTATGGCCAACATTTCCAGAACATTGGTCAGAGCTGCAGGTTGTGGTTTGTGGCTTTCTTCAGGGTCAACTGCCATGACATGCCTTGTACTTTCACACAAACAGTCAGATATAAATGCTTCACACTGACAACCAGATGGCTCATGGAAACTTCAGCGCTGCTGTGGTTGGGCTTCAAACTGAGGTGTGAATACAAAGGGGCGATTGTACTTTATCATTCTATAAACCTCAGGAAGCTGGGCTTGCACTGCTGATATACTTTTGTTTGTTTCAAATGGCAAGTGGAATACTACTAGTCACACTATGTGATGATGCTTTTTGACTTAACCTTACTGCAAGTTATTGCCTTTTATCTGTAGTTGCAGTTAGTCAGGGGAGGTGCCCATCATTTCCTGGTCCAACCCCCGTCTTTCAGTCAAAGCAGGAATTTGAACCGTGATCCAACATGGTGATAAAATGGCTGCCTGTCTAATTTAATGCTTAATGAATCAATAAAGTTTGATTGTAAATTAGATAGATGCTTTTGCATCTTTAGAAATAATCTTGAGATAGACATGTTTTTACTTTAAATGAGCATGTGTAAAACTAAAACAATGATGAAGCCTGCTGAAGTTTCATGTAGCTCTCACTTTACTTCACATCCTTTTGAAGCCCATAGTTCTGAGTAACAGCCTTGATGCTTGGTCAAAGGGTGGAGAGATGGCCCAAAACAACGCATGACTCTCAGTGTAGCTGCTGCATGTGGCTTTGCTTCTTGTTCTGAAGCAGAAGGTCTCTACAAAGGGATGTGAGATCTGAAAGGTGGAGTGCTCGATTCTATGAACTAGTTGACTTCTGACTTTCTATTTTGTATTTAGAACAACAAACATTGTCTTTTGCAAATAAATATCAATTGTGTGTGAATCACAAAATATTCCCCATATGTTTTTTCAGCCATACTTCGGTCTCTCCTTCTTAAAAGCACTTTGCAAAAATGAAACATAACATGTATGCTGTGTAAACTATTATACACCACTTCTTTCTCAGTGGAAATTGTCCACAGGTGTAACGATAACATGGTTATTTGCAATAAGAAAGGGCATGGCCTAGTCCCTTAGGTTGCTGGTTTTACTTTATAATGCTATAATGGATTGAAATGTCTCTCGTTAAAAAGTAATTGTTAGGTTTAAATCCTGATACATTTGGTAACGTTAGATAATCACAAATGGTCAAGACTGGTTGTAGGATTATAACGTTTACAGAAATACAGGATGCACAAAATCATATACTGTAAAAAAAAAAAAGGAAAAATGTTGGGTACTCTAAAATACATGAAGGCATGCTTTGGAGTTCACTGCCAAAAAAGCAAGGGAGTTTTTGGTGTTTAAAAACAAATAAATCAGTGATACTCTACAATATTGTTCAACTTGAGAAAATGACAATGCTCTACCTTACAGAGAGCACTATCTCAACACATACTTTAACCTGTAAGTTCCTCACATCTCTTGGTTTTGGTGATATTTCCTCTCACCTCTCCCCTCCAGCTTTCTACCACCTACACTGTGGCTATTGTAATGTTATGGAACAAAACAGCTAGCCTACATAGAGTGAACAATACAGCATTGAGCAACTCCAACAATGTCTTTGGTGTGTGGAGCCATCCAACTCACTGCTGTTGCTCAGTGAGTATATCCAGTATGTAAACCAAACATCTTATTAAGCTACAGAATTAGTTTTCTGTGACCATATGGAATCTGCAATGTACTTTATAAAAATAGATGTGTTTGCTAGCTAGCAGTTGTCATGTTCCCACATTGCTTTCCTGGTGTGTTACACGATTAACCACAGCCATTGGTCTGTTGAATAGAGTGACACTGAAATAATGTCTCTGTGTGTATTTTTTGTTCTCATGCTGGTATGATTAAAACGACATTCATAGAATGTGTCAATCGGGTTTTGCTGTTTAAATAGGTCCTGTACTTCTTAGCTAAGCACCAAAAACTGAAAACATATTTTATTGTCTAATTAAAGGGGCGTCTTTGAAAAAATTAAATCTCAGTAGATAGAGATTTCGAAAGAAAGTGGTCCTCAGGTTTTAAATGTAGGGGGGAGGTAATTTATACATTTCATTCAATCACTACAATTGCTACTTTGTAGACGTTGATCTTCTTGTGAGCAAACCTTCATTTGGTTGGAAAGACATCAGTCGTGAGAGACGACGGAGCTGCACCACAATGATCGGTCAACTGGCTGCTTTGATTGTTCTTTGTACGATATGTAAGTGCTATTCTTTACTCCTGTATGAAAGACAATACCATTTGATGATCTTAAAGAAGATCTCCTCCATTAAACATTTTCTTTGTCTTTTTTCTTTAGCTCTGATTGAATCGGCAGAGGATCCTCACCTGATCTCTTTGGATGTGGTAGAAGTTGGTGGAAGTTTTACTTTTAAATTTCCAGTTTTGGAGATCGAAGGCAAAATACTTTCTCTGTTCAAGCAGTCTCTTGGACAAATGGCCCAGCCAGTCTTTAATGTGATTTTTGGCAAACTAACAGTGACTGAACCTTTTTTAAATACACGGTTCAAAGCAACACAAGGGAATACTCATTATCTTTTCACAATCAGAAATGTCAGTAAAGAAGATGAAGCAACATATTTCTGTCTCACTGGATCGACGTATTCACTGAGTTTTGGAACTGGCATCTTCTTGGCTGTGAAAGGTAAATATCTATTACTTTCAGTTATTGTTTCAAGCCTCATTTCATACAAATAATTTATATAAAATGTTATGTTTTCTTTTACTGAATCACGCAGATCAGCGGAGATCTTTCTTCGTGAGGCAAAGTCCGGAGACCAAGTCAGTCCAGCCCGGCGACTCAGTGACTCTGGAGTGTTCACTTATCTCTAACAACGAAAGCGCAGATCAGTGTCCAGGCGAACACAATGTTTCCTGGTTCAGATCTGGATCAGGAGAATCCCATCCAAGCATCATTTACACTCACAGTGAGGAACAAAAGCAAAGCAGCTGTGTCTTCAGTCTGTCCAAAACTATACACAGCTCCTCCGATACCGGGACGTATTACTGTGCTGTGGCTACATGTGGACAGATCCTGTTTGGAGAAGGAACTACAGTGGAGACAAGTACGTTTTAAAGTCTATTTAAATTACATTTGGATTTTGTATTTATATGTATATAAATATTAAGTGGATAAGTTAGAGTGGATCAATTCATTAACTACAACTACACTTAGCAATTATTTTATTGAGACATTAATTATAACTGATGAACGAATCTCCTTTGAAACTCATCCCTTCGTAAGAATGACTTTTCTCAGATTTCAAATGACTGATATTTTGTTGCGGTGTACGTCTAAAAAGTAAGACTTCCTTTGTTTCCTTATTTAGGAGATTCAGAAACAGAACTGAACCCAGTTGTCCTTGTGCTTGGAGTGCTGTTGGCCTGCTGTGTGACTGTGATTGCCTTTCTTATTTTCTATGGATACCGAAGGAAATGTTGTGAAAATTGCAAAGGTAGGCTCAGCATATTATACTCTAGTTTCAGTTATGCTTTTTTAGGTGGAACCATAACGATCTAATAATCTGGAAAAAAATCTTGGCTGTGAAAACAGACAATGATTGTAAGGATGGGAGTTTTCTCTAATAAATGATGAAATTATGGAAAATCTATTAATATAAGATTTTTGGCTCAACATAGTGTACATTTGTGTTTCTATTCAATAAATGAGATGACGATTCTAATAGTCAAATACCTTTACTTGTGTAAAACCACCATCGCCGCTACTACTGAGTCAATAATATAAACTCCAGAGCTGTTTGTTTGTTTTTTGTGTCATATTGTTACATAATTGTAAACCTGAGGTCACTTAATCTATTGTTTTGAATGCAAAAGGATACATTATTATATTTGATTGTGTGTAATACAGAATATCCTATTGCAAAAGGAATTATATAACATCTGAGCCCAGAAGTACACAATATCAAGGTACCCTTGAGAAAATAACATTATCCCTTACTGCTTAAAGCTCTGAAGGAGTTCATCAGATTAATCACAACAACACTGACGGTGAATTTAGCAGATTACAAAAAGTCAATGTGTTTAACCAAATAGAAAACAACTGAAAATGTGAAGTTGTTGGATCCTCTGTTTCCTCCAATGTGAGGGTGACAATAATCATGTGTGTATACTCTGAAACCCTGTTTTACATTCAAACAGGAGCATTGAGTGCTTCCCATCATCGTGGACCCGACATGTCAACTGGGGGTCAATCAAATGACATGGTAAATACGTGGTGGTGTGCTTTTTATTTGTTCAAGACACAGATTATGATCAAATTATAAAACAACAGTATAATAAACCAACTGATAAGTAGCTAAACTTAATGTATGTTATGTATGCCTGATAAAGAGTGACAAGGTATAAATATAATTACTGATGGCTGAACATTTGACAAAAGAAAGTGTGTAAAGATCACTGCAAAGCAGTCTATACTATAGACATGGTCTATATGTTAAAGTCACCTAATCGCCAAAAAGTTTGTGTTAAAGAGCAACTTCCAGGTTAAAGACACCTGTGAATAAATGTGTAGGAAAATGATGAATACACTAGATTTTCAAAAAAATATACAGAAATATACACTACAGTGACATCTGGCGTCGTTTTTGTAAGAAATGTTCACTTCCGCATAAAAAAGCCTCGGCACGTGACCTCCCGCGTGTGACGTAACGCGGGGGACACAAGGGGGAGAGCGGCCGGTGTAACGTATTAATAAACATGGATCCCAATGCTAGTTTCGACACAGAAGACACAGAAGAAGTTGAACATGAATATTCGAATGCATATGACGGACCACAACCTTATAATTATGAGCCTGCTAGATGTCCAAGAGACCAGGAGCAGCCAAGGATTAGAAGAAATAACGGCCATCGGAGAGAAATTGAGCTGTGGTGTGAGGAGAACCAGTGAAGAACTGGGCAGCTATCTTGGTGAGTGACCGGCGTTAGCTACAGAATGTTAGCTAACGTCACATCACAACATTGTGAAGTTAGCTATCATATATCAGGCTATAACTAAAGTAGCATTGATAATATAGTAACGTTACTGGCAGGACTGTTGATACTGATCCATAACAGAAACTAATGCGCAAGTATCAGCCGTATCTCGCGTTACCTAATGCAACTCCACACTACGGTGCTGTGTACCGGAGGGGAGACGCGAGATACGGCTGATACTTGACGATCTGGCGGAGAAAGGTTGTGGAGCCTCCGTTGATATGCCGTTGTAAATGGCTTGATGGAAAGCAGGTGTGTAGTCGGGGAGGGTGCACAGCTGATTGCAGCAGGTGAGTGGAGGTTGAGCCGTGAGCCAGGAGTGACAGCCACCACGCACACACAAACAACACAGACAGGGGGAAACAAACAAACACAAAGGAGACGGTGCCGTGTACCGGAGGGGAGAGAGAGAGAGAGCAGCGAAGGGGGGGGGGGGGGAGAGAGAAGTAATATGGTTTCCTGATAAAGCTGTGGAGAGTATGTGCTGCAGGGAGGTGGATGCACAACGCACCCAGGAACGAACGCTAGCTCCAGTCCTTTTTACTGTGGACTCGATGTCCTGACAGGCTGGGATTTGTGCAACCTGCACAAACACAATACTGCACCATGATTACAAATGGTGAAATACAATGTAAAACTACCGAAAAATACCAGCTCACTAAAACACAACCGCTCTACTCAACGCAACTCTACTATACCCGCGGTCAGAGAGCGGAGATGTGTCCCCTGTGTGATGTAATATGACGCGTTTGACGTATGACCTTAAAAAAAAGCCGTTTTTAAGAGCAGAGCTCAAAATTGCTCCTTTCCGTCTGAATTCCTGCCCTTATGTCTCATAAAACATATCAAATCCTGCATTCACTTTTTTAATTGTAATTTTCAAGCAAGCTTAAGCATACATGTAGAAAAAAAAAAAACCTGCAAGATGCTCTTTAAAGTCACCTAATCGCCCAAAAGTTTGTCATTGACGCACGTTTTGTTTTAAATTTTGCAGGATGAAGAAAAGAAGGCAGTGACTTATGCATCAGTGGATTTCTCAACAAGGAAAGTGAAAAGAGGACGGAGAAAGGAGAGAGAAATGCCAAAAGATTGTATGTACTCTGTTGTTAGATCAGATCACTACAACCAGCCACACCCCTCTCTTTAGAAAGAGATTTGAGTTGCTTTCTGAATGTGTTGATACAGGAAGTGTGCCAACTTTACTGTAAGGTGTCATCTAGGTCGATATGTCTGTGGAACTGTTTGCTTCCGATTTTTTGTTGACATAATAAAACTTGATATTTATACTGTCCCCTAATATTGAGTAACTGTATCTTCATTAAACTACTACAACATACACAATATACCTGTGAGTTACGTGTTAGCGTCCTTAGATAAACAATGCATGGATTTAGTCCTTCATCCAAGTCTGCGGTGAGGGACTCAGGGTAACAAATCTGTCATCCAGTTGAAGGATAGTTATCTTTCAACTGATGATCGATATATATTTATGGTTAGAATAAAGATAAAGATTTATTTATTTTTATATAATTCAACTTCTAAATGGCCTTTGATACTGTTAATAACCAAGACAAAGTGATACAAGAACAGGTTTTCTTCTCCTTTTCATTCACAGACATTTGTTTAAGTCATTAGACCAAAAACCTTTTGTCCGCTGCTTTCCCTACTGCTGCAGGGGAGTAGATTCTTACTCCGTGATAAGAGCAGGTCAAATACATTTCAAGTTGCATGACACATGATCTGGTCCTATACATTCATTGAGTGCTGTTGTGGTTCAAATTATTTAGTTTTATGAAGTTACTACCCTTAAGTTGCCCTTGTGTGTTTGTTTATAGTCTTTCACATTTACTTTGTGTCGATGCCTTTTAGCAATGGACGGGGCCACCAAACATCTGTAACGTCTGCCTTTTGGGAAAAAACATTAACCTGATAAAAAGGCTTTCTGAATGGAGGAGAAAGTCAAAACTCCACAGATGATGAAACTTCAGACTTCATGTTGTAAGGCATGTTATTTAATATAAGACTATTGCAAAAGCTTTTAAATGTAGGGTTTGGCAAAAAAAACTTGTCTGACATTGGATACATGATATGTATTCCAGAGTCGAATATGAGCACTTCAAACTACTGTACTGCCTGAGAGGAACAAGGGGAAACACATTACTGTTACATATAATTTAGAAAGATTCTTGCAAAACATACATCTGAATGTTGCCATTTATTTCCCTATAAATGTGGGTGAACAGACACCCACTTGACAACAAATGACGAGTGGAAAGGTCGGCATGGCTGTGATTGGGCTGCCACAATAGGGTGTGGTTTCAAAGTCACATTTCCTTCAATGTCATTCGTTATACAAACTTACCCTTTCAGTAATACAGTAACTTAGACATGCATTGACAGTGAAGGTGTCTTTAGTGCTGTTTTAAAGTTTGTGTGCTGTTTGACTTTGTACAGCTCAAATAACACATGAAGAGGTGAATAACGTTGAGCATATATGTTCTTAGAGTCAGACCTAAACAGTTTCATCTCAGAATCACTGTGTGTTGGCTCTTTAGTTTTTCTTTGTAATGTGATTTACAGTACCTAAAGCCGACAAATACTGTGTTAAAGTGAACACTATGAGCGACAATGATTAAACTAAAATTAGATTTATGTTTCCTTGTGAAACACTTCCCTTCTTGCACCTCTAGCCTCATTACATATCCTGTAGGGCAGGTCTCTTCAGAGGAAACAGATTCAGTGGTCAGTCAAAGGAAGACAAATGGCTTTTTCTCTCTCACTGTAGCTGTGACATGTGCATTTACTTTTGCTTTGAAGTAAAATGCCTGACTGCTTTGAGACTAGAAAGAAAAGTTATGGATACTAAATGTTTTTCTCGTGAATTATTTGGCAAACAATCTGTAACAAAAATGCATTTGGACAAAAATAGCTCTATTACTAAGTAATGCATTACTGCCCAACACAGCACCAGACCTACATCATGTCCTAAAGGTACTGACATGTCAGTGACAAAATGAATGACCACGCACACACATTTACAGTGAGCTTCAATAGCAAAATGCTTTCGACACGGACAAGAATAAAAGTAAATTCCCATTGCAGTGGAAATTCTGTTCACTGTTGTGACAGGAAGTTTGTCTGTCAGTTGTTTAGTCGTCTTTTGTGTGTCTGCTGCGTATCAGTATGTCAAAAAATGTCACATGGTGTTTGGTCAGACAGCTTTTCAATTTCATTGAAAAGGGGACATGATCAAAGGTTTGGTTAATTGAGGGTTGTGGTCTACCTTTCAGCCAATCACAATGACTTCTACTTTGTTAACCTTGATGACTTTTGGGTAAATGTTCCATTTGGGTGCGCAGACATCAGCAGTGCAAGGGAAGGGCTCTGTGGCACAATGATGGGAAGACTGGCTGCTCTGTTTCTTCTAAGGACATTGTGTGAGTGCAACTTTACTTACTACTGAAACACGAGTACTATTATTTTCTAAAGGTCGTATTAAAGTTTAGAAAAGTTTAACAATTAGTATTACTGTATTATCTTATCAATCATTGTTTTTGTCCTGTTGTCTCTTTCTTCAGCCCTGATTCAAACTGCAGAGGTTCCTCACCAGATCTCTTTGACTCTGGTGGAACTTGGTGGTAATTTGACTCTGACATGTTCAGTCTTTGAAAATAAAGCGGGGATGGTTTACTGGTATAAGCTGAAGTTTGGATATATGTTTCAAACTGTTGCGGCAGGAAATGTTGACAAAATACAATTTCAAGGACAATTTAACAACTCAAGATTCAACATCACAAAACGGCATGCTCAGAATATTTTAAACATCAAAAATGTAACAAAAGAAGATGAAGCTATGTACTTCTGTCAAGCAGGATCGGCATACAAAATGGAAATGACTTACGGCACACTTTTAGTTGTGAATGGTAAAGTATATTCATTTTGATTACTTAATTTGCTACATTGTAAAATCCTTAAAATCAGTTACTTTATTCTTAATTTTTGTCCTTCACACAGATCATAAAAACCTGAAGAAATCTATCTACGTGAAACAAAGTCCGGAGACTGAGTTGGTCCAGCCCGGCGACTCAGTGACTCTCCAGTGTTCACTCCTCTCCAAAAACAAAGAAAACGCAGATCAGTGTCCAGACGAACACAATGTGTACTGGTTCAGGTCTGGATCAGGAGAATCCCATCCAAGCATCCTTTACACTCACAGTGAGGAACAAAAGGAACGCAGCTGTGTCTTCAGTCTGTCCAAAACTATACACAGCTCCTCTGATACCGGGACGTATTACTGTGCTGTGGCTACATGTGGACAGATCCTGTTTGGAGAAGGAACTACAGTGGAGACAAGTACGTTTTAAAGTGTTGTTTCAATTATATTTCAATGTTTATTCATATTAAGTCTCTAAGTGTGTTTATAAAGGGGGATGAAGTATGAGCTACAACTACACTGATCAGCCATAACATTATTACCACCTGCCTAATATTGTGTAAGACCCCCTTTTGTGGCCAAAACCGTCCTGACCCGTCAAAGCATGGCCTCCACTATAGACCTCTGATGGTGTGCTGTAAGGTATCTGGCACCAAGACGTTGCAGCAGATCCTCTAAGTCCTGTAAATTGTGAGGTTTGGGCCTCCATGGATCAGACTTGTTTATCCAGCACATCCCACAGATGCTCAATCGGATTGAGATCTGGGAAATGTGGAGGCCAAGTTAACACCTTGAACTAGTTGTCGTGTTCCTCAAACCATTCCTGAACCATTTTATTTGTTGTGTGGCAGTACGCATTATCCTGCTGAAAGAGGCCACTGCCAACAGGGAATGTTCAGTATATTCCTTATAGGCTATATTAGTTGAAAAACGTTTTTTGCCAATGTACCATCCCATCTTATAAAATGATTATAGACGTCCAAGTCAATATCTGTTGTTATTTGATTATAGGAAGGAAATGAAGGTGTGCAGTTTCAAACATGGATTGCTGTATATATCATAGGTTAGCTTATGATCAATCCAAGTGGTTTAAGTCACTGTTGTTTAAGTGTTTGATAGGGACGTTTGCATATTAAGTGTTGATTAGATGTCAAATTTAAATCAAACTCAAATAAAATCGATTGTGATTGTTAGGAAAACAATTACAGTAAATTAAAATCTTCTTTGGTGGAGGTACATTTTCTCTTATTCCAACTAATTGTTATTGCATTTTCCTTTCATCTTTCAGGAACCGTCTTACGGACAGACGATGTATTTCTGCTTCTGCCGTCTGTGGTCTCGGCTATTAGTGTGATTGTTATAGCCATTCTTATTCACGCCATCAAGAGAAACAAGTGTGATTATTGCCATAATAAAGGTAAAATAAGTGACCTATCTAAACACATTATTTAGATGATGCTGATATCATTGCTTTAACAAACTAGGGCATCCTTATCTATTTTTAACTTGTGTTCATATTGTAGCTGCTGTTTACCTGCAAGGAGATGTTGCAAAAATGAATGTGAAGGTAAGATCAACATTGCAAAAGGCTTATGATGCAACTCGATCAGTTTTGTCATCACAAATAATTTGTAATATATTTCCTTAGAGAAATGAAGACCCGTGGATTTATTCTACTGTCGTCTTTACCGTGATGGAAACTGGCTCCGGGGTCTACACGGCTGCCAAGGCTTTTTGATCTGAGTGAAATGTGGAGTCAGCGATTCTCAAGAAAGATTGTTGATATTTGATCTTAAAACAAATGTCCCCCTTCGTATTACCCTGCCTCTTGCTCCCACTGCCTTTCTCTTTACACATCCATGGCCCTCCTTTCCCCTGTCCTCTGCACAGGCATAAACGCCCTGATGCTGATTGGCTGGATCACAACCAGCTCGTATTTTAACATAGGCACATAATGCAGTCAGCTAGAGGAGTAGATATTAGTTAGTAGTATATTGGATTTAAATATTAGACTGCACCTTTTGACTGTGTCAGATGTCTTTGTACCAAATGTGATATTTGGTGTTAATGTGTTTCAGTTTAAAGCTGTTATAAGATGTTGGAATTAGCTTGCATTATTCATAAAATGTTGGTTTGATGTTTTGTTTTTCTTATGCTTAAGTGATATTGAATGAATTTAAATATAAAATGCATTTTGTTCCATTTCTGTATGTTGAACTTTTTTGTCAAACACAGATATTAGTCTGTGAAACATCTATACTGTCGTCACACTGATTCTATGCCGCCATACACCCTTTGTCTTTATCAACTTGGAAGAGCAAAGCAGGAAGACTATTTCCTCTACATATAATCTATTTTCTGCTCATCTCCGTACCATACACCAGGGGTTCCCAAAGTGGGGGTCGCGAGTTGATTACAAAAAAAAAATGGATTAATTTTTTTAATAATTTTTTTCTTCCAATTATTATAATTTTTTCTTTGACAACTCACTAGCGCAGTGTTTCTCAAACTTTTTTTTTTTTTTTTTCGACAGGGGGTCGCCAGTCTCTGGCACTGTTATTTTGGGGGTCGCGGGATGAAAAGTTTGGGAACCCCTAACATACACCAGGGGCACTAAAAGGTGTTGTTTTTTTTCTATTAAAGCAAATTCAGCTTCATTACTGTATTTTTGGTGAAAAGGAGTAATTTGGATTGTTTTTTGTGTTTTCATGTTTCTTCTTCTGCTGCTAAGAAAACTAGTACAATTAAAGCAAACATATTTATTTTTCTTAAAATATGTGTGCCATATAACCAAAAGTACATACAACAATCATTTTTTGAAAATGATATAGTTCATACAAAGTTCAACCCGTTTTATCCGTCAAAGAATTAAAAGTAACCAGCCATTTTTGTCATTAAATCAATATTAGCAAACCTTTTTACTTTGATATATTCTACACAGTAAGGTTCCAAACTGCTCTGTTTCCGAGTCACTGTATATGCTGTTGGGTGATGATTATTAAGAGGACACATTTTCAATTATTTGCATCCAAAAGAATAATGCTCAGTAATAAAATGAATAGCTTATTTTAGATGCAGCATCGTTTTTTGATGAACATTATTTACCCACTTATTCTCTCCGGGTGTTTGAAAAGTGTATTATTTTCAACTTGAGCCATTCTCAGTCGCCTCCTCATGCCTGTGCAACAAGCAGTGTTCTTTCATGCTTGTCACATCAACAACTAGCTCTTTAAAAGCAAAATATAAAGCAAAGTAACTAACAGCACAACATTTGTTAAAAACATGCAAAGCTGAGCTAAGCCAAAGCTCACACGGGCGCATGGTGCTGTGTGTGGTTTGCTCTCACAGCGGAGTACACACACTCCTGTGGTAACTCTTGCTTTTGCTTCACTTTTTTAACTTTTCTTGTGGAGTAATTCAATGCTGCATAGTTTACCTCCTCTTCGTCTCCATCCTGCAAATCATATAGTCTATTAAACATACATTCCTTAAATAGTAGGCCTGTAAAATAAAAAACACTTCATCCAAACCAAGTCTAGTGTTTGAATGTTTGAGTCTAAAGTCGTACATAGATGCTTTGTGCCTCCATATTTGGTGCATAGTTTCAAAGTTCAAAACATATTTACCAGGTCAGTTGATTCGTCCACTGCCGCCTCGTTGGCTCTAGGATTACGGGTGGTACACGTTGCTACTGCAGAAAAAGTTAAATAATGTTAGAGGGGGTTGAATTGTTCCATTGTCCCCTGAATTTTAAAGTAGAGTCTGGAGTTTTGCCCTTTTGTGGGAATTTTACTTTTGAATTTATTTTAGAAATATAACTACATGAAACTTTAGTTGTGAGTTCACAGAATATGTTGAGTACATGTATGGTGACATCATACATGACATGTCTGCATAGAGATGATTATTTTAGAGTTAATCATTTAAGTTGCATTTCCCCTTTTGACAGATGAAGACATTTGAAAGGATGTTGAGATAACTCAGGACTCAAACTCGCAACCATTTTACACAAAGCTCAAAATGTATATCCTTTGGGTTAAACTGATAAATGAATACTTATACTTGCTTGATGAGGATTAAAAAGAGGGAAGCTTGGGAAGAAAATGATTCAACAATTAATATAAAAAAGGCCTCTGTAGGAGACACAAAGTGTATGAATGTTATGTGCTTGGGTTTAAGCCCAATGTGATGTTGGGTCTGTTATTACTGGGTACAATTAACCAAAGTTACAATAAAACTACATTCCTACATTTTAAAACATGGGCAAATAGTGATGCCTTAAAACCAGTTAAGCCCCATGCCCCTGGTATACCAGTTAATGCCCCATTAAGCTATCATCCTCTGATAGGTGGTTGTATTTAAAACTTTATTCAAACTACGGGATTTATATGTATTGATTCTGTCATCCCTAGTTCTTTGTCTTATATGGTTAATTAACAACAGCAAAACCACCTATTGAGACACTGTGTTAGTATATTTAATGGACGTGATGTGAACAATATAAAGAGTAGGACTAATTTCTTTGTATATTGTGTTATTTAAGCATATGCACAATAAAACACATACACAGATAAACATATTTCCTGTTTGTATGATGCTATTCCACAGGTCAATGTTTGGTAACGGTAGTGTTGTGCTTTAATTGTGCCTGGTTGTCATCGCTGACATTTATGATGTTAAAAAGATACTGAGTTTTTATTTGTGTTGCTGTGAACCATGAGTCTTTAAATAGTTCAGTAACTGTTCATTTTCCAAGAATGACAGTGAAGACAAGAGACTTCTAGTAAAATATGTAGCCTTCTGTCTCCAAAATTGAACATTAAAAAGGAGAACGTTGACCATCTTCAACCACAGCCAAAGAGATCAGGTGAAAATCCTGTGCATTGAGAGGATATGGGGAAAACACTACACAGAAAAACCCCCATGATTCTTTCAATCCTGCATTATTGTGCATTGCATCAGGTCTAAAGATTTTTTTCTACAACATACATCTTCTAGGACAAGGCCATGCCAGATAGTATTTAAAAATCCAATGAATAGTTACACCTTTGTTAACCAAGTTGAATTGTCCACTGACAAAGAGGTAGTATCATGCATTTTATACATCACATATCTTATATGTTTTACATGTGCACTTTGAGACACTTATGACAATATGTTCTGGACACAATCTTTCTTTCAATCTTTCAGATCTCACATCCCTTTGTAAAAACCTTCTGCGTCAGAACAAGAAGCAAAGCCACATGCAACAGCTACACTGAGAGTCATGCATTGTGGTGGGCCATCTCTCCACCCTTTGACCAAGCATCAAGGCTGTTACTCAGAATAGACCCGACTATGGGCCTCAACAGGATGTGAAGCAAGGAGAGACGCTTCAGGAGCTTCATTGTTTAAGTTTGACTTGTTCATTTGCTCATTCAAAAGAAAAATATATGTTTCAGATGCAACAAGAAGCATCTACAACCATTTGCAATCAATATATTAACATATCAACATATCAACCCTAACTCTTTCTTCTTGGTAAATGGTGATGCCAGAGTTTTGGGAGTTTTACTAGACTGCATTACATTGTTTGATGTTCCTAGTAAGTGTCAATAGTGTACAAGTGCACAGTATCATGACCCAGGATTGTTTTATGTTAATCACTTTGTAAATAGCCATCAGTTTTTTTTGTTTTTGTTTTGTTTCCTTGGTTTATATTCCTTGGTTTCTTCCGTCAGATAAAAATATGCAGCTCAGAAATTGTGTCAGGATGAATGTGTTCCTGTGATAATCTGAGGCTGTTGATCTGCTGCTTCCTCTAACAAGCTCTCTGCAAAGTGTGCATGTGTCGAGGATGGGTGGTTTGACAGCCCTCCTCTGCACGCTGTGCTCTTCCTGCTGAAGTGACAGGCAGAGGGGGCGGGTCATCAGAAATTACGTGGAGGTTAGATTGGCTGGCTTGCACACGAACATGGCTGCTCTGTTTTTTCCCTATGGCAAATGGCAGGTTATATGTTCTGTGTACAAACATCTGAAAAGATAAATAAATGCATTTCTAATTCAGTTACAACAACAATGTGGTAGGATTAGAACTAAGAGACCTATATAGGCTGTTGTGCTTTTTGTTGCATTACAAGCAATGCATTTATATTGAAATGTTAATGGTGTCAGTTTCTTTTCAAGCTAATATTCATTCAATGTAAATTATTTTTAAATCTTCAGTTTGTTGAACCATTTAGCTTTTACAAAAGATGGCAGAAAGCACACTTTTTAATCATATCCCATAGGAATACATTTAATGCAGAAAAGGGGGGCAAATATTGTTGATGACGTGAAGAACAAATAAATAAACTTTGATCGATAAAAATTGTCAGCTAAATGAAATGTAATGTTATGACGTTTACAAATTGGATCGTGTTTCATAAAATACACAATATGTCTCTGATTTGACCATCAATATTTATTACTGGTATATTGAAATGTTTGGTGTTTTGTAAAATGTCAACTAATGGTACATGGGAAATGATAAATGATATAACAAATATGCAGTGCAGTCGCAACCTAGTGGCTTAGCCTTCAATATGCCGACAAGGAGCGCCAACATTCATTGATCATGTGAGTAAACTGCACTGTTTTTGTCAAACACAACTTCCAACAAAATCATTCCTTAAATATATAGCATCAGAAAACCTCTTTGTAAATCCTTAGGTTGTTTTTCATACACAAGCAGAGCACAAGCAGATGAACATGTAGGCAATATCATTAATGTGGAGAGGCTGCCAATCCAATAGTGCTCTAAGTGATGTGAATTGGATCAGATTTTAGAAAGGTTGTCAGACTGATCTAGACAGTTTAAAACTGTATTATGGTATCTTGTAATTTCCTCAGTTGTATTTATTATCATTTCATGTGTTGTCCAATACTGTCAGCTAAGGTTTACGATATATTCAAGTATAACTGCATAGCAATATGCTACCTCTAATCTTTATTGGCATGATGTTGGCAAAACGCCTATTTGGAAACAGAATTATTATAAGGCTTTATAACACATGACCATGCAGAACACTGGAATGAACACTTTGTGGTTGTAACTTGTAAGCCAACCAGCCAAGTATTAGTTTAAATGTATTGGTCTAAAATGTCACCACAAGACATTTGAAGGAAACTCTAATATTACATGTATTAATTCTTGATTCTTGCTATGGCCAAAGACATGATTTGTGACGCAACAGTTACCTTGATCTTTGACCGCAATATTCAAATCAGATAATCCTTGAGTCTGGTGGACAGTTGGGTCAAATTTGAGGAAATGACCTTGAGGCAAGCATGGGATATCATATTTTGACCACAACATTTTCATCAGTTAATACTTGAGTGCAACTGGACGGTGTGCAAGAGTTAAATAAAAAAACTCTTCATTAGCTTTAGATGCCAAAACCATGTTTGGCACCAGGCTATTTCTGCTCTAAAGTTTAGCTTCTTTACATGGAGGTCTATGCAGATCGCTCTGTTTTGGAGCCCGCCTCAAGTGGCCATTGGGTGAACTGCAGTTATTGTCACTGCTGCATGGCGAAAGTTTCATATTGAAAGAGAAGATGATTTAGATGATGAGATGATTACCCCAATTGTAGCTTTCCATTTTACCTGAGTATTATCACAAAATAAAAGATTACAAATATTTATAAAAAATATTAATCAATACTGAAATATACTATTATTCATAATGTTAAAGTTAAAATATTGTTGATTCAGTTCATGCTCAGCCTAAAGATTTAGAAGCTATATGTGCTGTGCTGGCCCCCCAAGGCTCTGGGTGAAGTGCTCCCCAGCGTACAGGCCGTAGTGCAGGATCTCTGTCTGCGCTGCAGCCCAGGACATCTGCTTGGTGGAGAAGCGAGCAGCCCAGCGGCCCTGAGGGTCCACCGACACAACCCCCCCCAGACCACTGACTCTGGACTTCATGTAGGCCAGGCCTAAATCACTGGCATCCTCCACGGACTGACCTGAGAGCAGAGGAGAGAGGAAAAAAGGTTCTGAATCAGGTAGAAGTGCTCATTAACAGGTCAGGGGTCAACTAGTGTACATCAGCGTAACAACAATAGAAAGAGTGGAGTGGAGATCAAAACACCTCAGAGAGATATGATGGTGTTGTATCGTACTTTTGTAATAAAACTGCCCTACAACAAATATGTTTGCAACATGTTTCCTGTTGATGTGACAACAATAATATTTGATAAAACATTTCCTAGAGCCTAACCATAATTAATTAAAAAAAGTAATAGATTCGAATCAAAAGGACATAAATAAAGATGTTTCCACCACGAATTGGTGCATAAACCAATCAGAAAACAGCAAATGAAGAGTTAAACCTTATATATTTCCCAGTGAAGGAGCCCCACACTCCCCACTTTATATTTGTCCTTCCTAATGTTAAAATGAAACCATAGTCCTCATGTTTTGTTTTTTAAGCAATTTACAGTCCCTGACCAGAGCAGTAATTTAAGCCATACACTAATTTAATTATTTGCAGAGATTGCATGGTTATAGGCACTCTTTCGTCACTGCAGAAATCCAGAGTGTGTTACCTTGCTCCATGTGGAAGAGGATGAGTCTGGCCAGAGTCACCTTCATGATGGGTTCTCCGTGGCCTGTGGTCGACACTGCCCCTACCTGGTTGTCAGCGTAACCTCCAGACCCTGCAGGGACAATTTGAGAAAAAAAATCACTTACGTTTTCTTTAGATGCATTTTGTAATTTTCATCTCATTACAACGAATGATTGTCAAGCGGTTGTGACAGTATAGTAAGCTAGACATGTCTGAAGAGGCCAAAATCCACCTGAAGCTGTTTATTAATCACCTCTGAAACTCTGTGACACTGATGTAAAATTATTTAACAACGGGTCAAATTTGACCCACGGACAACTGGACGTGTTGTCTACAGAATAATCCCAATGCAACATGTGTCAGCAGTATTGAACAATAGGTTATCAGACAAAAAGCTCATAGTCAATAATGGATTAAGTAGACATTTTTCACTAACTAACAAACAACTTCTGCAGGTCAAAGGTCATCTGCTGGAGAACTATTAGTCTAAAAAAAACACCTTCCAATCTGTTTGGTGCGATATTGATGTCAATAGATCTCGTGCTCGCTCTTAAAGGTTAACTCCAGACGGTTAGTGTGAGGACTAACCTATGCAGGGTGTGTCGCCGACCCGGCCCTCCATCTTGTTCAGAGTCCCCCCGGTGGAGGTGGCGCAGGCGATGTTGCCCTGCGAATCCACCGCCACTGCTCCAACTGTGCCCATCTTCCCCCTGCACGAGAAAACATAAAGGAACAGCAAAAAGTTTCCTTTAAAACATTTTTTTTTAATAAAACGTTTATAATCACTGCAGACGTGAACTCAATAAAAAGGACACAGAGAAAGAAAACATAAAATCATTTTTTTTAATTGGCATAAATAAACCACAATCATATTATTAATATATATCATATTAAAAAGAATGTTGAGTTCATCAGTTTGCTGATATAAATTATTTTAATTCACATGAAGACATCCAGTGAAAAAAGGGGAACATTTTGTTTTTACCCCTTTTTTTTACATTTCAGTTTTGAACTTCCCATACATAATCAATGCACATGCTAATAAGCCTGAAGACGTGGTGACTCACCATTGGCTCTCCACAAGGTTGGCATCAGGCATCAGGTTCTTTGCCCAGCGCATGCGGGAGTACTCAGTGATGAGGGACTCAGGGGACACCTCGGGGACCCCCATGGACCGGGCGAACTGACTGGCCCCCTCTGCTGTCAGAAATGAGTGACTTGTCTGAAATCAATAATCAAAGATCACATCCTTAAAGAGGCCTTACAGTATTATGCTTGTTGGGATTTTCCCTTCCCTGTAGTTATATAGGTTTTTGTACATGTAAATGATCTGCAAAGGCTAACATCCCAAAGTTCCTCCAGAGGGATTTTCTCTCCCACACACTCTCTCCCCCCCCCCCCAGCTCCATTGGACTCCTTTGTTTACTTCTGTGACACAGTGATATCACTATGTAACACTTGTGCTTCTATTGGCTAGTGCTCTAACACATTATGCATGATAGGCTCAGCGTTGGGAAATCTCTAATTGCTCGACCATTCATAACAGAGCTGGACAGCTAACCAATCAGAGCAGACTGGGCTCTGGTTTCAGACAGGCAGTATGAGAAAAATAAAGAGCTTTTTGAACATTAAAGCATGTTGACGTGTCACAGTAGAGACAAAACATACAAATATGAACCTGAACATAAGCATAATAGGGACCCTTTAAGTTTACATTTTGTATATTTGTATTCTCATTAATTTATTTGCATTGAGGAAATCCTAGTAGTAAAGGAAATTAATTACGTTACATTACTAACATACTGTGATACTTAGATTAGGTTACTAATTATACTTTTTCACAGGTAATTAGTCATTATAATGCAATACATTTTTAACGTAACCCTCCCAAACCCTTACTTCTTCCTACTTTCGATTTACAACTCCCAAGTGTATGCTTTAACCATTCCATATTTAAAGGTACACACCTTGTCCATGACCAGTCTTGCCAGCTGGATGGGGTTGGCGATGTTGCGTACAGCAGACACAGCACCACTACCCAGAGTTAACCCATCCATCACAATAGCATCCATCTCCACCTCTCCTTTAATGTTCAGCACTGACCCACACCCTGAAACACAATTTGAGAAATGTTTGTATAGAGGTATGCCTTTGTGGAATAATAATCCTTATCTTTTATGTAAATAATCCTGGCAGTATGTACAGCATGTGATCCAAATATTAAATGGCAATTTATCCGTAGGAGTTCCACATATTTTTACAAGTGTAAAGTGGTCGTGGTGCTAGTTAGGGGCAGTTATTACCATATTACCACTTTAAACGTTTATTGTTACACCCCATTTTGAACCCAAATAATCCCCCAGAGTCCTAAATTGATCACATTTTCATCAACAGCAGTTGTTAAAGTAATAAAATAAGTAAAGTTATCTTAAATTTAACAAACTGATAAAGAATAAGAATTGCATTTAGGGTCATTTTTTGTGTAAATATGTTCAGATGTGTAAGTATGTGCATGTGTTCATACAGTGTATTTCTACTTTGCTATTACGGTTATTAAATAAATATAAGACATTTAATGGAACAGTACTACATGTTAATGTACAAAAACAAATATGAGTAAATAGATTTCACATTTAAGGTATAGAACATTTACCAAACCAACTTAACAAAATTAATAAATGCAGTGATAGTGATTTTTTTTACAGATTTGTATTTATATGGTATATACAGATGAGGATATGTATAAATGCAGTATGTGTAAGAAGGATGCCATTATGCTGCATGTATTTAATAACAGAGTAGATCTGTATCATTACCTGCATTGAAACAGGGGTTATTCTCCATGTTGCTGACAGCCTCCACCACAGCGTCCATGCTGCTGCCCCCTCCCCGGAGGATGGTGTACCCCGCTCGGGCGGCAGAGCACACCCCCGCACTGGCCAGTTCTGACCGTTCCTTCAGGATAAGACCCGCCCCCCCATGTACCACTACAACTGGCAACATGTCATTCACCTGGGCAGGAAAGAGATAACACAGGATGTTAAATATTAAAGGAGCTACATGTAACATAAATGGACAATTTTAATATGATGTGATTAGTGTCCTGCAAAACTGACTCAGTTTCCCTCTGTCCACATTTCTGGTTCATCTTTAGGGCAGAATAAAGTCTGACTATCGAGATTTTATTTAGTTGTCATTGTTTAGAGATTACAATTGGATAAGGTATCTTGCTGGTAAACAACAGGCCATTAAAAGAAGGATACATCGGTCAAAAATGTTGCATTATGGCATTTTTCTTTAAATGCATTGTATAAAGCCATTTCAATGTATAACTTGCTTTGATTTAGCCTTTGGCATTTGTCTTACTTTTTTTTGTTTTCGTTTTGTGATGAATAACTGGAAATTCAGAGAAATAATACAGCCTTAATTTATTACAATATTTAATGATTAGATTACATAACTTGTGTTGCTTCACTAAATTGCAGTCTGCAGATACATGTTACCAGACTTTCTACAACTATCAATTGACATATTGCTTGTTTGTCATGTTTTTGAAGTCTATTATTTGGATTGGATTGGCATGTGTTGAAGCAAGCATCCCAAAATTAAAATAATTTAGACTTTTGAAAAAAGCTTGTAATTAAAAGAAAACTATGCCTTATAACAAAGATATCATGGAAACATTTGGCTAAATCGCATAATAGTTCCTAAGACATGTTTCAATAATGCTGCATGTTAGTTGTATTTTATTTTGAAAGTGTGATTCCCATATCCCGGAAATGATATTGAATTCCTGAGCTTTACCACTCCTCAGCGATATTTTGGTAAGAAAGGAGCACCTTCCTTGCTTGTTCGCTGTCTTGTATTCAGGGTGTCATTTGTATATTCTGTGCATGTAGGCCAGGGATGTCAAACTCAAATACACAGTGGGCCAAAATAAAAAATAAACGGTACTAGTCGAGGGCCGGACTGGTTCAATGTTTATTGCAAAAGTTATTGAAATGAACTTATTGCACATATTAAACCTGCAACTAAAAAAGCTTAAGTGATTGCCTGTACTCTCAGTTGAACATCTTTGACAACCTTATACAGTCTATGTTGACAACACACATTTCACACTAAACTCGATTTTGAAACTTTTTCCGGTTGTGTTCAACTAAGTGCAAGTATCATGCCAAATACAGTACTCTAGTCAAGTGTAACCACAAGGCAACTTCTACCAAACAGCCCTTTACTAAAGGCCTTGTCATCTGAACATATCTGCACATAAAACTCGTCATGGCATGCACAAAAAAGCTCATTTCCAACCATCATTGCTTTTTTTCTTTATAATTTATTTTACTGCATTGAATAGGAACCCTCATTTGGGTGAAAGCTGTTGAGCAGCCCATTCAAGCCTTGCAATTGTAATTGACAGGGAATGTCGTTGGTTTGCATGGTGTTATATGATGATGATTAAATGTCTGGTTGTCTTTTTAAAGTCTTTACTGTCATGCTGCATGCACCTACCGCCAGACATGCAGCTGCTGCCCCTCTCTACATGTGGGCTCTCTCATTGCATTTAAACTGATGCTCAGAGAGCTGACCATGGTGCTGAAATACAAATCCAGCTAGTTGTACTATCCACACAGTGTGTATGACCCTTCAGATTTCAGAAACATAATGCATAATCAAATGTCTTTCTTCAGTAATTCTTAGATATTTCAGATATAAGTTTTTCCCCAATTCTGTTTCTAACAATACTCCAATAAAGCAAATGTGTTAAAATGTGTGTGTGTGTGATAAAAAGGAAGGACAGATGGAAGAGGTGGGAGAGAGAGAGAGAGAGAGAGAGAGAGAGAGAGAGGGAGGGAGGGTGAGGAAGACAAAAAAGGGTGTCATTCTCCTGCACAATGAGTGGTGGGAGGGGGGAGGAGGAGGAAGAGGAGGGTGCAAACACTCTTACTGTGAATGGTTTCAGATACAATACTGGAAAATGGCTCTTTAGACATTTTGTTGATTGCTCATTGACTTGCTGAAATAATGGTTAAACTAAACACTATACAATTGATTGCATTCTTTTTTAAAGGTTACAATTCCATACATTTCCCTATAATTTCATTGTCGCTCCTAAATATGAATGTAAAAATGTATAAAGAAAGTTTAAGGGGTGGTTAGAAAATGTATGCCACAGATTTAAGGAGATTTAAAGGAGTCATCTTATAAACTGAACCTCATTTTATTTTTTTACTGCTTGAATGCCAATTAAGGCATAAACCCACATTATTATCTGTTATTCTGTTATTACATTTCCATGTGAACTTATATAGCTCCAACTTAATTCCAACTTAGTGATACATTATTACGTTTTAGGGGGTTTAGCCCTTAAACATGGCAGATCCATCCCCATATATCAAGAGGTAGGATTTTCAATTACAGTAATGTCATTTAAATAAATGTCTGCTAAGTAATTTCATTTTCAAGAAGTTAAGTCAGCAGATTTTAAAGTGTTATACCACTTTAAGAGCGCAAACAATACTGTAGGCATTATGTTATCGTAACCTTCCATTTGTTTTATTTTCATACTGAATATATATCCCGCCTCCCGTGGCTCTGAGTCCCCACGAGTCTGCAGGAAGTTTCACTGATCCGCGTCCCCTCCCCTGAGCCAACGATAACTTCTGGAAGCTATCCTACTTGCTAAAGTGTAGGCAGATGGACTGGGGTACGTTGTAATGTTATTTTACATGTTATAAAGAGAGTAGCGAGTGACGCAATTGATAGTTTTAATTTGTACGTCACACCAGGTGTAGGACTCAAAGGACTCGGGTTAATGGAGAGGGGAGACTCGTCACGACCAGCTCATCTCTAGGATCCGGATTAATGATCCGGATGAATCAGGACTCGCCCATCTCTAGTGTCAACGGAAGTGACAGTCCGCACACACACAAGACTGCAATTACAGTATTGCAGGAGCAAAAAAGCCCAAAATATATAATTTTTACTCCGAGTGGGTGGATGATTATTTTGTTATCTATTCCAATTCAAAGTCCATCTGTCTCATCTGCAGTGCGAGCGTGGCTTTATCGAAGAAGGGTAATTTAGGAGCGGCATTTCAAAACAGTGCACAAACGCTACGAGACGGAATTCCCTCCTAATTCTGCCCTACGTTCCCAAAAGGGGAGGGACCTGAAAGGACAGCTAAGTGCACAGCAGTTCATTTTCACCAGGCCCAACAACAAGAGCAAGGCTGCTACCATAGCATCTTATCGTGTCAGTCACGTTCTTGCGAAACACATGAAGTCTTTCAAAGACGGCGAAGTTGTGAAAGGATCATTCCTGGAGGCTGCCGACGCGCTTTTGGGGGACAGTAAAAATAACAGTAGCATTTCAACAGGTTTTTGATATAATACAAACTCAAGTTAGATACCGTTATTAATCAGCTGTACGTTTTAGTTTGTTTGAACTTATTCATTATAATTATTGTAGAAAATAGTATAAGTATTCAAACATTAAGATCTGTTCTGTTTAAATTGATTATAGTCTATTATCAATTCTGGTTAAGAAACTAGTGTTGCTTGCATCCTATTTTAAAGGCATTTCTTTTTATACTCTAATATGCAACAAAAAATGGGTTTGATTCTATTAATGTTGTCTTTTTTATTGCACTTTGGCAGCAGATTCCTGTAGCTTCAGATCTGAGTTGTCTTATTTGTAAGCCTAAATTAGGCTTACAAATAAGACAACTACTACTTTTGTAACAACACTATTTTTAAATAATGGCAAAGAAAGGGTTCAGAGTCTTTTCTTTTTTTCCTGTGTCATATGTGGCAGCACTGTTCAATGTTTCTTGAAAACATTACCCACTGTAGTATGTGACGTGTGAATAAACTCCAACTCTTTATCAACAGCACTGTTGTATAGCTTCAGTTAAATACTTGTATGTGTGTAGATTAGAAAGAGGTAAGATAAAGGATCTGCAGTATTTTATGAAGTATTCATCGTATAAAAGTCAGTTTTATACAAGTAGAAGTGTGTATTTACCTGGTAGTAGGCTGTCAGTAATGGTTACGCCTCTCTATTTGGACTGGTAGATCTTGGCAGACTGGCAACTTTAATAGTAGCTCTCGGTTCAAAAAAGGTTGGGCACCCCTGCTCTAACCTGTTAAGCCCCAAGCCTGTTTTTCAGGTCTCAGGCTCTAAAATGACATTTCCAGAAAACAAATGATCATACAGTAACTTCAATTCTAAAAGGGGAACATTTATAATCTTTTTTTCTCAAAGTAATGATAAACCTGTGAGTTTGATGTAGAAAAGGCAGAATCAATATAGATGTTTTTTTATTTTAAAGAAAATTCAGATTGAACATAGTAAAAAAATTTAAATTATTGTGTCCGTCAAAAAAACCAAATTAGTTATAGTGAAAACCACCCTTGAATGATGGGATCAGAAACTACAAGCTTTAGGAATCCAAACGACAACATGTAATAAGTACCCTGTATCAAGATTGATGCAAAAAAAAGTGACATTTGACCCTTTTAGAGAGGTTAAGCAAAAAAAATTCCACCTCTGGGGTCATCCTTTTACTGTTGATGTTGTTTGTGAAGTCTTAACCAAGCTAGATCCTAAAAAGCCGGCTGGTCCGGACAACGTAGAGCCTTTCTTTTTAAAGATAGCTGCAGATTTTATTGCTCCACCTCTTACTACTCTTTTTAACCGCTCTCTCAGCACGAACAAAATCCCAAAAGTATGAAGGTCAGCTTATGTCCTGCCACTACTAAAAGGAGGGGAGGCCACCTTATTAAACAATTATAGACCCATCTCTAAATTGTCAGTTCTGGCCAAGGTTCTTGAACGCTTAGTGAGTGAACAAGTAAAGGTGTTTTTATGTAACAATGACATCCTGTCTAAACATCAGTCAGGCTTCAGAAAGCAACATAGCACCATCACTGCCACAATGAAAGTGGTGAATGAAATTACGAGTATTTTAGATAATAAGCAGAGTTTTGCAGCTCTATTTGTTGACCTATCCAAAGCTTTTGATACCGTCGATCATCGCATTTTGAAGCAGAGGCTACTCAGTATTGGCATATCCAGCCATACAATGGGGTGGTTTGTGAACCTCTCTGAAAGGTCCCAATGTGTTCAGTTTGATGGGCTGTCTTCTGAGTGGTTAAACATCACTAATGGTGTACCACAAGGTTCAGTTTTAGGTCCGCTATTATTCTCTATCTATATTAATAGTTTAGGTGAAAATGTCGAAGGAGCAAACATACATTTTTATGCGGACGATACCGTGATGTACTGTGCAGGTCCCTCGATTAACGAGGCTGTTGTTAAATTACAGGCTGTTTTTAACATTATTCAGTCTCAGCTCTCTGAGCTTAAGCTTCTTTTAAATGTGGATAAAACCAAGGTAATGCTCTTTTCTAAAGTTAAAGCTAAAAACACAACAGAGACTGCTTTAGATACTGTAACTACGCAATAAATACAACTACAACTTGGTTACCTGTTACAAATACTTGGGTATCTGGCTTGATGACTGTCTCACTTTTAAACTTCATGTCAATAACCTGCTTAAAAAGCTGAGGGTTAGGCTACGTTTCTTTTACAGAAATAAGTCCTGTTTCTCGCTTGAGGCCAGGAAAAGGCTAGTCACTGTGACCTTTTTACCTGTGCTGGACTATGGTGATTTGTTATGAATGCACCTGCCACTTACCTGAGCAAGTTAGATGCTGCGTATCACAGTGCACTGAGATTTTTGACAAATTGTAAAGCACTTACGCATCACTGTACACTGTATACCAAGGCGGTTTTGCCATCACTTACTGTACGGAGGCTCAGTCACTTGTACTTTTTCATTTACAAAGCCATGTTTGATAAACTACCATCTTATATCTGCTCCCTGATCTCTCGGCGAATTGAAAGTACTTATTGCCTGAGATCGCATGCTATGGTTTTATTAAATGTGCCAAGTGCTAGGACTGTCTTCGGGAAGAAAGCTTTTAGATGTGCAGCTCCACTAACATGGAACAGTCTGCAAAAAGAATGGAAAATTACCAAGCTAGTACCACTACATGTTTTTAAAGCTCGGTTGGATGCTACAAAATCAGATGCTGTTGGTACCTGTACATGTGGATAGATCTGATGTCCTTTTTTTGTTCTGTTGTTTATGTTTTTATGTTTTCATGTGGAACCTACTGCTGCAGGTCTCCCTTGAAAAAGAGATCATTGATCTCAATGGGATTTTACCTGGATAAATAAAGGTTTTGAATTGAATTGAATATTTGGGTGGAGATGGGCGCATTTGCCGTTTCTCTGGAGCCCATTGGTCAATTTTGATGATTGACACCTCTTTTGAACCGTTGGAGCCAATAGAATCAAAGGGGAATTTCCACATACACACACACACGTTGCCATTGAGAAATGAGAGCTATGCGCACGCAGTTTGCCCAAAGCGAAACCTAATTTACGCTCTGAAATCTGAAAACTTAAATCTAGGTTTATTGCTGATGGATTATCAGAAATCATTTCAAAGTGACACAGACACATTGGATTAACCTATGGATTAACCTTCAACAGCGTTTTTATCATTTTAATGCCATTGAAGACAACTTTTGATCAGACAACAACAAAGGTAAGACATATTGCCGTGTTGGCTACCTAAAGCTACGTGGTGTAATATCTGTTTTTGTTTCTCATGTCTCATGGAGCGATGATACAGATACCTATCAAATCTGTGGAATCCCACGATGCTAATTGATATGTTGGATGTGCATTTACGATAAGTAATAAGGGTTTTATACCGTGAGTTCTGTTCTAACGGCGTTGGCATTTTTTCGCTCAGGCCTAATTCAGAGGATCAGCGTTAGTCTTGTGTTTTTTTATGCTAAAAATGGTTCATATCATCAGTTAGCTGAGTAATCCCGTTACATGGATATGAAACATTCATAGTGTATTACATTTTAAGAAGCCCTCAGACACTGTTGCTTGCAGAAGTTGTGGTTTCTCTCCCGCCCGCGGGGGAAAGGGGCTTAGCAGGCTAAGGTCAGTTAAGAGTTACAGTTGGGAAGCAACAGCGTTAAGGACATTTAGATTTGGAAAAACGCTAGCATAACAAATGGCAATGGTGTGAGTTAAAGTATATCACGGTCTGATCTGTGTACAGTACATATGCCATGGTGCCACTGAGTTCAATGGTGATTTATTGGTGTTTGAAACTGCTACAGAGAAAACCTTTAAAGTATGGCAGGCACCGTGTTTGTGTGTTCTTTCATCCAGTCAAGAGGCACTTATGTACACAGACACAATGAGAGCCACGGTGTGCCAGGTTAAACACCATTAAAGCTGCAGTACATCAAGGACACAGGCACTTGAGATGACCTCTGTCTGTGCCAAGGTGAGCCATTAGAGTCCTTTTCTTTCATCACCCGAGAGTTTAAAGTAAAACGTATTCTGTTGGCCATTATTCATTGCTGATGTTTGTATTACAAAAAGGTAAACCACTTAACTCTAGGACTTTTCCCTGAATACAACTTACATGTTACATTTTCTGTTCCACCTCAGTATAAGTTCACCTGACATGTAGAACTGCACTTACCTTTTTGTCTGAAAAAGCCACAAAACTCATAAAAGACCTCTCTTTTATTTTGTAACTTTGTGGAAACAATTAGCAAATAAATACACACTCAACTGCTCTCACTATTCTTTAGACCAGACAGGAATTAAGTTATCATCTACCTTTGTCCTCTGTCTGAATGAGTTACCTACGCAAATGTAGAACTTGAGACTTTGAACAGTCAAGAATGTTCAAAGAAATTGACTTTAGAGGGACAGAAACTACAATTTCTAAGTTTTTTTCAAATACTTCCTGGGTTCCAAGAAAAGTTTAAAATCACAAATAACAAAATAATTAAAATAAAACAGGGATAATGAACATTCTTATCTGGTAGATCACAATCACATTTAAACAATTTATTCAGCTCTTACCCAAACTGACTTTTAACTGAAGTGTATTTGGTCACTCAGTACACAGTACATTCCCCGTGTTAAATATTAATTGTCGAAGTTCATAGACTCTTTCAGAGTTATTACAAGAACACCTACTAGAGTAAAATGCGCCGCAAGTCCCCAAGTGTAGGTGAAAAACTTTGGAGTTAAAATATGTAGTGTAAAAAGCACAACTTTTTTCCTCGTGGAAAGTGACAGAGTAGATGGCTAACTTCCACATGTGAGTATTTAAGCTAATTTACAATAACTAGCTAACAGCGAGCTAGACTAATGTTGGCAGAAGGTACCGTGAATGTTGTCAATTTAGAGGGGGGGTTGTGTTGTCTTTGTAACATCTATATATTTCAGTAAAATAGCAAAGACTGCATGTGTGTGGAGTTGGTTAAACTAGCTAACATTAGCATTACGTTAGCTTTTTTCGCGGACGGATGTAACAATGGCGTAACCTTAATTAGTTTCGTATGACTTGGTTAATTTTATATAAAGGGTTTAATTATTATATATTTTTCGGCTAGTTCAACTAAATAGTGCATTTTCAAGCCATAGTTTCAAACCGTTACATTTCTTCCACAGTCCTTTCTTATGTGTTATTTTTGGCAGTGGCCAATAATGATAATTGAACAATGTCGTTTCAGTAACACAGATGCCTTAAAGGCAGCAAAGCGTCTCTGCGCTGCCGTTGCAATTGTGTATAGCCTGGCTCCAGAAAGTGAGACTCGGCATCGCGCACCGCTCAAATTTCTCTTCGAGCACTGCTCTCAAAGTTACAATGACTTTGAACTAGTAACCGCTGAACTTCGACCCGCAACCAATCAGATGGCATCTGTATGTAGCGGTGCAAGCTAGCAGAGGAGTTATCCAAGTTACCATAGAAAAGGGACTGGCTGTTTACACCAAAAGGCTCTCGTGGCGAGCAAAGCGAAAATCTTGCATCATGTGTCGGCAGGTTAAAGTAACCTTATTAAATTATCAAAAAATATCAATCAATCAATCAATCAATGTTTATTTATATAGCCCACTATCACAAATGTTACATTTGTCTCAGTGGACTTCCCAGCTTTTACAGAATATCAGTATGACAATACGACACCCTCTGTCCTTAGACCCTCACATCGTACAAGGAAAAAATTCTGGAGAAAATAAAAACAAACCACTTGAATTTCATGTGGACGTGACTGCAAATGAGCACCAGTAAAATGCTGCTCAAATACGATAGTGACTGGTGGATTTCAGACACAAAGAAAGTAGTGGCAGGTGAATTTAAACATAATGTATCTGTCAGTGGCTGGCAGATCGTTTCATAACATTTAAAAAAAAACATTTTTAACCCCGGAAATAACTATTCAAACAAAGATGGTCTTCCTCAAGTCGAAGTTGAACACACCATTATTTAATTATTAATTATTTAAGGGAACATTGTGCCATAGTGCATTTGATCAATATGCCCTTGGATGAAAGTAAAAACGACAAACTGTGAAAGAGGTAGAATGGCAAATTGCTATGAACCTAGGCCTGTCACGATAATTAATTTTGTTGGACGATACATTTTTCTGGAAATTATTGCGATAAACGATAATATTGTCGGCACCGTTTTAAGACCATTTTAGACATAATGATAATATATAATAATAATTCAAGTACATCCTTTCCAACATAACTTTTTATTGAACATTCAACATTGCAAATGAAATGTGAACTAATATTAAAATATATAAATTATATATAATAAATAAAACAAATTAATTACATTATAATAAATTAATTAAATCACACAACCAAAACAATAAATTAAATAGTCAGGCTGGAAAACAGAGCTCTCTCTCTCTCATATATATATATATATAAATAAATAAATAAATATGAGCAACATTATCTCACAAGCAAAAAAAACCCTCCTTAAAAAAACAGTCAAGTGTACAGTCCACTGTCAAAGACCCAGATGCCTCAACAGGCCATATCCAAATCTGTTTTTCTAAGTTTTCGAGCAAGGAACACCAACATGTTTGCATTGTCGGGCGGGGCCTCTCCATCTCCAGCTGCCGTGTTTGCTCCCAGCTGGAAAAACGGAATGGGGTGGTTGTGTTTTAGGTGTAGTTTAAAATGCGTGGTATTGCCTACTTTTGTCGCTACCTTTTTTAAACCAATGTGACACACCGCCCGGCTCATTCAAGTCCGTAGGTTCGCCTCGTTGATTTGGTTTGAATCCAAAATACTGCCACACCGGAGAATCGAGATGTGTCGTTAGGTTTTGTAACCAATTCCATTTCACTTTAAATTCCCCGCGAGTAAGTCACACGTTGTCTCCCGCTTGTCGCTATATTATTAATTTGGCTGCTGCACGTGCACGCGGATTGTCCTGACCTGGCTGTGTGTCAGCCCCGCCCCTAACAGCGCGCCTGGCAGCCACAGCGCTCCAGGCTAAAATGCTGGTCACATCTTTATGTAAACGGCAATTTATCGAGCTCTGAAAAGTTATCGAGTCCATTTTTATTTACCGTACGATAAGTCAATTTATCGATTATCGCGACAGGCCTATATGAACCTCTTATGTAAATGCATAGTGGTGTTTAAAAATAATAATAAAGTATATCAAATGTATTTAACAAGTCTTTGGAAATCAGTTTATAAGCTAGCTGACTTCCTTTATTCCTTCTAATGTTATATGGAATTCTTAAATGTTTCTACTTTGTTTTTCAGATTTGTCTGTTGTGTGCTGTGGCCTGTTAGTCTTTGCTTTCACACCTGTCAAAATGTTTGCATATTTCAGAGACCCCCCACAGTCCAGTCAGTTTACATTTTATCATATTTACTTTTTAAAGCACAAATCAACACGATATCCCCTCCTAGTGCAATATGCCAGTAGGATATGATGCTGCTGTCAGAGTAGCTTTGTGTTGTAGATTATAATACAGATTCTGTTTTGAATGTCATGTCGATTAAAACAAGAATCGATAACGAACATAAATATATCAAGACCAGTGAACCAAGCATGGATGAGTTCTTGCATTATGGTAAGCCATAAGTAACAGGCCTTCTTAAAAGTGGATGTGCTTTCATCAAGTTCTCCATCCCTCCCGTCAGTGAAGGCATCAGAGTTTATGACAAGAGAGGACATGAGGTGGATGTAGACGTATTTGAAGAAGTAGCACAGCTTCCCAATGCTGGTGTATTTACTATCAGATTTGGCAATGGTAAATCTGTTCTCTCTTGATTCTCATCTTTTTCAACATAGTCAAATGAGTGTCTAATAAGGCTCCGATATAATTTTAGAATGTGAAAAACCGACAAATGGAAGATGTTTATGCTTATTATTTCTCCTCTCCCTTATTCTCCTGAAATGCACTTAGCTTCCAAGGGGACAACTTCCTCAGCCAGTCTACTGCTTGATGAGCAGAGATGGGGTCGTTCCTAAAAAAAAGCAATATATTACATATTACTTTAAAAAAAAGTAATATATTACACTACTTCGTTACTCTCTACATAAAGTAACTCGTTACTATACTCGTTACTTTACTTGCAGGGCCGGTGTCGGTACCAGATGTGTTCGGGGTACCATATGTGTTCGGGGGCCGTCTCTTACCAATGACGTCACGCATTGTACGCATTGTGATTGGCTGTATGGTAATTTACCCAGGGGTGCTCGGGGGCAAATCACATCTACAGATCATGACGAACCGAATTGAATTATTCCTATGCTCCTAGCGTGTGAAAATGTTTGTGAAAAACATGTTAAAAAAACATGAAAACGGAGCAATGGCTGTACGCCATTGGCTGTACGGCAACTCAAGAGGACCATCATACACGGTCAAATTCCGAACATTTAAACATAGCCTACACTTCATTCTTTACTTTGTCCGTTATTATACGTAGAAGATGAACTACCTCTCTGAAAGGTCCCAATGTGTTAATTTTGATGGGCTGTCTTTTGAGTGGTTAAACATCACTAAAGATTTTCTGACTTCTTTCTGCTTTGGATATATAATTACACCACAATAAGGTTTTACTATCACAGTGCACTGAGATTTGTGACAAACTGTAAAGCACTTACGCATCACTGTACACTGTAAACCAAGGCGGTTTTGCCATCACTTACTGTACTGAGGCTCAGTCACTGGTACATTTTCATTTACAAAGCCGTGTTGGATAAAGTACCATCTTATATCTGCTCCCTGATCTCTCGGCAAATTGAAAGTACTTATTGCCTGAGATCTCATGCTGTGGTTTTATTAAATGTGACAAGTGCTAGGACTGTCTTAGGGAAGAAAGCTTTTAGATGTGCAGCTCCACTAACTTGGAACAGTCTGCAAAAAGAATGTAAAATTACCAAGCTGGTACCACTACATGTTTTTAAAGCTCGGTTGGATGCTCCAGTCAGATGCTGTTGGTACCTGTACATGTGGATAGATATGTAAATTGTAATCCCTGTATTTTTTGCTGTATGATGTCCTTTTGTTGTTCTGTTGTTTATGTTTTTATGTCTTCATGTGGAACCTACTGCTGCAGGTCTCCCTTGAAAAATAGATCATTGATTTCAATGGGATTTTACCTGGATAAATAAAGGTTTTGAATTGAATGTCGAGCATTAACTGCAAGTCACTCAAATGCATAAACTGGAGAATAATTATGTTACAAGTGTTACAGAAAACATATCCAAGTGTAACAAACATCCAGTATTAACCTTACTGTTTTTTTACTAACAGTAACCAACTAATAATTTTCATGAAGTGCATATTTATTCCAAACTCACAATATATATATATATATATATATTGTGAGTTTGGAATTGTGAGTTTGGAAAATATTGTGAGAAATATTGTGAAAATAATATTGTGAGTTTGGAAAAACGTTGCAGAGATCAAATGTTTCCTTGTCTGAAAGGAGAAACCTAATTTTAAAACAACATTTTCAGTGTGTGACTTGAAAGATAAGTTCTGATCAATAATAAAACCTAGATATGTGTATGTAGTGACCCTTTCAATGTCAATGTCAGTCCCTTGAACAGTACAAATGTTGGAGAGAAAAGAAGTTAACTTTTTGAGATTTGAGAATATCATGAGTTTGGAGTTGTCTGCATTTAATACTAACTTGAGTTGAGATAAATGGGATGGAATAACATCAAAGGCAGACTGGAGGAAATCAAGACTTGCTCTATAGAAGAGGATGAACAATAAATAACAGTATCATCTGCATAAAAATGGAAAGCAGCATTTGAAAGATTATTCGAGATTATTTACATACAGTATATGGTGAAATTATTGGTCCTAATATGGAACCTTGGCGCACACCCTTTCAAATCAAATCAATCAAATCAAGTTTTATTTATATTCCACATTTATAAACGATTTTTGGTCGAGCCAAAGTGCTGTACAAATAATAAAAATACCCTACAGTAAAGACATTTTACAGCTAATACAACAGCAGTTTGTTCAGAATATCAGTATGAGAAGAAAACGACACCCTTTGTCCTTAGACCCTCACATCGTACAAGGAAAAACTTCAAGAGAAAACCCACAGTTTAAAGGGGAACATGGAGAAACCTCAGGGAGAGCAACAGAAGAGGGATCCCTCTCCATGGACGGACAGACGTGCAATAGATGCCGTGGGTAAATCGAAGAGATAATACATTTGCAACATAGGTAGACCGTATGTTAGGAAATGCATGTGTTTATAATAAGAAGATGAATCCACGAAGATGTCAACAATCCTGTGGGAGCCTTCAGGGAGGCAGCACGACGAGACCCAGGCAGGACCGCAGAGACAGGTTCAGCCACGACCCGAAGTCCACGACTTAATCCAGAACTCAGGATAGAGGATCCACGATGCGGGACCACAGCAAGAGGATCAGCCTCGACTCAAGATCACATCAAGACACAAAAGAAGAAAAATTTGGCTGGGTTAATCGGAACATGAGAATACACAGATTCAGACAGACAGAAGGAAGAACAAGAACTCCCTTTGGAGTGATTTTTTTTAAATATTGAAGTTAAATGCATCAATCTGGTGCACTTTGAGAGCAAAATGAAGAGATATATGGATACCTCTCAACATCCATATGAAACAACTGTAAACAGATTTACTTTGTCTTTATGGATTCGATTGTGGACTTGATTGTGATTGCTGCACATTATCCCTTACTTAATAAATACTTTTTTTGATAATTTATTATATAGAAAAGTATATCATATTGATATATGATATATAATTTATTGATAATATATAATATAATCAAATATAACAATCAAAACGAAATAAGTAGTATTAAGTATTAGGGCTAAGAAAATATTGTACATGTGAAATAGTTGTATGTATTGATTTAAATTGACATGCATACGCTAAGAAAAATAGTCCGTTGTTACTGTTTGAACTAACGTACCAACGGCACTGAACATATTACATATTATCTACCATATTACGTTATATACTTCTTACCTTCGATTTCTCTTGTTCTTCTCCTCATTCGTCTTTGTTTTTCTTCAAGTTTTATTGTATTTCTTCAAGTTTTTATCTTGTTGGTCGAATGCACTTAAGCGTCAGCTAAATACAATGTAATGTAATGATCAAAAAACCCCTCTATACTAGTCTAGACAGCGTGGGTAAATTACCGTACAGCCAATCACAATGCGTGACGTCATTACGTCGTGACGTCACTGGTAAGAGACGGACCCCGAACACATATGGTACCGACACCGGCCCGCCCCTCCCTGCAGGCAGATCACGGACTGCTAAAGTTTGAAATGTTCTCTTTAGTTCAGTTTCCATTGTCGCATAAGACTGATCCAGATAGCTCCTGAATGTTTTCCTATCTGACCATGGCTGTCCTCTGTCTCCTGCTATCTGTATATTTTGCGCAGTATATCTCTGCTCACGCTGTTGCGTCGGCGTGTTCTCCTGCGTGTTGGCCATGTGTTGCACTGGAACCCTGGAACCAGACTGAAACACACCGCAAACGGCCCGTCTACACTACAGGCATCAAAAAATCTTGAAGCTGGGCGTGTCTGAAGCTTGGCGATTTTTTGCGAGCAACCAATCACATGAATCTCCCGCCCCCGACATACAAAGCAATAGCAATGTTAAAACGAAGTAAACTGGATATAAACTCTCCAAACAGGCGAAAAAACGATCAGTTTCACCCACTGTCTCTGCCACCTCCCTCAATGCCTGGTTCCTCCGGTTTGTATCCCGGTAAATAGTTCTGGTCGTAAAGAACCGGATGATTTGCTACCGTAATATCTCGTTTGGAATATGAGGAAATGAACTGCGGTCTGGCTCTCCCAAATTGCACGCGGTTTGATTGGCTGCGCTTGCATTGGCGGGATTTGCATAAACGGGATTTGATTGGCTGATGCCAAGCATCGAGCCTCAAAAGTTGAACATTGTTCAACTTTTGATGCCGATAGATGCTCGTGATGCTTGCAAGGCCATGCCATGCTCCCCACAATGCAGTTCGGCGAAGATTAAAAATCTTCTACGTCACCCCATTCAAGTGAATGGGCGAAGCGTTGAAAGCATTTTTTGATGCCTGTAGTGTAGACGTACCGTAAGACTTCAGCCGAGCACGTACGAACTGTGCATGCGTGAGTGGCAATAACTCTCCTTACCAGCAGGCGGCGGTAGCGTGTATTCGTCATTCAAAACATGCGACAACCGGAAAACAGAGAAGAAGAACAGACTACGTGATATAAACAAACAACAAATAGCTGTGCGTTAGCTTCACCTTAGCATGTGTTCTTTGCAGGTGTTGGTTGAGGTTTGATTATGATCGATTTTAGTAAGTAACAAAGTAACGCGTGTCGGGGCAATGTTAGTAAATGTAGTGTGATTACTGAATTATTAAAGTAGCGCATTACACTACTCCGTTACCGACAAAAGTAATATTATTACAGTAACACCCAACTCTGTTGATGAGCTAACCAATTCCGCGCTGGAACCTTTTTGCCTGCAGCTCTCATGACACGTTCATGGAGGATGAAAGCCCTTCCAGAAAACGCCAGAAGACTGATGACGATGCCAAAAGGCTAAAATGTGTTTGTTTTGACGGCTTCCTTTGGGGATTGCATACATTTTTTAAATGTGTATTTGTTGGTGTATTGGTGTCAATTGTTCAACATTGTTTATTTTTGGGTGAAAATTGTATATCAGTCTCTGTCAGCAGTTAAACGGACCAGCGGATATTCCAATCAGGGTCCTGAACACTAACTGAGCTGGTGACCCGTGAAACCACAACTTTGATTAATAACACTGTTGACTGCTAAAGGACAAAAAACCTTGCGGGTTAATGTCCCTCGACACCCTCAGGTGCAGAGTACCAGGGGCCGGCAGGAAACTATGTTTAGCAATGATGTTGAAGAAGTTGATAATAAACCCAGGGTCTGCCCACTAACATGTAGATTTAGATTTTCTTTTACACACTGTACACATGCAACAGGGGCTCAACCTTTGTAAAAAATAAGTAATACCACTCGGATGTCTGTAAGTAAAGTACAGAATGAGCTGAGAGTTGATTAGCTTTCCTATCTTAGCTAGGAACTGGAGGTAGGGGAAAAGGCTAGCCTTGCTAGCTCAGCAGGTAACAACCCTGAAAACTACAACACAACATATATGTTTATATACAAATTAAACAATTGGTACGTTTAATTACCAAGGGTACAAGCGGCCGAGATGGGTTTTCTCCGCAGGGTGGCTGGTGTCTCCCTTAGGGATAAGGTGAGAAGTTCGGTCATCCGGGAGGGACTCGGAGTTGAACCGCTCCTCCTTCGCGTCGAAAGGAGCCAGTTGAGGTGGTTCGGGCACCTAGTTAGGATGCCACCTGGGCGCCTCCCTAGGGAGGTGTTCCAGGCACGTCCAGCTGGGAAGAGACCAAGGGGTAGACCTAGAACCAGATGGAGGGATTATATCTCTTCTCTGGCCTGGGAGCGCCTTGGGATCCCCCAGTCAGAGCTGGTTGATGTGGCCAGGGAAAAGAAAGTTTGGGGCTCTCTGCTGGAACTGCTACCTCCGCGACCCGACCACGGATAAGCGGGAGAAGATGGATGGATGGATGGTACGTTTAATTAGTGAGCTTAACCACAACATCTGCAAGCAACAGTGTCTGAGGGCTTCTTAAGATTTAATAAACTATGAATGTTTCATATCCATGTAACGGGAAGAAACTCATCTAGCTGCTGATTTTCTTTTTTTAGCAAACAAAAACACAAGGCTAACGCTGAGCCTCTGAATTAGCCCTGAGCGGAAAAATGCTAATGCCGTTAGCACAGAAAACACGGTATAACACCCTTATTACTTATCGTAACTGCACATCCAACATATCGATTAGCATCGTGAGAATACACAGAATCAATAGGTATCTATATCATCACTCCGTTATCAGAACTCGCGACATTAAAAACAAAAACAGACATCTCAACACATGGCATTAGGTAGCAAACACGGCAATATGTCTTACCTCTGTTATTGTCTGATCAAAAGTTGTCTTCAATGGCATTAAAACGAGAATAACTCTGCTGAAGGTTAATCCATAGGTTAATCCAATGTGTCTGTCACTTTGAAATGATTTATGATAATCCATCAGCAATAAAACTAGTTTTATGTTTTCAGATTTCAGAGCGTAAAATAGGTTTCTGTTGGAGAAATACTGTTTTCTCCAATATTTGAGTTGTTTTAATGCACTGATACTGTGGGGGACTCTGAACTGTGTATGACCTTGCAGCTGCCTCTTCTTGTGATAGGAGGAGGCAGGGCTTTTCACGACACCCACGGATGATATTTGCGCCAGCTCGATTTACGACTTTGTTGTTATCTCCGTGTTTTGGACTATATAAGCCTGATGTTTTGTGCTGCTCCGTTGAGCAACATACCTCATGTGTATGAGTTAACCCATATCCTTTGTATGTGATTTAAAGAGCAACTTGCAGGTTAGAGACACCAGTGAATAAATGTGTAGGAAAATGATGAATACACTAGATTTTCAAAAAAGTATACAGAAATATACACGACAGTGACATCTGGCGTCGTTTTAGTAAAACATTTTCACTTCCGCATAAAAAAGCCTCCGCACGTGACCTCCCGCGTGTGAAGTAACATGGGGGAAACAAGGGGGAGAGCGGCCGGTCTAACGTATGAATAAACATGGATCACAATGCTAGTTTTGACACAGAAGAGGTTGAAAATATATATTCGAATGCATATGATTATAATTATGAGCCTGCTAGGCGTCCAAGAGACCAGGAGCAGCCAAGGATTAGAAAAAATAACGGCCATCGTAGAGAAATGGAGCTTTGGTGTGTGGAGAACCAGTGGAGAACAGAGCAGCTGTCTCGGTAATCGACCGGCGTTAGCATGTTAGCTAACATCAGTCACATCACAACATTGTAAAGTTAGCAATCATATATCAGGCTATAACTAAAGTAGTATTGATAATATAGTAACGTTACTGGCAGGACTGTTGATACTGATCCATAACAGAAACTAATGCGCAAGTATCAGCCGTATCTCGCGTTAACTAATGCAACTCCACACTACAGTGCTGACCGGAGGGGAGACGTGAGATACGGCTGATACTTGACGATCTGGCGGAGAAAGGTTGTGGAGCCTCCGTTGATATGCCGTTGTAAATGGCTTGATGGAAAGCAGGTGTGTAGTCGGGGAGGGTGCACAGCCGATTGCAGTAGGTGAGTGGAGGTTGAGCCGGGAGCCAGGAGTGACAGCCACCACGCACACACAAACAACACAGACAGGGGGAAACAAACACAAAGGAGACGGCTGGAGCAGTACAGCCACCACAGCGTTACCTAATGCAACTCCACACTATGTCTTACGTTGCAGTGTACCGGAGGGGAGAGAGAGCAGCGAAGGGGGGGAGAGAGATGTAATACGGTTTCTTGGTAAAGCTGTGGAGACGGAGTATGTGCTGCAGGGAGGTGGATGCACAACGCACCCAGGAACGAACGCTGGCTCCAGTCCTTTTGTGGACTCGATGCCCTGACATGCTTGAGTTTGTGCAACCTGCACAAACACAAGCTCACTATGATTACAAATGGTGAAATGCAATGTATAATTACCGAAAAAATACCAGCTCACTAATTCACAACCGCTCAAACCAACTACAAACTACTACCGCGGATTGGGAAGAGAACGAGTCAGAGAAAGTTAACTCCCCCATGTGATGTAATATGACGCGTTTGACGTATGACTTTAAAAAAAAGCAGTTTTTAGTAGAAGAGCTCAAAACGGCTCCTTTTCCTCTGAATTCCTGCCCTTATGTCTTGTAAAACATATCAAATCCTGCATTAACATTTTTAATTGTAATTTTCAGGCAAGGTTAAGCATAAATGTAGTAAAAAGAAAAACCTGCAAGTTGCTCTTTAACTCTGCTCCTTCTTGCAAGAATAAATTAGAACCTGATCATTGATTCTCAACCTGGTGTCGAGTGATATTTTTCTAACAGTTTCGCTTTAGGCAAACTGTGTGCGCATAGCCCCCACTTCTCAATGGTAACGTTGGTGTGTATGTAGAAATTCCCCTTCGATTTGCTCTAACGGTTAAAAAGAGATGTCAATCATCAAAATCGATCAATGGGTTCCAGAGAAACGGCAAAAATGCCCATTTCCACCCAATTGACCCCAGAGGTGGAGTTTTTTTTTGCTAAACCTCTCTAAAAAGGTCAAATGTCACTTGTTTTGCATCAATCTTGATACAGGGTACTTATTATATGCTGTACTTTGGATTCCTAAAGCTTTTAGTCTACCTTACCATCATCCAAGGGTAGTTTTCACTATAAGTAAAACATAATTTTTGGACAGATGCTATAATTTACAGTTTTTTACTATGTTTAATCTGAATTTTCTTTAAAAATAAAAAAACATCTATATTGATTCTGACTTTTCTACATCCAACTGACAGGTTTATCATTACTTTGAGAAACATTTTCCCCTTTCAGAAGTGTAGTTATGGTCATTTGTTCTGGAAATGTCCTTTTCGAGCCTGAGACCTTGAAGGAAAATCAAGACAATACAAGTAGTGGCTATTTTTCTGAAGTAAGATACAGAAATCATGCACTAATCTCGACAAATGACACAGGAAGTGATCGTGAAGCGCAACGGAAACATTTAACAGCAAAAATGCACAGAGTTTAAGAGATTTGCTGGATGATTTTTGCAACCATATACTCCCCACTTAACAGGTACAACACAAGGGTGTGATTATGAAGGGTTCTGCCTTGTACTGCTAGAGATGTACTTACTATTTTCCGACTGTCAAAGAGTTTCCCTCAGTCTTCCACACTCTCATTCTGCCTGGGAAGTTGTGGGAACCAAACCGACCATCATCCCAAGGGAGGAAGCAGACGGATGAATGAACTGGGCTGAGAGAGTCACTGTGACATGCAACCCACCACTGATTACTGATTAGCTACTTTAAATGAACGTCTAGATGTTGACTATTCAGTGACCTGGTGGCAAGTAAAGACACGGTTAAAAAAGGACTCCCAAGTTAAGAAAAAAAAAGAATCACCGGTATAAAGTGAAACCATTAACTATCCCCTTGTTCGAATCTACTGATTCTTTTAATCTAAGAATTAACCGATTCCTCAAATGTAATAGAAACAATTGATCAGTATATTACCTGATTTATTTACATTGGAGTGACTTTGTGTAATTGCTATTGTGCTAGATATACAAATGTACAAATTAATGTTTTGTCTCCATAATAAATACGTCAAATAATTAGAAAAAATCCACTAAAAGTAATTTTATTTATATAAAAACAGAATGTTAAATTATTGTTCCATAAAGTAACATTAAGTTTAGACACTGGGCTGATGATATGCCTTTATTCAAATGTAATTGTGCCATTAAATACAGACCTGAATAATGTTATCTGATAGCACTTGTTTCCCATAATGGGAAGTTTCTTCTTACACAGTTATCGGTACCACTTTACAATAAGACTACCCTTATAAAGGGTTTACAAATAGTTTGTAAGTCATTTATTAATTAGGTTGTGAACACTTTATAAATCATTAATAAGGGTAGTCTTATTTTAAAGTGGTACCCAGTTATCTATACTCTGTTCTATGTTCCTCCGTCCTAGTTAACACACTGTCCGTTTTAAACTCCGGAGGTTTTTGTATGAAGAAAGCTCGGACGGAGTCCGGCCCCCTTCTTTACACAGTGACCGGTGTAAAGAATCTGATCTGAACACAACAAGAGTCCATGACCGGCCGGTCATTCTTTACACATTAAAAGCAGAATTAATGAAATAACATAAAAAATTATAGAAAGTTGATCATTATAACATGTTATAATAATGATACACAGTTCACTCTCCACTTGGCTTCACTCTTTTAATATGACATGGTGTCACTTTTACAGAAGAAATTATGCTTTTCTTACATAACACTTCCGCTACTTTGTCATCTTCTTATGCCTAACTTGAAGCGGGAAGCTGTTGGACTGCGGGGCAAAATCTCACCTTGCAGAATCTCAGGTTAACAGCCCCACATACACAGATGTTCCTTAGCTGACTTTGTAACAGATCTCACTCACCTTGAAAACGGCATCAGCCTCCTCACTGCTGAGTGTTGGGAGGTCAACTGCGTGCTGATGTCCTTTTCATTCCGCACGGATCAGCTGGGAATGTTTCAACAGCACGTCTCCTTTTATGTGCAGACATTTTCTGGCTTGTAGTGTTGGTTATGTAAATAGGCACACCTCTCGCTCACAAGAGCCTCACTTGACCCCAAAACAAAACTCTGACCTCCAAGTAAAATATTTGGAACCAGTAGGCTACAACCACAATTAACCATGAGCCTGAAATGTATCTAAATATTGAATATGAGAACAGCACCATAAGGCTTTTTTCATCAAAAATGGAACCCCCAAAATGCCAACCCAGTCTCCCGTTTTATATTCGTGTTATAGTCACGACATTTAATTTATTGATTCGTGTTCACCAACACGATTTCCCTCTTTTTTTTTTCGTGTCACAGAACGATTTTAAAAGCAATGTATTTCTATTCTAGTCGGGTCTTGGAAGACCGGAAGCTGTGGGGTTCATAAAAACATGTTCTTACTCAATATCAAGCCACGATTATTGTTTTTATTTTAAATCGAATAATGTCGGACTTTTTTTGCCACCTGTGAGGAAAATAAATGTGGCTCAGAGCCTCAGAATACTGAAATCTGTATTTTTTAGATCTTTTTTTCCTTCTAATTTGTTATTGTTTTCTAAATAACACACTCTTATTTACTCAACAATAGCACACAATTATCCTTGTTTTTATTTATTTGTTTAATTCCATAATCTCTGGCTTTTTTGGCGTCCGTTAGGAACTACATTTCAAAATAAAAATAACCGGAAACAGACGTAGGCCTATATGGGACATTTCGAGCATCATTGCGATACACAGCCACCGAACTGATTACTCAAGATCCTCAGCTATGGTTTAAGCTCGGTGGTTGGATGTTTTAGCCGCAATGCACGTTGGGATATGGTGTTAATGCGATATGTGTGGGATTTGACGAGCAAAGCACATGGTGTAGTCCCAAACAATAGCTGAGGATTCTGGGTAGTGTAGTGTCTTCTGCCATCCTAAACTCAGAAAAAATATTTGTTTCTCCGAATCGAAGGGGAAAAATACAAAAGCATTGTACACAATTTAAACCAATCAATGTTGTGTAATTAACAAGGATAATCTGGTGTTTTTGAGTTGATGAGTAGTGCAGATATCACTGTAAAATCAATCGACAGTAAAGAGAATACTTACTTCCGGGTGTAAAATCCTCCGTTATCCAATGGGAATGGACGCTCACATTGCCTTTAAATGCCGCCGACATGGACCGATGCGGTGCTTCCCTGAGCGTCAAATACCGCCGCCGATGGGAATACATTGCAATCAGTTGAAAGCTCTTTTGCGTCCGTTTATGAAGCTGTAGGAGACTCGGCCCGTCACAACTGCACGCCATAGGACCCTGACCAAGCGTCGCTACTGGACGTTCAGGGAGTGAGATTGTGTTGGCAATTCACAAAACTTGTGTCAAAACTAGACTGTAATTTAGCTTTCTTGGAGAGTTGTCCAAATGGCCTCTGCCTTGGCATCCCAGTCAAAGTATGAGGACCAGAGATGAGAGTGGTATAATAATTTCCTTCAAAGCAGTTGACCGTCACAGTTAAAGGTGATGTTTATGATGATTCTAAGACTAGAATGTAAACACAAAATGGCAATCAGGAAGAGCTACAACACTCGGTTGCAAACAAATCAAAATATTGCTTTAGCAGGGTAAGCCTTGAAAAAGCTATCAATAACTAAAGCATAGTTACAACATACTCAAAGAATGCATCAATAGTCAACTGGTGAAGAGAGCACATGTGAATCAGATTTCTGCTACAGACACGGGAGAGAGACCGATTTCAGGCCTTAAATGGGATCAGGTGTGGCCTGGAAGGTGGAGGCTAAGCCCCGCCTCAGACAAGACCAAAATAGGCGGGGGGATTTCCAAATGTTTGCCTACCCTGTATCTGACTGTTTACTACTGCTTTGCTGCATATAGGTATATATATATGAAGCAAAACATTATATGTCAATATTGATACTGCAGTTCTTTTGTCACTTAAAAGTAAACAGCCTGCGAATGTCACTCTTACCTTTAAACTCTGAAAATGACAGACTTACTGATGACAAATGCCCAGGGCCATTACTGTACCTTTAATAAAGTTTAAATAATGCTCCAACTATACGGAGAGTACAAGAAAGTTCCCTGTCAATAGAGAGTTGTTTAGATGATGTGTTTTTGTAGTCTGACCCTAGAAGTTAGCCAGCTCAGTAGTTGCCTTCCAAAATCCAATAGTATTATAGGAAATGATTATTTTTGGGAAAAAAAAGTTCATGATACTTACACATTTTCCCCATCAAGATAATACTCACAAGCTCACACCTCTTTTATGATTTTCAAACCGTAAGTTCAATCGACATGAGGTAGAGCGGTCATCCACAAATCAGAAGGATACCAACCCCGGTGGTCAACATGTTGAAATCTTTGGGCAAGATACCAAACCCCAAATTGTGAGAGTTGGCGGAGCCACTTCTACATTTGTGTGAATGTTAATCTCCTGATGAGCAGGTGGCACCTTATATGGTAGCCTGTGCCACACTGTGTAAATTCTGACTTTTGTTGTAAATGTGTTTCAATGGTCGCTTAAACTAGAAAAAGTTATATAAATGCAGTCTAGTTTAAAAATTACACCATTCTCATATCATTCATGTCAGTATGGCTAAGCATAAGACTCTCATTGCAAGCAATTGCCTTTTTTAAAACATGTTAAAAGGTTGAACATTTCACAAGTAAGGTGTTTATTGACATATTTCATGTTGCAGAATCAAATGTAAATAAAATAAAGAAATTAAGCTGCAGATAGAGCAATAAGAAATGAATGCAACTGATTATTTAATGTTTAATGTTGTTTTTAAAGGCAATCATTTAAGCTTTGTTAGTTCCAGGTTTAATATGTGCAATAAGTTCATTTCAATACGTTTTTCAATAAACATTGAACCAGTCCGGCCCTCGACTAGTACCGATTTTTTTATTTTGGCCCACTGTGTATTTGAGTTTGACACCCCTGCTCTATGGCCATGGAGCATCAGTACAGATGACTTTGTTGACTTTTTTGACTTTGGTCAACAACCCAAACTTGTGTTAAAAACTAAAAAACTAAAAACCAATAAAACTCTAATTGATTTTGAGTGTAATTTTTAAGGGCAATATATGTCGGGCACATCTATACAGAATGTCAACTCAAATAAAATGGCAGGAAAAAAATGCACTAGTTAGTATGGACTGATTGCGGAGATACACCATGCTTGCTTTAGCAAACTTTGATAACCATGTTTTTTCTAGGCTGGATATATAATTACTAAATAAACTTGGCAATCCATCTACAAAAATCCAGTCTGGACCAAATTGGTGGACTGAACAACTACGACTCCAGCTGACAAGAGAAGTAGAGCAGCTAGCAAAGCAAAAAATCAGGAAATAATTAATCAACATATACATGAAATGAGAACAAGCCTGATCTTAACGCAACAGCTGGCCTATGGAGTGTCGTGAAGTTTAGCTCAAATTTATTTTTCAGTCTTAATCCATATTGACATCACCATGGAAACACTGCTTTTATCCATGCCTCCAGGATTATTGGGTATTTTGTGTAATACACTGATGTAGGCTAGATGATGTTAAAGAAATATGTACAAATGTAATGAACTTTGACCTGAGATTGGCTGACCTATGTGAGCAAAAGTATAATGCAGAGCTTGTTGAGGTAATAACTAAAGTGTGTGTGGGGGGGTTAAATATGTGCAGTATGTTCATAAATCTGAGCTGTATCTGTCTGTGTGAACAGAGCATCATGTTCAATTCCTTATCAGTTTGGTATCTCTTGTGAAAATTAAATGATTTATTAGGAAAAAAGCAACACATGAACAAATTATCTTTGCATAGCATTGACACAGATGTGGAAAATGTACATTTAAAGACTTGAAACTTTATGATGCAAGTTGTAGTTCACAACTTCAATGACTCACAATGAAACAAATATGTATCCCTAAAGTGTACAGTGTGTCTATCTACACAAGATTACACTAGCTTTTATATTACTTTTTGTGTCATGAAGATTACTTAGGTTTGCAAAACATATACATATAGTGCAATCCAATATATTAATTGGATTAATGAAACTAGGGGCTAGTACCTTTCTTGTACAGAATGAACTTAAATATTACATCTGCAAAGATTAGCAAATCCAGTATTACACCATCAAGCCAACCCAAGAGCCCGGGCATCAGTGTAGATACACTCTTCTTTCATTGCTTTTGCACCCCCAGTCCCTTTGCTAGATGTCCTTCTGATGAAGGTTGGTGCAGAATAAATCAATGAGTCATCATCTGTCTGTGAAAATATAGAGAGAAATGTTATGAGACAACATTTTCACAAGCAGAGAAAAAACATGCTGACAACTTTACAGGCTTTTATTTTTCACCCTACCTGCTGACTTGGAGGATGTTTACCCGCTGTTGTTTCATTTGTATGCAGAGTAACAGCAGCTGTATTATATACAAAGAAAAAACCTTCATGTGAAGCTACTTTTGCCAAATATGTTTGATATATATTTGTATCAGTGAATTTACTTACTGTTGCAAACACCACAGGATTTCCCCTTCAGTTTCTTGATTGCATAAATGAGAAAGGCATTAAAAATCACACATATAGCCAAAGCAGCACCTAACAGACAAAGATGATGGTATTGTTCTGCTGCTGATTCAACAGGAAGTCTGATGACACAATGTGGGGAAAAAAGCAGATGATGAACATTAACATTTGGCATGTCTGAAATTAAGAGCAATTTCTAAGTGATTATGTTATGGACCATTACTTGACCTTAATCAATCTCATATGCTACATTACTAGTTACAGTTAAACATGATGCAGTTACCTGTAGTGTTGAGTTCTGATCTATTTCCAGAAATGATGTCCTCACATGCAGCCACATCGCAGTCACATGTCTTGTAGAAGCTGAAGAAACATTTCTTCTTTAAGGGTCCACCTGGTTCCTTTTCATGTACTTCAACACCGTTTCCTCGAGTATTATTCAAACTTTGATTAAAAGCCTTGAAACAGCACAGATTTTGTTCTTCTGGTCGTGTTTTGTTCTCGGAGTCGGAGAGCATTGAACACTGCAGAGTCACAGAGTCTCCAGGACGGACTGGATCAGTTGGAGAAACTGCAGTGCTTTCAGGTTCTGGGAAATGTAGTTTCAGTTAGATAGAAATACGATCATTTTAAAATAAAGCTGCAATCAGTATTAGGTAAATAAATTGGCATTCAAGTATTATTATTACTTCATAATTATACTGTCTCAAATACAAATTCCTTGAGTGAGATTACAAGTATCTCATTAAAGATACTTCCTTAGATGCAATTTATTGTTTCACTGGCTCTCTTATTTCTTGCTGTCAGACAATCAGTGTTCTCAATTTGAGCTCAAGTTCACATAAAGATTAATTATAGTTAACTAAGTAATAGTAGTTCAAAATGTGTGTCCCAATGTTGCAGTATAAAAGTGCATACATTTCTTTGCAAATCTACTTAAGAGTAAAAATGATACTGAAAATGAACTATTTTTACATGCTAGTTGTTTATATGGAAAAGTAAACTAAAGTACATGAAACAGGAATTGTAATGAAGCTTAGCGCAAGTTCAAGGAGGAAGACCAATCCTCTGGTGTTACACGTCATTTCAATACTCTCTCCTCCCAATAAGTGATCGGGGGCGTTACTCTCCAGCTAGCCAATCATCGCACCCGCTACCCCTTTTAATCTGCTCTTCCCTCTCTGTCAGTCGTCATTTTAGGCGTCACGCACAAGCAGCAGCAGGGCTTCGTCTCATCTCCAGGCATATATTCATCAGCTCCGCAGTCTTGAGGATTAAGCTGCAGGCGGCGTTCCCCAGTCGGCTAGCGGTTCCAGCCGGCCACCCCGCAAACCCGGACATGGGAGGAAAGGACAAGGAAATCGGCACCATGGAAGTTCCTCCGGCTTAATTGAATTGGCCTACTTCACGCAAACAATTGACGCACGCCTTCAGGGCTACTCAAATGCGGCGCTTCCGGCCTTCACGCAGTCACGGATGCTGCCCCATCCGCTGGTTTCGGGGGGTTTCTTTCAGGGAAAAGAGAAGTTCATATCTCTTCAGTTTACCTATGGTAAATATGCATATAACTGGTGGTGGTGTCTTAATAGCATATCAGGGCTTTCGTTCAGACAGGTGCTGCCAATCAAGGCAGTTCTCCCTCATCCCTGCAACTCGGACGGTGGTCCCCCTCCGCCTTCATATCCCGCATTCGCCCGGACATCAGTGCGTGCTGGCTATTCAAGGTCTCAAACACTAAACTCGGTAATTATGCATATAACTGGTGGTGATTTCATAGCACGTCAGCATGTATACGTGTCACTGTATTCATGTTTAACCTCTTAAGCCCTGAGCCTGTTTTTCAGGTTTCAGGCTCCAAAATGCCACTAACGGCCCGTCCACACTACAGCTTCGACAGCTTCAAAAACGGTTTCCAACGCGTCTGCCCATTCACTTTCAATGGGGTGACGTCACGTTGCCTCGCTTTTTGCCGAACTGAATTGTGGGTAGCATAGCGGTCCGTCTCCGCCGTCTCCGGCTGCAGAAGTTGAACATTGTTCAACTTCTGCAGCCGGAGACACCGGAGTAGCCAGCGCCAGCCAATCAAATCCCGTTTCTGAAAATCTGACAGCTCAAGCCCTAGCCAATCAAACCACGTCTAGCTGGGAGAGATATCCCGCCGTTCATTTCTATATTTCATTTGTATGTCCGGGGCGGGACATTCATGTGATTGGTTGTTGGTCGCGGTGCTCGAATAAAATCCCCAAGATTCAGACACGCCCAGCTCCAAGCTTTTTTTGAAGCTGTAGTGTGGACGGGCCCTAACACAGCAAAGACTATATCTTCCCTTCTAAAAAGGGGTAAATTAATAATCTTTTCTCTCAAAGCAAGGTTACATCTGTGAGTTGGATGTAGAAGTGTCAGAATCTATCTAGATGTTTTTATTTTAAAGTAAATTCAGATGGAACATAGTAAAAACATGTAAATTATAATGTCCGCCTAAAAAGAAAACATTACTTATAGTGAAAACCACCCTTGAATGATGGGTTAGTAGACTAAAAGCTTTAGGAATCCAAACTATAACATATAATAAGTACCCTGTATCAAGATTGATGCGAAACAAGTGAAATTTGACCTTTTTAGAGAGGTTTAGAAAAATAAAGTCCAGGCGGACTCACCTCTGGATAATTTGGGAACCATCGGTTCTATATCGTATAAGGCTTCGCCCTCTAAGGCTATCGCTATTGGGTAATCCCTCCTGCACGTGTGCAGCACTGACAGATTTAATCCACGCCCACCTATGACGTGGGCTCCACCTCCGGGCTCACTTCCGTATAAATAGGAAGTAGGCCCTACTATCTACTCCCACTTTTCTTCAGCACTCCGTTGCAGAAGCATTGTCAGGCAAAAACAGTTCTGTTAAGAGCTACTTACCGTAACACAAGCATTCCTCCTAAAAGCTTCTGTTTTCCGGTAAAATGGAGACTGGACAGGAAAGTCAAGGCTGTGTCAGGGATTGCCTCGTATGCGGAACGGGCTACATTATGAGTTTTGACAGGCACTCACAGTGTGAGTCCTGCCTGGGATTAGAGCATGCGAACGCTGCTCTCAATCCCGGGGTGTCTTGCTCGCATTGTGCCCGTCTCCCGCTGGCCCTCAGACAGCAGAGAGCGGACGCTCTCGCTGCTGCGGCCGCCGAGGACGATTGGCACGTCCAGGAGGAGTACTCCGGGGACAAAGCCCTTGATTTCCTGGATCCGAGTGGAGGGCACGAGTCGGACGACTACGTCCCCTCCATTCAGGGATCACCGGGTGATTCCCCCATCATCTCTCCCCTCCGGACGGAGGAGACGGGTATGGGGCCCGGTGCAGGGCCGGTGTACGTCCCAGTGATCCCTATCTCCGGCGCCACGGCGTTGCCATCGATCGGTGGGATCCTCCTAGAACTTCCGGAGATTATATCTAAGGCGGCCGCCTGGAGAAATCTCCCTGTTCCCCTAGCTCAGGAGAGCTCACCGCCGGATGATATGTCCGGGGTGTTCTCCCGGGTGCACAGGGTTAGGACTGACCCGATCTGGCCACGCTTCCCGGCCATAAGGAAGTACCAGGAGGGGGCAGCGAGGGACCCTGGAGCAATGAAAGCTCCGATAGGGACATACGTGCCCCTCACGAGAGTGGAGGGATTCACGGACGTGAATTTCCCGACCGTGCCTCCTCTAGAGCCGAACCTCACGGCATTCTTTGGGGCTAGGCAGGCCAACACGGTTTCCGGACGGCAACCCATGTTGGCTGCCGCCAAAGATCGGTTTGTCGCCCGACAGACTGACCGCATTCATCAGTGTGCGTTCCAGGCGTCGGCGGCGGCAAACAATATAGCGTTGCTGTCAAATTCCATGGTGGAAATGTCAGAGCAGTCTAAAACTATGTCCTCAGTGGAGGCTGAGGAGATAGGTAAGGCGGCTAGTACTGCACTTACCCTGTGCGCAGCAGTCGCAGTCTCGCAGGCGCGGATTGCGACATGGGCGACACAGGTTCAACGGTACCTCTGGCTACAGCAGGGGAATATACCGGAGGGTGCAGGAAAGGAGCTGCTGGAGGCGCCAGTCAGTCCGGACGGACTGTTTGGGCCACAGTTCCACACCATGGTGGAGTCTATGAAATCTGCCGCGGAGCAGGCAGAAGACATAAGGCGTCACGCTAGCTGGCTTCAGGACAAACGTCCTCAGCAACAGCAGCGACAGCAACGACAGCACCCGCAGCCCCCGCAACAGTCTCAGCGAGGGCAGCGCGGGCAACGGCGAGAACAGCAACGGCGTCAGAATCGCCCTTCGGCAGCTGCAGGGGCTCCGTCCCAGGTCTCCGCTCCTCCGCCACAGAGACAGGATCTGCAGGCGTCGAGTCGGAGGGGAAAAAGGAACCCCCGCTCCTGGTCTGCTCCTCCGAGGGAACCTCAGAGGAAACAGAACCGAAGATGACTCTTTGGGGGGGTTATGTGGGAAGAGAGAATTTTGAATAAAAACGATTCAAATCTCAACAGTGTGTCTGTAGCAACTGTGTCTCACATGTCCCCCACACTAGTCAGGCCGGCTGCCATTAATCTATTGGTTAAAAGGCAGCGGGACTTGTTGCATATTCCATCTGTTTTTTCCTTTTCGGGTAAAAGACAGAAGGACTCGCCGTTTGAGCCAGCTGTTTCTAATCTGTCGGTTAGAAAACAGCAAGGCTCGCTGTATAAGCCTGCGGTATTTAACCAGTCGGTTAAAAGACAACAGGGCTTGACATTTAAACCGGCTACTTCTATCCTTTCGGGTAACAAGCAGCGCAGTTTTTTCTCTGTTCCAGTTGTGCCTACACACAGTCGTATTAAGCCTAGCGCGGCTATTACGCACGAGGTGAATAGCACTGCACACACCTCCACGAGTTGGAGCATAAACCCGCCTCAGGGTCCTGTTGATGAGTCTTCTCCTAAACAGAGACAGGTTGAGAGCCGGTATGTGATGCAGCGTGTGGAGACCCCTTCAAAGCCCTTTAGGGCGGGGCCCCCCTTGGGTTGCTTCACGGGCAACGGCGGCAAGGGCTCTGGCATGGCTTGTCACCATGACTACCACAACACAACAAAAACAGGTACGCCCGCTCTCAGAGCGGTGCTCAGAGTGGAGGCGGCTATGTTTAATGGACGGATGGATGAGCAGGCTGATCAGCAGAGGGTACTCTCTGCAATTTGCCTTACCCCCCCCCCGCAGTTCGAGGGGATTCAGGAAACGCTCCTGTCATCCCAAGAACAGTGTCTTGCGCTCCAGTCAGAGCTGCGGAAACTCCTGTTAAAGAAAGCAATTTCCAGGGTTCCTCAGGGGAAAGAAAATCGGGGGTTTTTTCTCCCGTTATTTTCTTATCCCGAAAAAGACCGGGGGGATGAGACCCATCCTAGATCTGTCAGCATTCAACAGGGTGATAATGAAAAGACCGTTTCATATGCTGACAATCAAACAGGTAATGGAGTGTGTTCACCAGGGAGATTGGTGCACCTCCATAGACCTGAAGGATGCTTACTTCCACATAACCATCATCCCAAAACACAGGAAATTCCTGCGTTTTTCATTCCAGGGAATAGCGTACCAGTTCAATCGACTGCCGTTCGGATATTCTCTGGCTCCACGCACTTTTTCAAAGTGTGTAGAGACGGCGCTGGAGCCGCTACGCAGAAGAGGGATGAGAGTGTTATTTTATCTGGACGACCTGCTATTGCTGGCCCGCACCAGAGAGGAAGCTGCTTTACAGACGGTACAACTTGTATCTCACCTGTCAAGCCTGGGTTTCATAATCAATTGGGAGAAGAGCTGTCCTCTTCCCTCCCAGGTTATCATATATCTGGGGGTGGAATTCAACTCAGCCCGCATGAGAGCACGACTCTCACAGCGGAGAGTGGAGGATCTGACAGCTCTCCTCGGTCGCGTCACACCCGGCAGGGTGGTGACAGCCCTCTCCGTGATGCAGCTGTTGGGCATGATGTCAGCTGGTCACGTGGTGATCCCCCTGGGTCTCCTTTACATGAGGAGACTTCAGAGATGGTTCATTCGCCTGCGCATCGACCCCGTGCGTCAGAAGAGACGCATGGTGTACATTCCTCTGTCCGTAGGTTTAGATCTGACCTACTGGAAAAATCCCCACGTCCTGTCAGTGGGGGTTCCCCTCGGCAGAGTGACGTCACACACCTCGGTGTTCACAGACGCATCGCTCTCAGGGTGGGGAGGAACATGCATGTCGCAGGCAGTGGGGGGACAGTGGCCGCCTCACATGTCCCTTCATATAAACGCGCTGGAATTACTCGCCATATGGAAAGTAATCCGGCACTTCGCCCCGTTGCTGTGGAATCATCATGTGTTGATTCGAACGGACAACAAGGCAGCAGCAGCATACATAAATCGTCAGGGAGGTGTACGATCAGCGCAGCTGCTGGACACAGCCAGGAGGCTGTTGTGCTGGGCGCGCACACACGTACTCTCTGTCAGAGCAGTATATATTCCCGGCGAGCTGAACAGAGGGGCAGACCTCATGTCCAGAGGAGGTCCTCGACAAGGGGACTGGAGCCTCCACCCCGAGCTGGTCTCCCAGGTATGGAGCAGGTTCGGAAGAGCGGAGGTAGATCTGTTCGCTGCACGCGGGAACGCGCAATGTGCTCTCTGGTTCTCCCTGAGAAGGCAGGATCACCCCCCTCTGGGGGTGGACGCGTTCGCACACAGACCTTGGCCCAAGGTGTTACTGTACGCTTTCCCACCAGTCCCTCTGATCCCTCGATTCCTGGACCGAGTGCAGGAGGAGCGGCTGATAGCGGTCTTAATAGCCCCGGAGCGCACGGGAGCGTCCTGGTTCCCCTGCATACAGCGGATGCTGTCAGGGAGACCGTGGGAAATTCCGTGGCGGGGGGATGCTCTCTCCCAGGTGGAGGGAGCGATCCACAGTCACCCAATGTTAGGCCAACGTTTGTGGGCATGGCCCCTGAGCGGGAACACTTAGAGAGGCTTGGCCTCTCTCAAGATGTTGTGAGTACTATTCAGGGGTCTAGGGCCGCGTCCACCAGGGCGTCTTACACAGCCAAATGGACAGCGTTCCAGCGTTGGTGTGTAGGGAAAGGCTTGGACCCCGTTACGTGTCCCCTGCCTCACGTGCTGTCATTCCTCCAGCTGTTGCTGGACAGGAATTTGGCTTATAGCACGATAAAAACATATGCCGCTGCCATTTCTTCATGCCACGTAGGTTTTGAGATCAGCACGGTGTTCAGTCACCCTCTGACAAAACGTTTTCTACGAGGAGTACAGAGACTCAGACCGGTGTCACGCGCTTTAGCGCCTCAATGGGATTTGGCTTTAGTGCTGCGCGCACTGGGTAAAGCTCCTTTTGAACCATTAGATCAGGTTCCCCTGAAGTTTTTGTCAGTCAAAGTAGCTCTGCTCTTAGCTCTGACATCAGCTAAAAGGGTGAGTGACTTGTCTGCTCTCTCGGTGGCTCCGTCGTGTCTCCAGATCCAAGGAGATGGCAGCTCAGCTCTATTACGCCCGAACCCGGCGTTTATGCCAAAGGTGATAACAAGCTCTTTTAGATCAAGAGTGATAACCTTGAAGGGCTTCTTTCCCCCTCCTCACATATCGGAGGAAGAAGCCACTTTTCATCTCCTCTGTCCCGTGCGCGCGCTGGCAGGCTATATTGCACGCACGGCTGCTTTACGCAAATCCCAGCGTCTGTTTGTACATTATAGAGAGCGCTCATTAGGGCAGCCTCTATCTACACAGCGCCTGTCACACTGGCTATGTGAGGCGGTGTCACAGGCGTATGTCTCCTCTGGGTTGGATCCCCCGGAGAACATTAAAGCGCACAGCACCAGGGGAGTTTCAACCTCTACGGCGTTGCACGGAGGAATGACAGTGGAAGACATTTGCACGGCTGCATCTTGGTCTTCACCCTGTTCTTTTATTCGTTTTTATTTGAGGGATGTCTCCCATTCCTCTCTGACACATTCAGTGCTGAATAGCCTGTCAGAATGAGTAATGTCGGGTTTTTTTAATTGCGTGCCCTCTCTCCGGCCGGTAGGCACTTAGAGAGCTGCCCTTTTCCCCCCTCTCTTGATCGTTTTATTTAAAGGAGACTCGGTCTCTATCTCTTATAAACGATAGGTAGCATAAGTAAGCCTACCCTCGTTCCCTTATGGAGAATATTCATTTTTTAAATGATATATTCCCTGGGAATGTGACGCTCCATTTTACGCAGGACGAAATGGACATGGGTTATTAACTGAGTAGGTGTGTTTTGTGCTTCTGGTAACGGACGGAACCAGTGGGGCGTAGACTACATCCTGCTTCGCCCTTAACCCAATAGCGATAGCCTTAGAGGGCGAAGCCTTATACGATATAGAACTGGGGTTACGTAATGTAACCCAGCTTCTATGAGTATAGGCGCAGCCCTCTAAGGGTCGGGCCCCACTGGCTCCGCGAATAGCTGAAGAAAAGCTGTTTGTGTGGGAGTAGATAGTAGGGCCTACTTCCTATTTATACGGAAGTGAGCCCGGAGGTGGGGCCCACGTCATAGGTGGGCGTGGATTAAATCTGTCAGTGCTGCACACGTGCAGGAGGGATTACCCAATAGCGATAGCCTTAGAGGGCTGCGCCTATACTCATAGAAGCTGGATTACATTACGTAACCCCAGTTCCATTTGACCTTTTTCACTATAAAAATTATTGTATTACTTTGAATTATCACTATAGGTATTCATTCCATCCAAATACAACTGTTGTGAAAAAAATAAAAAATAAAAAAAATAAAAACATACTCTGTTATCCTCTTAGGCCCCACAATGCTAACAGTGAGCCTCTGGATTAGCCCCGAGCGAAAAATGCTAACCTATTACTTCACCGGAAATCACTCCTAGCTCCCTTATTACATATCCCAGCTGCACATCCAACACATCGTTTATGATCGTAAAGACACAGAATCTAACGGTGCCCACCTCAACACTGAAAGATACACACTTACAACGTTATCAACAAAAATGTAAATCAAAAGAAGTGGCGCTAGGTAGCTACACAATGCTAACGTGGCTTACCTTTGTCTTTGTCTGATCTAAACTGGTCTTCAATGGCATTAAAACGATAAAAACGATGATGTAGTTAATCCATAGGTTAATATCCAATGTGGCTGTGTCCCCTTTGAAATGTTCTGATAATCTATAAGCAATAAAACTGCAATTCCGTTATCTGCTGTCCGTGTGCTCTGGGTCCTGCAATTCCTGCTTCCTTACGGTAATAAACAATAAATGAAGTCGGCTTCGTAATGTTCTTACGCTGGCTGGCATTCTTCATACTTTACGCAGGACCATATCTCGTGAACCCATTGGTCGATTTGGGTGATTTACACCTTTTTCTTAAACAAAATATCCAATAGAATCGAGGGGCAGTTCCCAAATCCACGTAAACATTACCATAGAACCATATAATAGAGAAGCAAACAAAGCACATCTGAAAGTACAAGCCTGGACGGCAAAACTTTATACCCAGTATATTGCCATAAATATGATGGTGGATTATCAATAAAAACTTCCACGTGACACAAAGACATTGGATTAACCTTGAGCGGCGTTTTTATTCCGGTGAACACAACTTTTGATCACAAATCTAAAAAGGTAAGACGTAATTATTGTACTATTTTTTAAACCGGACGTTGTTTACTTTCTCTTTTCTGGCTGATAGCTCCGCAATTCGGGGTCCTACAGTGATGACATTACATGTGTGGAATCTGTGGAGTCTCAGCTTTAATCGGATATCTTGTTTGTGCAGTGACGATAAGTAATAAGCGCATTGCTACTGTGAGTGCTGTGCAAAAGTCCGTTAGCATTTTTTCGCTCCATGCGAATTCAAAGGCTTGGTATTACTCTTGTGTTTCTTTTAGCTAAAAATGGTTCATATTGTTAGTTAGCTGAGTTTCTTATCGTTAAAAGGGTATGGAACATTAATAGTTTCATAAATGTTAAGAAGCCCTGAGACATAGTCTCGTAAAAAAACGGTGGGGGGGGGGTCCACTGGGGGGACCCTAGGGCTTAAGAGGTTAACTTTGCATGTCAAGTTGTGACCTCGGGGTCCGTGTTCATGTTCAACCCTGCACGTCAGGTTGTGACCTCCGGGTCCGCGTTCACGTTCAACACTTCACGTCAGGTCATGATCTCCGGGTCTGCGTTATGTTTAACCCTGCGAGTGCCAGTGGGTCGCGCTAGGTTTAACCCTGCGAGTGCAGGTTGCGGCCAGTGGGTCAGCGTCATGTTTAACCCTGCGTGTGCAGGTTGCGGCCAGTGGGTCAGCGTCATGTTTAACCCTGCGCGTGCAGGTTGCGGCCAGTGGGTCAGCGTCATGTTTAACCCTGCGTGTGCAGGTTGCAGCCAGTGGGTCAGCGTCATGTTTAACCCTGCGCGTGCAGGTTGCGGCCAGTGGGTCAGCGTCATGTTTAACCCTGCGCGTGCAGGTTGCGGCCAGTGGGTCAGCGTCATGTTTAACCCTGCGCGTGCAGGTTGCGGCCAGTGGGCCAGCGTCATGTTTAACCCTGTGTGTGCAGGTTGCGGCCAGCGGGTCTGTGCTATGTGTAACCCTGCAAGTACAGGTTGCGGCCAGTGGGTCTGCGTCACGTTTAACCCTGCAAGTACAGGTTGCGGCCAGTGGGTCTGCGTCACGTTTAACCCTGCGAGTGCAGGTTGCGGCCAGTGGGTCAGCGCCATGTTTAACCCCTGCGTGTGCAGGTTGCGGCCAGTGGGCCTGCGCATGTTTAACCCCGCTGCGCCAGGCGTTAAACTATGGCTGGTGTTCACGTAAGCCCGGCAGCGATTCCGGCATTCTCATCATGTTCCCGCGTTAATCTCTCATTCATCCACAGATCTCCGCAGTCAGCCCGTAAGGGATGAAATGCTTCACATCTCAGTACTTCATACTTCACTTCTTTGGGGGTTCATCGGAGCGGTTTTCCCCTCCTGAATGATCATCCTGCAAACCGGGGCCTAATCGCCAAACATAATTTCATTCACTTGTAGTAATCCGTCAATCACCATTCCCTCATATCAGGCGTCCGGTAATAAACATTTATTTCATACATCACGTCTCTCCTAATTGAAATGAAGCTTAGCGCAAGTTCAAGGAGGAAGACCAATCCTCTGGTGTTACACGTCATTTCAATACTCTATCCTCCCAATAAGTGATCGGGGGCGTTACTCCCCAGCTAGCCAATCATCGCACCCGCTACCCCTTTAAATCTGCTCTTCCCTCTCCGTCAGTCGTCATTTTAGGCGTCACGCACAACCCCCCTCCACCCCTTCGCCTCCCGTCTCCTAATACAGGGCCAAGCTAAAAACTTTTCCCTTCAGACCAGACCGAACCACTTATCACCACCACCAGTGTCTAGACCCCAGGGGGTTCATCGGAGCGGTTTTCCCCTCCTGAATGATCATCCTGCAAACCGGGGCAAACATGATTTCATTCACTTGTAGTAATTCGTCAATCACCATTCCCTCATATCAGGCATGCTGTAATAAACATGTATTTCATACATCACGTCTCTCCTAATTGAAATACTTTACTAACCAACTGGCTGTAATGAAATAAAAAGCGTATTTACCTTTAACTCTTAGGTCAGTTTGTGTCATGAATATGATGTTCTGTTGGCTTATTTGAATACAGTAGTAGACCGCAGCATCACTTAGCTTTGCTTCTTTAATATGTAGAACAAATAGTTCCCGCTCTTCAGTAGCTGTGATGCGATCATTACTCTTAAGGCTAAATGTCTTTCTTAAGACTTCAGGAAAGTCTCCAGAAACAATCCTGATCCAAAACAAGCTTCCCGAAGACTTGCGGGGACATGTCAGCTCCACAGAAACTCCAACACCAACAGTCTTTGTCTCAAAGTTTTTTTTTTTTGTGCATCCTGAAAATACAGTTTACATTAACCACAGAGAAAAAATGAGCTCTCAATTATTGTAAACATGGACACACACATCTGAAAATCAATAGGACATGTTTACATGTACTTACGTCCCACTGCCAACATCAGCAGTAAATTAAATACGATCCTCATTTTCTGTTTATTCCACTTGAGACTGGTGCAATTTTGATGCGCATTAAAAATGATTCACTATAATGTCATTATATCAAGTGGGAGGTAACAGTTTCAGAGCAATCTCATTGTCCTCCTAAGTCGCCTTTTATCACAGCGGAAATATAATGAACCATCAACTGTCTTGTGCAGCCTAAACACATGAAACAAAACCAACAGCCCACTTTTCATGTTGGGTTTCTATTACTGACACAGAGTTAAAACAGTAAATGATCTGATGTTATTGTGAAATACTAATATAAACAAACCAAAGAGACAATATCACACAATACATTTTCTGTTCCATATATTTAGTATTTATTTGTTGCGTGGCCTTATCACCAGACATCCTCAACTAGCAAGCAGTAATATGTTTGTGATTCATGAGCTGTTGTATTTTCTTAACATTGTTTTATGCGATATATTAAGATTTTTCAAATGTTTCCACACACAAATAAAAAAATGTGCATAATAAACAGGTTGACTGAAAGGCACATAGTCCTCAGATACGCAGTTCATTTAAAAATATGAATCATAACAATAGGAATTCAATTGATCAGTTTGATTAATCTACATTCGGAAAGTATTTGTTATGATTGCACACTATGATGCCCACTCTGCCTGTCAGTCACCTGTAGCAAACATGGCAGACAGAGGAGAGCTCTTACCACATTGTATTACCTTTATACATAGTGGAGAGAAAGGCAAAAACAGCGCACCGCTTTATTACAGATCCTTAAGTGTTATTTAATGAATAACAGGAACACCGATTGCATTCAAACTCTGGCATTAAAAGTATTACTAAAACTGAGACCCCCATCATCCCATTCACAAACTGCTCTGTCTGCTGCTGTCTGACAGGCGGTGACGCAGCATCAGGTCTGAAACCACCAGACTCAGAGACAGTTTCATCCCACAGGCCATAAGACTGCATTAATGCCTGAGCTCTGTTAAGATCCTCCATAACCTAAACCATGCATCTGTCTGCATCTTACACTTGATTTATCTTAATGTTAATCACAATAAACAGTATTTAAAAAATGTTCACGATTTAATTGTACATGTTTATAGACACCCTGCATTTACTTGGTCACTTACAACATTCTCTGCATTATTTAGTTTATTGTTTTATTTATTTCTGACATGTATATAGTAGTTAACGTCATAAGCATTACTTGCCCATTGGTCTTGCAACATAATCTGCACTATTCTACTGTTTCTTCTTGCACTTAATTAGTTTTTATCGTTGTCGACCCTCCGCTTCGCGTCGGGCCGAACCACGCCCCTTAGCTGTGATATAATGAGCATATACCACGGCCTGTCGTGAGTTATTGCTTTTATAAAACGGATACCAAGTGTGGCAATATGAAAGAAAAATACACACTCTAATTTAAATAGTTTTTATTCGTAAATAATGATGTTAAAAATAAAATAGTCCCTCCGTTGCCTTCTGCACGAAACATGGTGCGAGGTGGTTGCTATGCAACAACACTAACAGCTAGCGAACATATTAGACAGAGAGCGTTGATCCATTATTTGGCTATTTATTTACATTCATTTGTATGTTGCCGTTTATTGTGCACCCACTGAAAAACTGTCCAGCATCAGTAGCATGGCTTACGAGGTTACTTGTGGCTGAGGTTATACAGGCTGTTGCTTGGCGTGGCGAGGATATTGCTCCACTTTCTCCGGTCCCCGAAATTCGGCTTCCAGTAGTTCTGGAGAGAACAGTGTCCAGTTGGTCTACCTGCTCTTCACGTACGTGTGCATGTCGTCGTTTAGGTGCTTTTTCTCTGGACATAGGCACTCCTCAATCCACTCCTCCATAGTAAGACCCCCCCGGAGGTCGAAGTTAATCTTAAATGTTTCCATCTTATGATTTGTAAGGTTGTTTCGTAACGGAAGAAATAATAAAACGGAAAAGTCAAATCAAGCAATCTGATTGGTCGATAGCATTTTTGCGGACCTCTTTGATTACAGATTTGAAAACATCATTGCTTGCTTTAAAAGTAGCACAATTCATTATGTCAAACCTTGGAAAGTATCTAGATATCCCTGCCCTAATGCCAAAGGAACTGCACACTGAATATGTTTTGCCGTTTGATGTCTATGTCTGGACCGCTGCGTAAAAAGGAGGGTTTCTGCCCCGTTACTTCTCCGCTGCTTTCTTGTTCCAATTTTTTTGCTTTTCAGCCCAACTGTATACTGTGTTTCTCAGGCGCGGAGGGATACTGACTTGTTGTGAAAAGTAACTTACAATTCTACCCGTGGTATACGCTCAGTATATCACGGCTAAAAGCCAATCAGATTGCTTGATTTGACTTGTCCGTTTTAAAAAAATATATATATTATGTTGCATTGTTGGAGGAGCTTGGGATTTAAGTTTGTCATTGCCATATCTACACTGGAGTATTGTAGGCTTAGAAGAAGCCTCAAAGCATACCTTACCTTGGGTTCCTCAGCCTTTTTTGAAGTATTCAAATGTTACAGAGCAATGCTGTTGCTTCTAACAAGTGAAATCATATTCTTTGGACCTTCTACTTTTTACTTTGTGTGCACAGCACTGCCTGCATTTGGCAAGCTGACAGAAACAGATTGACATGCATTCACAGTCACTACTGACAGACAAATGATGCATGAAAACTTAGGGACTGTTGTGATTTGGCTTCAAACTAAGGTGTCAACAGAGAGGGGCTCCTGCCTTTCTCTCTCTCTGTTTTAGCCTCAGGAAACTCGGCATGCACTGCTGATTTTAAAAGTGGAATAATAAAACCTTTCAGTAAAGGGTAAAGTCATGACATGACCGTCTTTTTGTCAAGTGCAGGACTTAAGTTTGCCAGATAATCATCAAACATCTGTCTGAAAGCTTTAGAAAAATCTGCTCCACTGCGCCATAAATGCAGGACTTATAGCAGAGTACTCTGGCAGATGCATAAGAGTAGATGGTTGCCTCTTTCTATTGGTACTTTTACTGAGCACATTGAAAACTAATTAGCAGTTTATTGCAACTTCCCCCTCACTACATATTGTTTTGAACCCAATAGTCAGGTGCAGTGGCGCAAAAAGTGGGTATGCACTATATGCGACGCATAGGGGCGCCACACCAGTGGGGGCGCCCAACAAGCGATGGTAAAAAAATTTTTTTAAATTAAATAAAAATAAAATTTTATTTTCTTTATGTTTCTAAATAGTTTCTGCATTTCCTTAAGGTCTTAAAACATTTTAGAGGAGTAATATGCTAGAGAAGGGCGCCCTATCTCATAAGATTCCATCATAGAATTTTGACATAGAGGAGGGAGCACGAGCAGGGACGCCGTGAACACTGAGGAGCAGGCGCTCGTTGTGAGTTAACGTCAAAAAGAAATCATGGATAAAGCAAAAAAGCGGTCGGGGGCAGAAAATAGAAAAAGAAAGAGGGAAAAGGAGACGGCGTGTCAAGGGATGCGACAACAGCTAAATAAGTGGATGTTGAAAGGCAACAGGTAGGAATAGGATGATTTAAAGTGTGACGTCTGTCTGTGCTTGGAAATATTGACTGGCTAGCGTATGCTAACACTGGGCATGTAGCAGCCAAAGGTGGGTGGGTTTATGGCTAGCTTAGAATATGCAAACCAATGTTGCTGCGCCAGCGCTGACATGGAAAGTATGAGGTAGCATGTACAATAAATGACAAGAATCTGGAAAACATAACTAATGCAATAACTCTGGTTTATCATGGAATCATGCACACATTTGCTACCAAATAAGAGGCTTGCAAATGTCAGTTCATGTTAACAGACTGTTCTCAGATTGGCTAGTGTTTGCTAACACTAGCAGCTGAAGTGTGGTTTACGGCTAGCTTTAATGCAAACCGATGTTTCTGATAGCTACATTTAGATTTTGGTTAAACCCCATGCATGTCACGTCCAAATTGTATTAAGGTAAAATAACAACTGGTAAATATAAGGTAGCATGCACAATAAATGTCAAGAAGCTGGAAAACATAGCTAACCATGGAATCATTTAAATATGTTGTGCTGCCATTAGCTGTCTATGTTAGCTGTGCTGTCAGACATACAGGCTATACATCTGTTTGGTGACACAGAAGCTGTTATTACAGGGTCACATCTCTTTACAGGTCTGTGCTAAGTAGCTCTCCGTATTTGTTCTTTTAAAATTCAAAATGTGAATGTACTTTCAACAGCAGCACAACCTTACACGGCATAATAGTGTTTTTTATTTGTTCTTTTAAAATCCAAAATGTGAATGTACTTTCAACAGCAGCACAACCTTACACGGCATAATAGTGTTGTTTTTTTTATTATTAAGTTGCCTTATCACTGGGCTGATATAATAATTTAATTTAGACAGCTGCTTTAACAGTGAATTCATTTTATTCAGGTGTGAGGATGGTGGCTCAGGAAAGACAGGGGAAGGCAACAGGTAGGTCTAACATTAGGTGTAAGTGTAGGGGTCTTGATACCAACAGATTCATTTCTTAATATTATTTTAATATTATTAATAAGGAAAAACTAATATGGAAAATCTATTTCATAATGTTTGTTTGACAATATATCTTAGTGGAAAAGAACACAGGCAAGGAGTGAATGAGACAGACATGAGGTCGGCGATGGCATCAAGTAGAGATGAGACCAGTGATGATGTCAGGTAGTAGGAGTTCTATTAGTTTGACCACACAAAACTCAATGTCCAGTATGGTTTGAAGTTCTGTTGACCAACCTATTCACTGTGTCCTTTTTGGGGATAATAGTGCAGACAGAGATGGAGAGCCACTCACCACAGAGGTGGAATTTGAGGAGATTGTCGAACCGAGAGGTGACGATGAGGTGGAAGAGAATGTCGAACCGAGAGGTGAAGATGAGGTGGAAGAGAATGTGGAACAGAGAGGTGAAGATGAGGTGGAAGAGAATGTCGAACCGAGAGGTGAAGATGAGGTGGAAGAGAATGTGGAACAGAGAGGTGAAGATGAGGTGGAAGAGAATGTCGAACAGAGAGGTGAAGATGAGGTTGTGGAACAGAGAGGTGAAGAGGAGAGGGCTGAGTCAAGGCCTTACTCAGAAGATCCATCAGACTGGCCACCACCACATCAGATTGGGGACTCATTTAGGCAGTGTGTTGTTGAAAATGGCCCACACAAATGTCCTGATGGGCCATATCCAAGATCAGAGAAGTCTAGAAGGTGTTTTTCGAAAGCGTATTGTTTTCGCACAATGTCAAATGGAGAGAAAGTTGCACGAGATTGGTTACTGTATTCTAAAAGTACGAATAAGGTGTATTGTTTTGCGTGTAAACTTTTCGGTGGAGCTAGCGTTGTTGACACACGCTTTGTGGTGGGATATAATAACTGGCAGAGTCTTTCAAAAACGCTGCAGCACCATGAAACCAGTGGTTTACACATCAACGCGTATCTTTTGTGGAAATAATTAACATCTCGCTTACGCCTTGGTAAGACAATTGACAGTACCTTGCAAAAAGCCATAGAAGCTGAAAAGGCACACTGGAGAAGCGTGTTAACGAGAGTGATCGATTGCATACTCTTTCTCGCAGAAAGGAACTTGCCACTGAGGGGGAAGAATGCTACATTAGGAGATCCTAAAAATGGAAATGTTCTGGGTGTCCTTGAGGTCATAGCACGATATGATGTCACACTAGCAGAGCATCTTAGAAAGGTAGCGGCTAAAAAAACCACAGGATATCTTTCCTGGTGCACTCAGAATGAATTTTTAGATTCAATTGCAGACTGTGTACTTGGTAAAATTTGTGCCCAGGTCAAAGCCTCCAAGTACTTTGCTGTGGAGTTGGATTGCACTCCTGACATTTCAAAGCAGGAGCAGGCCTCAGTCATAATCCGGTATGTTCATACGGACGACAAAAAGAAAGCCACCATCAATGAGTCTTTTGTTGGCTTCATAGTTGTGAAGGACACAACTGGTAAAGGTCTCACAGAAACACTGACTGGGGTGCTGGATAGCCTGGGGTTGGAGTTGAAGAATTGTAGGGGACAGAGTTATGACAATGGCTCGAATATGAGAGGTATACACAAAGGTGTTCAAGCCTTGGTGCAGCAGAAGTGTCCAGAGGCACTATTTATCCCCTGCTGTAGCCACAGTCTCAACCTTCTCCTATGTGATGCTGCATCATCAAACAGAGTGTGTCTTACCTTTTTTGGCACTATCCAGAGACTGTACACCATTTTTTCAGCTTCGGTGAAGAGGTGGGATATCCTCAAAGAGTTTGTGGACATTACTCTAAAGCCTCTCAGTGAAACCAGGTGGGAGGCGAAAATAGACTCTGTCAATGCTGTGCGTTTCCAGTTAGGGGGGATTCTTGACGCTTTGGAAAAGCTTGAGGAAGTGGAAAAAGACGGCAAAACAGTCTCAGAGGCAAAGTCGCTCTCTGGCGAGATTGTTACCATGGAGTTTCTGATGTGCCTCTTGATTTGGTATGATCTATTGTCAGAGATCACGTTTGTTAGCAAGGCAATGCAAGCAGTGAACATTTCGATGGACACTGCCATAAGGATGATCGATTCTCTGAAAGAATTCTTCTGTAAGTATAGAGAGGAGGGGTTTCAGAAATCCCTTGACATTGCACGCAGACTAGCCATTGAGATGGATGCTTCCCCTGACTTTAAGGAAAGACGTTGCAGAAAGCAAAAGAGATTTCATGGAGATGATTCAAGCACTGGCCATTTTGAACAGGAACCTGAGACCCATTTTAGGTGCATGGTTTTTAATGTTATTGTTGACACTGTAATTCAGGAGTTGTCTGACAGATTTTGCAATCTTCAGCTTGTGTCCGAAAAGTTTAAGTTCATTTACAAAATGGAACACATGACAGAAGCTGAGTTGGAGGAATCAGTGACAAGATATGCACTGGCTACCGATGATGTTTCAAGGGATATCATTCAGGAAATTTACCCAGCAAGCCGTCTACTTAGGGGGCATGAAAAGGCTCTGGATAAACTAAATGTCCTCCTACAGGAGAACCTTGATTTGGTTTTCCCAAATCTGACAGTAGCCCTGAGAGTTTTCCTGACAATGCCTATGACAGTTGCCTCTGCCGAGAGATCATTCAGCAAGCTAAAGCTGATTAAAACATACCTTCGTTCCAACATGAGCAATGATCGCTTAACCCAATTAGCAGTCATTTCAATTGAAAACAGTGTGGCACGAACTGTTTCATTCGATGCAATACTAGATAAATGGGCAAGTGCAAAGGCACGCCATGTTACGATTTAGTAGCAACTAAAGAGTGCTCTACTACAATCTCAGGTAGCAACATTGTTACATAAGCTACATCATTTTTTAATTTTTTTTATTTATTAGCTTATTTGTCAGGGGCCGTGTACAAGACAGTTCAGGTACCAGAGTTAGCTATAAAGTGATTTACATCTGTGGTTGTTGTTAACAGAGTGTGTTCTAATGGATCTTTGTAAGCTTACTTTTGCATTTTAATGTTTTAATGTTTTATGTTGCATTGATTATAATGATTGTAAATGTGTAAATTTGTTTATTATTTAATGATGGTAGACCTACAGTGGCTGATATGCTTTAAAATAAACCCTTATTATTTAAAGGCCATGTCCAGCAGACTTATTTATTTATTATTACTATATATATATATATATATAATATATATATAAAAACAATTTTTTTTGGGGGGGGCGCCAAAATTGTTGCTGCATACCCCCCTGACACAGGGCAGCTGCGCCCCTGGTCAGGTGTGTTCTGAGTAAACAGCGTTGGGCCTGCTTGTCAGTGTAGCCGTTGCATGTGGCTTTGCTTGTTCTCACACCAGACATGAAAGGGCTTTACAAAGTGATGAGAGGCTAGAAGGATGGGGGTTTTCAGTTGCCCCCCACCATTTTTCATGCTGTACATTTTTTGACATGTTCTATAAAGTTATGGTGACTAAAACACGGACATGCAATCGGTAAGTTGCAATTCATGTTCAGTATATTAGCAGCTGAGCCACTGCCCTGCCATGTATTTCATTTGTCACCATTTCCTATGTGTAGTGATTTCACACAACACAAAAATCTTCGACGTACCGATGCACTAGATAAACATTGGGGTATAAAAAAACGGACTAGGATACATCCTATGGAAACATTTGTCCAGTTATTTCACTCTGGATCAATGTGTGGTCTGAACGGCAGACCCTTGTCCCAATTGTGGCTGAAATGCACGTTTCATATATACATAAATAACAGCATGGGTTAATGTTGATGGTCAAATGAGTGACATGTTGTATATTTTAAGAATGATTTGTGAATAGCTTTACCTTATTTATACCTCAGACTTTGCACAAAATCTAATACAACAGTTATACACATAACAATTTGAGTCATGTAACCAATTTACTTTATTTAAAAAAAGGTTATACAATGATTTTAAGCAGATTGGACATCAGTTCAAAATTACACTGGGTGAGCTGGAACTTTGATGGCAAACACTGATGGTTTAGTTACAGCCGGAGAACTGACAAGACATGTGCTGCCGCCACGAGGTGACACAGCGGTTGCCAAACCAGTTCTGAAGATCTCTACCCCAGACCCATGTATTTAGCTGGTTCTGAGAGAATAATCAATATTGAGCATAACAAGATAAAACAGGCAAAGCACTAAAACACCTCTATCAGCTGACGCCAACAGGCAGGAATAGGGAGACTAAACACTGAGAGCACAGCAGCCCAAGGTTGCAGGCCTGTGCTCAGTGAGGGCAGTACAAACTGACTGGGTCAAAGGTATGGGCCTAGGAACATATATCCCCAACAGTAAGCTTTAATCAGAAAGTCCAGTATATTGTTAGTCCATCACTGAATACATGACATCGGTGTAGATCGCCTCTCCCTCTGCTGATTTTTTATTCTTCCTGTTTGCTCTGCCAGTTTTCCTCTTCATGAAGCTGGGTGCAGAATACATTATTGATTCCTCCTCTCTCTGCAAAAATGTATGGAAACATTATTGAGGTGACAAAAGTTATGATTTACATGTAGAAAAAATGAGTCAACAACTATTTTCAGTCACATCTTCTCTTTTTGACCGTACCTGCTGCCTCTGCTGATCACCGCTGGCTGGTACGGGATTTGTTTGCAGAGAAACAGAAGCTGTATTTTGAAATAAAATACATTTGATGACACATGATGTAGGTACAATTATACACATTTGTAATGTAAATATAACGTAAAAAGGTGAGCTTTGCCAAATGAGGTATGAGAAACTTCTCTTACCGTTGCAACAATCACAAGTTTTCATCTTGATTATATGAATCAGGAAGGCGATAACAATTAGACTTATAGCAAAAGGAGCAGCTAACAGAAGCAGAACTACGATGGCCTGCTGCTGATCACACAACTCAGGTGCTAAAATCATGGAGAAAAGGAGAAAATGTGAACCATTTAAAGTTCTTTTACAATTACATTACAATGCATGACATTTGGATTTTGGTTGATAAGGGTTTCTACCATATTCAAAACGAATGATTATTAAAGATGTGTAAACGCTCTGCAGTTACCTTCAATGTCCAGTTTTGTTCCATTTCCAAATAACATCTCCCCACATGTGGCCACAGCACAGTAATAAGTCCCAGCATCAGAGGAGCTGACGTCTTTAGAGAAGTTGTAGATACATTTCCTTGGAGAGCTAGCCTCAGGACTATTCTCACAATCATCTCCGCTGTTTTTATGGCTGTAAATGACACTGGGATGAGATTCATCTGATCCGGCTCTGAACCAGTGCACTCTGGTTTCTCCTGGACAAGTTCTGCTCTGAGATTCAGAGAGGACTGCACACTGCAGAGTCACAGAGTCTCCTGGAAGGACCGGATCAGACTGATGGCCTTGAATAATGGCAGTGATATCTGGTTCAGGGCCTGGAAAATATAAATATATAGATAAAGTATACATTTTTAAAGAAAGGTGAAATCTACAATTGCTGTATTTCATTTCAGAAATCATTCACGCATTTCCCTCTGAGGTCATCTACAATGTGTGGGTAAATATAAAAGACAAAAATAGTAAGCTACCATATCAAACAAAAGGGGTTTAGTTCATAACACATAATAACAAAGATAAACAGTTTAAATGATTTACCTTTAACTCTCAGAAATGTCGCTTTCAAAAATGTCATGTCAAATGTGTTTACTTTTAGGCAGTAGTAAACTCCAGTATCGCTTGGCTCTGTTTTACTTATTTGCAGGAGAAAGGTTCCAGGCCCTTGTTTTGCTGTAATGCGAGGAGTGTTGTTAACACCATCATAATCAAAATCAAATGTTCCTCCCAAGACTTCAGGGACGTTTCCAGGACCATGCCTGATCCAGAACAAGCGTGTATCCAAGGATTTCTGGCGTGAACAAGTCAAAGTCACATCATCCCCAACACCAACAGTCTTTGTCTCAAAGATCTGATCGTGTGTGCATCCTGAAAAATATAATAATCACACAGATGATTGCTTTGTGATATATTCAGAATAATTAGCACCCTGCTGAATGATTATCAGAACATGACAATTAATATACTATATCTCAAGTCTAGATACTTACGCCCCACTCCAAGCATCAGCAGTAAATAAACTATGATCAGCATTTTCTCGTCAATCCACTCGTAGCTGCCGGTAAATGAAATCGTATTCGAGTAGATTCACCTTAATGTAATCATATGAAGTGGGAGGTTACAATTTTAGAGCATCCTGATTGGCCTCTCCTTATTTCATCTTACCACCACAGTGGAAATGATATCACCCTTTGTTTCAGCCTAAACACATGAAACAAGAGCAAAAGCAAGCTTCTGTTTTATGTTTCATGTTTTCCTTTAACTGCACAGAGCGTAAACACACAAAACAGAACAATCGAAAAACAATCTTGATTTTCTTTTCATGTCCAGATGGACTTTTTTGATGGGGTGCAGTAATGCCACTGTCCAGTATGATGTACACACTAAGGGCAAACTTAGGCTGTCTGAGGAGCTAAGCAAACAAATACCTTTTGAAGCCACTTAAATGTGTTTGACCTATACCATAGTTTTTACTTTTAACCATTGAGCGATTGTGTTACAAGGATTAACTTAAGAAGAGAACAACATTAACATAATTATAATAATATGTGCATACTTCCGCCTATTGTAACAAAGAAAGCTTTTTAAAATATGATCAGCATTTCTGGTTCATTACATTACATTATTACATGTCACGCTTTACCCAAAGCGACTTACATACACTCAATACTGTGGACAATCCCCATCACACATTACAGCACCAGCAGTTAGGTTTTGACATGATTCATTGCTAAAATGAACATGCTTAAAGCCAATTTCCTGGTCACAGAAATATGAAAGCAATGTTTTGTATGCTGGCTAATAACGGAAGATACATTTGCAGTTAAAGGTTGCTCCATTCTTTTGTATTATAGTACCAAACAGTTTGGGGAGTTACGCATTTTAAAAAAGAATGTTCAAAGTTTAAGCAACTTTAAAAACACTCCTACATCTCCTACAACGCAACATTTTTTAAATAGGTTTCCTGATATAATATGCCTAGGTCTTTTAAACTTGATCCCTCCAGTTAGTAATGGTTGCTCCTGTAACAAGTGTGTTTGATGGATGTGGTGAAACAATGCAGAAAAGTCCATTATTCATGTATCCAAAGTAGACCAGTTTAAGAACCGCCTCTTATTTGATGAATGTGTAAGCATACACACTAAAGGAATTGAAACTGAAACTTCCTGTGATCCTGCGCTCTGTAGCAAATGATTAACTCTGACACTTTCAGAATTGGGATTAAATTAGATTCCAAGGACGTAGCAAAATGTTTAAAGTTTGTCTGCCATATTTTAGTGAAATATGACTTTTTCTTTTTACAATAGCCTAATATTCATTATAAAAAAAGGTACTAATATGATTAACATTTGAATATAAATGCATAATTTGTAATGCATCCAAAAATGTATAGGCCTGTGTCTCAGGACTTATCCTACCACATTGTTGTCGCCATTTATTTAAACATGCATGTATCTTTTTGATTTGTGTAGACAGAAAATACAAGCTGCCATTTGCCACATTGAAGGACAGAGGAACCATCTTAAATACTGTGCAAACCAGCCAATTGGATGCTCCATGTCATAAATGATGAACACCCCCTCTGCCTGTCAGTCACTTCAGCAGGAAGAGCACAACTCAGAGCTGGGCTGTTAAAACATCCGTCCTCTACAATACACTTCATTTCAGAGAGCTTTAGAGGAAGAAGCAGAGCGACACTCTCAGAGAATCAAAGGAACACATTTGTCCTGAGACCATTTACAGTTTCTCTCCTGTATATGTTTTCCCCGGGAAGAGAAAACTAATGTAAACCAAGGAAACAAAACAGATCAATTAAACCGACTATTTACAAGGTGCTTAACATAAAACAATCCTGTGTCGCTATAGTGTCTGTGTTCTCTTACTGACACTTATTAAAGGAACACCCATCAAGATAATGCAGTCCAGTAAAAATCCCAACACATCATTTTTACAAAAAATAATGATTTAGGGTTTCTTGACAACTCAAAAGGTGTATAGAGAATATCATTAGAAATATAAATAGCTTATCTATCTATATGGCCAACATTTCCAGAACATTTGTCAGAGCTGCAGGTTGTGGTTTGTGGCTTTCTTCAGGGTCAACAGTTGTTGACATTGACAACAAGCCATAACATGCCTTGTACTTTCACACAAACAGTCAGATATAAATGCTTCACACTGACAACCAGATGACTCATGGAAACTTCAGCGCTGCTGTGGTTGGGCTTCACACTGAGGTGTGAATACAAAGGGGCGTTTCTACCTTTCTCTTTCTATAAACCTCAGGAAGCTGGGCTTACACTGCTGATGTACTTTTGTTTGTTTCAAATGGCAAGTGGAATACCACTAGTCACACTATGTGATGATCCTTTTTAAATTTAACCTTACTGCAAGTTATTGCCTTTTATCTGTATTTGCAGTTAGTCAGGGGAGGTGCCCATCATTTCCTGGTCCAACCCCCGTCTTTCAGTCAAAGCAGGAATTTGAACCGTGATCTAACATGGTGATAGAATGGCAGCCTGTCTAATTGAATGTTTGATGGATCAATACAGTTAGATTGTCATGTCCAAGAAACTTATTGTGAAAGTTTATTCTTTATGTTAGAGTTGTCATGTCCCTTTGTCTTGTGCTTTATGTCTATACCCTTAATTATTTCTTCCTCTCATTTCAGGCCTCCACGCTCCCCGCCCCTTTTCTGTCTCCTGCGTCCTTGATTATTTTCCCCGCCCTGATTGTTTCCAACTGTGTCCCCTTTACCTGTGTATATATTGTGTTAGCTCCCTCCTGTTAATTGTCAGTTCGTTGTCTCACGAAGACCACGTATCGGCTTACCTCACGGACCTTTTCACGGACCTTTCACGGACCTTTCACGGACCTATGCTATAGATCGCATTATAGTTTTCCTCGAAAGAGTGGTTTTGTTTTCCTTGTTTTATTACTGTGCAAATTCCAGTAAAGTCTTTATTTTGAAACGCTATCTGAGTCTGAGTTTTGAGTCGTGCAATTGAGTTCATGCCTCAGTGTTCTCCCCTTTGACAGTACGAACTGACCATCAAAATGAACTCAGCCGACTCAGATCAGATTAAGAACGCTATCCGTTCTCAGGGCCAACGTCTTGGGCAACAAGAGGAGCGTATGGCCACCATGCAGCAGGGAGTGCAGGATCTAACCAGCAGCCAGGGGGAACTACAAACATCGTTGACGACCCAAGTTAATCTACTGGCAGCAGAGGTTCAGCGTGTGCTCACTCACCTGCAGGCTGTTTCTCCTCCTACGACTCCTCCGGTTCCAGCGGTGACCGGATTCGATCCCAACCGGGTTACTGAGCCGCACAGGGCTTCCATGCGTCTGGCTCCACCCGAAAGGTACTCCGGGGACTCAGAAGGCTGCCGGCCGTTCATCGTGCAGTGTGAGTTACACTATCACCACCAACCGGCTGCTTTTCCCACGGACATTTCCAAAGTGGCTTTTATGATCTCTCATCTCTCCGGCCGAGCAGCAGCGTGGGCCACGGCAGAATGGTCCCGAGGCTCGCCTATCTGCGGGTCTCTGGAAAACTTCATAGACACTATGAGGAAGACCTTCGATCAAACCACGCCGGGCAGGGAAGCAGCTCGGGCTCTGATCAAGCTGCGACAACATCAGCGGAGTGTGGCTGACTACGCCATCGAGTTCCGGACTAAGGCAGCCGACAGCGGCTGGAACTCCGCTGCATTGTTTGACGCTTTCGTCAGCGGTCTCTCGGATTCTTTACAAGACCAGCTGGCGCCTCTCGATCTGCCCGCTGATTTGGACTCTGTCATATCCATGGCTTTACGTATAGACAATCGTTTGACGGAGAGGAGAAGGAATAAATCCAAGGATGCGGTTGATCCACCTCTCCAGAGGAGACGCTCGCCGCTGGATATTACTTCTTCTTGGAGGCCCCGTCACCCCTCACCACCTGCGTTCCGGACAACAGCGCCCCCTGGCTCCGTGGAGGAGCCAATGCAGTTGGGCCGCGCCAAGCTGTCGCTGGCAGAACGTCAGCGTCGATTCAAGGAAGGTCTGTGTTTCTACTGCGGGCAGCGCGGACACCCACAAGCGGCTTGTCCGGTAAAAGAGGAGGCTCACCAATGAAGAGGAGTACGTTGGTAAGCCGGATCTCTTCCTCTGACTTTCCTCCTCGCACCCTGACCCGGATCCAGGTAAAAATCAGAGACAATGTAGTTACTCATGGTGTTCTCATTGACTCAGGGGCGGACGAAAGTCTTATGGATTGGGGTTTAGTTAAAAAATGGGACATAAAAACTAAACCTCTACCCCAGCCTCTTGAAGCGAGTGCTCTCGATGGGCGGCTGTTGTTTAAAGTGACTCACCAAACGGAGCCTTTAGAAGTAAGATGTAATGATAACCACCATGAGACAATGTCTTTTCACTTATTTAACTCAGCCCAACATCCACTCATTTTGGGGTTTCCCTGGTTGAAACTTCATAACCCTCACATAGATTGGCAATCTGGGAGGGTGGAGGGGTGGGGAAAGAATTGCATTGATCTCTGTTTTAAGCAGGTAGCAGAGATTGACAGGGGATGTAACACTGGGAGTGTTAGGCAGGATACAGTCCCAAAAATATATCTTCCGGATGTACTTTCAGTTCCTTCCTGCTACCACGACCTTAGTGAAGTTTTTAGTAAGTCCAAAGCTCTGGCTCTTCCTCCTCACCGCTCCTATGACTGTGCTATTGACTTGATTGCCGGGTCTCCCATTCCTAAGGGTCGACTTTATGCAATTTCAGGACCTGAGAAAGAGGCCATGAAGGACTATATTGATGCCTCCCTCAAGACAGGGCTTATTCGTCATTCCTCATCCACAGCAGGGGCAGGGTTTTTTTTCGTGGGCAAAAAGGATGGGTCTCTTAGGCCCTGTATCGACTACTCACCTCTCAATGACATTACGGTTAAAAACCGGTACCCCCTCCCTCTCATCTCGTCCGCTTTCGAGCAGCTTCAGGAAGCCAAGGTTTTCACCAAATTAGACCTGCGGAACGCCTATCATTTGGTCAGGATCAGGGAGGGCGATGAATGGAAGACGGGTTTTAACACCCCTTCAGGACATTATGAATACCTGGTCATGCCGTTTGGATTGTCAAACGCTCCTGCAGTCTTCCAGGCTATGATCAACGACGTGTTGAGGGAGTTTCTGAACCGTTTCGTTTTTGTTTATCTGGACGACATTCTGATCTACTCCCCTGACCTTCACACCCACAAACAACATGTCCGCCTGGTTCTACAGAAACTGCTCCAAAATAAGTTGTTTGTCAAGGCTGAAAAGTGTGAATTTCATGTGGAAACAGTCACTTTTTTGGGCTTCATCATTTCCCCAGGTCAGGTCATGATGGACCCAGAGAAGGTTAGCGCAGTAGCCTGTTGGCCTACCCCTGACTCTCGCAAAAAAGTGCAGCAGTTTTTAGGCTTTGCTAATTTTTACAGACGTTTTGTGCGGAGCTTCAGCGCTATTGCAGCCCCTCTTCATGTCCTCACGTCCCCTCAGGTGCCTTTTGTGTGGTCTCCTCAGGCTGAGGAGGCTTTTTCTCGGCTGAAAAAGATGTTCACCACTGCCCCCATACTTACCATGCCGGATCCCACTCGCCAGTTCGTGGTGGAAGTGGATGCCTCCAACGAGGGGGTGGGAGCGGTCCTCTCCCAGCAACAACAGAAGGACAACAAACTTCACCCCTGCGCCTTCCTGTCCAGGAAGCTCTCCCCGGCAGAGAGAAATTATGACGTGGGAAACCGTGAGTTGCTGGCCGTGAAGTTAGCGTTGGAAGAGTGGAGGCATTGGTTGGAGGGAGCCGAGCATCCTTTTGTGGTCTGGACCGATCACAAGAACCTGGAGTACATCAGAAAGGCCAAAAGACTGAACTCCCGCCAGGCTAGGTGGACCTTGTTTTTCAACCGTTTTGACTTTGTTCTTTCCTACAGGCCGGGGTCTCAGAATGTCAAACCTGACGCTCTGTCCCGTCTGTTTGACCCTGTGCCTGCAGCCAAGGAGCCGGAACCCATCATCCCATTGAACCGGGTGGTAGGAGCGCTGACTTGGCCAGTAGAAAAGGAGGTAATACGTGCCAATGCTGGAGCTCCTGCACCAAGGGGTTGCCCGCCTAACCGGATTTTTGTTCAGGAGGCCGAGCGACCACAGGTGATCCACTGGGCTCACACTTCGCTGCTCACCTGCCACCCCGGAGTCAAGAGAACTATGTTCATTGTTAAACAACGTTTCTGGTGGACATCCATGGAGAAGGAGGTGAAGGAGTATGTGGAGGCGTGCCCTATCTGCGCTCGAAACAAGACCTCTTCCAGGTCGCGAATAGGGTTATTACAACCACTCCCTATTCCCAACAGGCCCTGGTCAGAGATCTCCATGGACTTCGTCACTGGCCTGCCCCTCTCTAAAGGTAAAACCACAGTTCTCACGGTAGTGGACAGATTTTCCAAAATGACACATTTCATTGCTCTGCCAAAGATGCCCTCAGCTAAGGAAACGGCGGAGGTCATGATGCAGAATGTGTTTCGGCTTCATGGTTTCCCTAAGGATATTGTCTCCGACCGGGGCCCCCAGTTTGTGTCACGCTTCTGGAAGGAGTTCTGCAGCCTCATCGGTGCCACGGTCAGTCTCTCGTCTGGATATCATCCGGAGTCTAACGGCCAGACAGAGCGCCTAAATCAAGAACTGGAGACCTGCCTGCGCTGCCTGGTGTCCCAGAATCCATCCTCCTGGAGCGAGCACCTCACCTGGGTTGAGTATGCACACAACATCCTCCCTACTTCTGCCACGGGCCTGTCCCCGTTTCACTGTGTTTATGGCTACCAGCCGCCACTGTTCCCAGCCACGGAGAGGGAGGTCACGGTCCCGTCTGCCCACGCTCTGGTCAGGCGTTGTCGGCGCGTGTGGGCTGCGGCTAGGAAGATACTCTGCAGGAATTCACAACTGGTTAAGAGAGCAGCAGACCGAAAACGCCGACCAGCCCCTGTATACCAGCCAGGCCAAAAAGTCTGGCTCTCTACACGAGACCTTCCCCTCCACGTACTCTCCCGAAAACTGGCTCCCCGGTTTGTGGGTCCTTTTCCCATCACCAAGGTCATAAACCCAGTCTCAGTGAGACTACGGCTTCCCAGGGCCATGAAGGTACATCCCACCTTCCATGTAGGGAAATTAAAACCATTGAAGGAGAGCGCTATGGTTCCCACCGTCAAACCCCCCCCGCCCCCCCGGATGATCGATGGAGGTCCGGTTTACACGGTCAAGTCACTATTGGCTAGTCGGAAAAGGGGTAGAGGGCGACAGTTACTGGTTGACTGGAAGGGTTATGGTCCTGAGGAGCGGCAATGGATTCCTTCCCGCTTCATCGTGGACAAAAGCCTCATTGAGGATTTTGACCGCCTCAACTCAGAGGAGCCTGGGCCGTCAGGAGCCGTCCCTAGAAGGGGGGGTACTGTCATGTCCAAGAAACTTATTGTGAAAGTTTATTCTTTATGTTAGAGTTGTCATGTCCCTTTGTCTTGTGCTTTATGTCTATACCCTTAATTATTTCTTCCTCTCATTTCAGGCCTCCACGCTCCCCGCCCCTTTTCTGTCTCCTGCGTCCTTGATTATTTTCCCCGCCCTGATTGTTTCCAACTGTGTCCCCTTTACCTGTGTATATATTGTGTTAGCTCCCTCCTGTTAATTGTCAGTTCGTTGTCTCACGAAGACCACGTATCGGCTTACCTCACGGACCTTTTCACGGACCTTTCACGGACCTATGCTATAGATCGCATTATAGTTTTCCTCGAAAGAGTGGTTTTGTTTTCCTTGTTTTATTACTGTGCAAATTCCAGTAAAGTCTTTATTTTGAAACGCTATCTGAGTCTGAGTTTTGAGTCGTGCAATTGAGTTCATGCCTCAGTGTTCTCCCCTTGACATAGATTGTAAATTAGATAGACATGTTTTTACTTTAAATGAGCATGTGTAAAACTAAAACAATGATGAAGCCTGCTGAAGTCTCATGTAGCTCTCACTTCACTTTACATCCTGTTGAAGCCCATAGTTCTGAGTAACAGCCTTGATGCTTGGTCAAAGGGTGGAGAGATGGCCCACCACAACGCATGACTCTCAGTGTAGCTGTTGCATGTGGCTTTGCTTCTTGTTCTGAAGCAGAAGGTCTTTACAAAGGGATTTGAGATCTGAAAGGTGGAGTGCTCGATTCTATGAAGTAGTTGACTTCTGACTTTCTATTTTGTATTTAGAACAACAAACATTGTCTTTTGTAAATAAATATTAATTCTGTGTGAATCATAAAATGTTCCCCATGTGTTTTGTCAGCCATGTTTTGGTCTCTCCCTCTTAAAAGCACTTTGCAAATATGAAACATAACATGTATGCTGTGTAAAATATTATACACCACTTCTTTCTCAGTGGAAATTGTCCACAGGTGTAACGATAACATGGTTATTTGCAATAAGAAAGGGCATGGCCTAGTCCCTTATGTTGCTGGTTTTACTTTTCCTGCTATAATGGATTGAAATGTCTCTTTTACAGAAAGTAATTCTTAGGGTTAAAACCTGATCTACTTGGGAACATTAGAGAATCACAAATGTTCAAGACTGGTTCTAGGACTATATGTCATCTCTCGTAAATTATGTCAGTTTAGTTAAGCGTTTTTTTGTCTTTGTCTAGTGATTTTATTTTACCCTTTAATTTTGAATAGTAATCTTTCCTCTCGTTTCAGATACTCTGACCTCCCTTCCTTCTGTGTCTCCCACTCCTGTGATTGTCGACCACGCCCCTGATTGTTTCCACCTGTTCCCCATTACCTGGTGTATTTATTGTCCTCGTCTCCCTCTGTCCTGTGCCAGTTAGTTTCGTTTCTTGTGACAGTCTACCAGCGTATCATGCCAGAAAGAATCCCAAGCAGAGCTTTGAGCCACGTCTTGTCTAAGTATTCTTATTTTCATGCTCCTAGTGTTTTTTCCTCATTGAAGTGATTTTGTTTTGTTAGTGTTTTTCCTCATCCAGAGCGAATTTGTTTTGATACTGTTTTTCCTCGTTAAGAGTGATTTAGTTTTTGTTTCCCACTGTTGTGGAGTTTTGGTTTGAATAAAACCTTTTTTTTGTAAAAACCTGTATGAGTCGTGCAATTGAGTTCAAACCCGTTTATTCAGTCGTAACAGTACGAACTGGCCAAAAACATGAACTCAGCCGACTCTGAACAGCTGAAAGCAGCGCTTCGCTCTCAGGGAGGCCGCCTCGCTCAACAGGAGGATAAATTAACGTCCATCCAGCAGGGAGTATCGCACGTCACAGACAGCAGGAGGGAGTTCGAGTCATCTGTAACAAACCAGATTAATCACCTTGCGGGACAAGTTCACCACCTGCTCACTCACCTCAAGGCTGAACCTCCAGCCGGACCCGAAGCGAATGCGGACCCGGCGCCCGCTTCCCACACCGTGTCAATCCGCCTGGCTCCGCCTGAGAAGTTTTCGTGGGAATCCCATGACTGCCGTCCCTTTCTGGTGAATTGCAGCCTACATTAAAATCAACTTTCGACAGCCTTTCCCACGGAGAGATCCAAGGTGGCTTTTATGATTTCCCATCTCACCGGACGAGCGGCGGCGTGGGCTACGGCTGAATGGTCACGTGACTCGCCGATATGCAAGTCTTTGGGACAGTTTACAGACTCCCTGACGAACATTTTTGACCACACCTCCCCAGGCAGAGAAGCAGCTCGGGTCCTTTACAAGTTAAGTCAAGGAAGACGCAGTGTGTCAGACTACGCAGTGGAATTTCGCACCATTGGGGCCAATAGTGGCTGGAATTCTTCTGCTTTGTTCGATGCCTTTATTAATGGACTTACGGACCCTATTAAGGATCAGCTGGCGCCCTTGGAGCTGCCTGTGGAACTAGACTCTGTCATTGCCATGTCCATAAGGATTGATAACAGACTTGCTGAGAGGAAACGGGAGAAGGACAAGGCTGCACTACCCTATTTCGACCCTGGGGGGCACTCCTACTCTTCTCACTGTCAGGAGACCTCCGTGCCACGTTCCTCTTGCCTTCCATCCCAGAGGTCAGCGTTCCCCAACAAAGCCGAGGAGCCAATGCAGCTGGGATGTGCCAAGCTGTCTACAGAGGAGCGGCGCCGCCGCCTGCTGGAGGGAAGATGTTTTTACTGCGGCCAACAAGGTCATCTTCTCTCTGGATGCCCGGTAAAAGACGGGGCTCACCAGGGAAAGGGATGGCACTGGTGAGCCGTCTTTCTACAGTAGACTCTCCTCCCCGCAAGTTGACCAACATAAAGGTAATTTTTCATGGAAAAAGTAACACTCAAGAAGTGTTAATTGACTCTGGGGCTGACGAAAGCCTGATGGATTGGGGATTAGCTCATGAACTGAGACTTAAAACTGAACTTTTGTCGTCTCCTTTGAAAGCCAGTGCTCTGGATGGCAAACTTCTATTTCATGTCACACACAAGACCGAACCCGTCACTATCATGATTGATGAACATTGCGAACTAATGTTGTTTCACCTGTTTATTTCTGCTCAACATCCTCTCATTCTAGGTTTTCCCTGGCTAACCAAGCATAACCCCTATGTTGATTGGCGGTCAGGTAAAATTAAGTGGTGGGGGCCGGAGTGTTCTCAGGATTGTTTTAAGTGTGTGGGAAACATGGCAGTAGGAGGGGTTTCTGGGGAATGTAGTACTGATCGGGTAACTAATACTCAACTTAGCCTGGACCGCAAGAATCAACCCCCAGATTTAACTTCTGTTCCTCCCTGTTACGATGACCTGGCCAAGGTATTTTGTAAAGTGAGAGCCACCTCCCTTCCTCCTCATAGGCCGTATGATTGTGCCATCAATCTATTACCTGGGGCTCCAAATCCAAAGGGAAGGTTATACTCCATCTCGGATCTTGAGAAGGAGGCTATGAAGGAGTACATTGACACCTCTCTTCGTGCAGGTCTGATCCGCCCGTCTTCCTCCCCGGCTGGGGCGGGTTTTTTCTTTGTGAGAAGAAAGGAAGGATCCCTTAGGCCATGCATTGATTATTCTCCTTTAAATGACATTACGGTTAAGAACAGGTTTCCGCTCCCCCTCATGGCTACTGCTTTTGAACAACTTCAAGACTCTAACATTTTTACCAAGTTAGACTTGCGTAATGCCTAGCATCTGGTGAGAATTAGTGAGGGGGATGAGTGGAAGACCGGGTTTAACACACCCACAGGGCACTATGAGTATCTCGTCATGCCATTTGGTCTCACCAATGCTCCAGGAGTTTTTCAAGCACTCATTAACAATGTTTTAAGGGAGTTTTTAAACCGTTTTGTGTTTGTATATCTTGACGATATTTTAATATACTCACCTGACAAAGACTCTCATGTTCAACATGTACGTCAGGTCCTCCAAAAACCCCTGGACAACAAACTGTATGTGAAGGCAGTGAAATGTGAGTTTCATGCTAAGACTGTATCCTTCCTAGGGTTTATCATAGCTCCTGGTCTGATCCAGATGGACCCGGCCAAAATCAGTCCGGTGGCTAAGTGGCCTACGCCAGACAACCGCAAGGGGGTGCAACGTTTTCTGGGCTTTGCAAACTTTTACAGGCGCTTCATCAGAAGTTTCAGCGCCATTGCTTCTCCCCTTCATGTTCTCATGTCCCCTCAGGTGCCTTTTGTGTGGTCTCCTCAGGCCGAGGAGGCTTTCCGCCGTCTCAAGGAGAGGTTCACCTCAGCCCCCATCTTCATTGTTCCCGACCCCACACGTCAGTTTGTGGTAGAGGTTGATGCCTTAAATGAAGGGGTGGGGGCTGTCCTGTCGCAGCGGTCCAAGGAAGACAACAAACTTCATCCCTGTGCCTTTCTCTCCAAGAAACTCTCCTCTGCAGAGTGGAACTATGACGTGGGGAACCGTGAGTTGGTGGCGGTAAAGATTGCTCTGGAGGAATGGAGACATTGGTTGGAGGGGGCTCAGCTCCCTTTTATAGTTTGGACCGACCACAAGAATTTCGAGTACATTAGGAGGGCTAAAAGACTAAATTCTCGCCAATCAAGATGGTCTCTGTTTTTTAATCGTTTTAACTTCACTCTTTCTTACAGGCCTGGGTCCCAGAACGCCAAGCCGGATGCCCTGTCCTGTTTGTTTGACCCCGAGCCGGTTGCCAAGAAGCCTAAATCCATCCTCCCACTGAACCGTGTGGTAGGGGCGGTCACTTGGCAAATAGAGTCTGTGGTGAAGCAAGCTAACGGTGAGAGCCCGGCACCTAGTGGTTGCCCGCCAAACCGTCTGTTTGTGCCTGTTACTGTACGTCCACAGGTCGTCCATTGGGCTCACTCATCGCTGCTCACCTGCCATCCTGGGGTCAAGAGGACCATATTCTTTACCAAGCAACGTTTTTGGTGGAGATCCATGGAGCGTGAGGTCCGGGAGTATGTGGAGGCCTGTCCTGTCTGCGCCCGCAACAAGACATCCTCCAGGGCACAGATGGGGCTGCTCTGGCCGCTCCCGGTTCCCAGCCCTGGTCTGAGATTTCCGTGGATTTCGTCACTGGACTCCCGATATCAGAAGGTAACACCACCGTACTCACGGTGGTGGACCGCTTTTCTAAGATGGTTCATTATATTGCCTTACCCAAGCTGCCGTCTGCCAAAGAGACGGCAGAGATCATGATGACTCATGTGTTCCGTATCCATGGTTTCCCCAAAGATATTGTCTCAGACCGGGGTCCGCAGTTCATCTCACGCTTCTGGAGGGAGTTCTGCAACCTCATCGGGGTATCAGTGAGCCTGTCATCCGGCTACCATCCGGAGTCCAATGGCCAGACCGAGCGTCTTAATCAGGAATTAGAGACTGGGCTCCGCTGCCTCATCTCTGAAGGATTATTTGAATTATTTGAAGGATTAAAGTAACGGGGTATGACAGGAAAGTAAAATCTGGTATATTCATTTTGGTGTCACCTTATATATGTTCATGTGTGTTAAATTTGAAGGGACAAAGTATCTTTTCCTCTCCCAATATATTGAGGTGAATTCTGTGTGTTTAAGAGAAGGATGGGAGCAGGAGATCTCCATATTTGGGAATAGTGCCAGACGCTGGAATGCGTCCCTCGTAAAAGAAGGATGGGTGCGTGGCACAATCTTGTAGCAGATGTGTATGTGTTTTCATTGAAGTAAATATGAATGCTACATGATTACTGGTCAACTATACCTCTGTTCTTATTCTTTCATGTGTGGGTACTAAATGGCTACAAACATTGTGGAGAAATTAGCTTAAACATCTTTTATTACTCTATATGAAATGGAAGCAGTTTTATGATAGGGACGAGAGAGCTGGAGGAGGGTAGCACATTCCAGGAGTTTCAGCATGTCAATTGTCAGGGGAATCGACTTGTTTTCAATAGAGGTGTGTGGTTAGTTACTTTGTGTTAATAATAGCAGTATGTGTAAAGGAAGCTGGAAATATACAATGTGAAACCTTTTATTTGAAGTAAAGATGTGAACAATAGCTCAAACAAATGGAAGGGCCATAGGTAAGCCTGTGAGAAGTTTGACTATTTGAAAAGCATCTCTAATACTGCTTAAGAGCATAGGTAATGTGTTCCTCGTTGTTATTGATATGAAAGTAATTAACATGTATTACGTATATTTAGCCAACTATAACAACTATATCTTAAAACATACTTTTAACTTGTGTGTGGCAGTCAGGAGGCGGGAAGATGGACTCAGGGACACAGGGCCATAAAGGAGATGTGTGTGTGCTGGCTAAAAGCTGCTGTGTCGCACTGATTGGGTGCGACAGGCCATGTGTTGATCTCTGCCAATAAGATGACCTCTGGGGGAAAGCACGTACACCTCCTCCTCCTGTGTTTTAGTATGAAAGACTGTGTTTTCCTTTGGTTCGCGCTCTTGTTTTTCACCAGCCGTTCCTGAGACCTGTCTCACACTGGGGGTAGAACCTGAGCCCGGAGTACTCTGCAGAGTGCTTCGTGATTTATTTGTATTTGTATCGTTACTGTATATCATTAAAGCAGGATTATTGTTTCACTTGTATTCTGGTGTTTCTTAATCCCTCCCTTTTCCCGAATTCACCTAGCTTGTCAAACGACACGCGGAGACGAGGTTGGTTTGCAACATCCTCCAAATCTCCAACAAATGGTGAACCCGACGTTTCTGAGTGGGGTGTTTTCGGGGAAGAGACCACCAGCGGCAAGCGGACGGAATAGTCCAGGGCTAAACATCTCGGCCTCTTCTGACAACTACAAACAGAGCTCTGTACAATAGGCTACCAGGTGAGCAAACACGATTTAATTCGAAACCTGTGATTTGACCATATTCCAAATTTTAGGGTTGTCAGACGAAGTTTACAGTGTTTTTTTATAGTAACAATGCAAATGCGTGTTTTAGTTGTTAAAACCGAATATTGAGTTTCGGCAGGCCAGAAGGGTATTAAAGTCCCTGGCTTGGAAGTGGAGGTATAAGAGTCCCCACAGTTAAAATCGGATATCAAGTTCCGACAGGCCAGAAGGGTATTAAAGTCCCGGGCTTGTAAGTGGCGGTATTGAGTCCCCACAGTTAGACTGTCTAAGAGTAGTCAGTTGGTTGTATTAAGTCTCCATATAAGACTGACCCAAAATAACGAATCCACAGCTCGACGGGGCTGGAGATGAGTTATTTGTTATAAGTGATCCAAAGGAGAGTAACGCAAACTTCAGAAAGTCATTCTGAAGTGACCGGGCCTCACTATATCCTTTGGTGTGTTGTGAATATTTACTGGTAACAAGGACAGTAAGTCAGATCAATAGATATGAAGTCTGTGAATATTTACTGGTAACAGAAACAGCCTAAGTCAGATGAATAGATACGAAGTCATAATGAAAGGAGAATTTCAACGGGAGGAGCGTGAGTTAAGAGCTTACGAGGACAGTGGGTTCAAGCAGAAAAATTGAATAAAAGGATAGCAGAAGTGTTAATTGTTGAAAGAAGCCCCCCTTTTCCAAAGGAGAGGCTGAGAGCTACAGCAGGGGAGAGAGAAGGGGGTGTCAGTATTTGTCTGTGAGAGTTCCCCCCACCTTTTTTCCTCTCGAGAGCAGCAGCAGCAGCCCGGAGTGTGTCTGCTTGCTTTTTTCTCTAGTGATCTGAAGTTGGAGCGAAATACATAGAAAATGAACAGATCAAGGTGTGATTTGAAGTGGAAGATATATTGAAATAAATAAGAAACAATGGTTTGCTGCTATTTAAATATAGTCTTTGAGAACTGATTGATACCGTTGCATTGCGTTGTGAATTTCATGGTATTTGTCATTAACAAAGGATTGTACTTAATTATATTCCAAGGGGAAAATTATATTAAATACAGGAACAAAAGAGTAGAAAGTAAAGAGAAGATTTTTGTGAGTTCGTCAGAGGGAATCTGTTAATGTTTAAGCATGACAGAGGTCCTGCACGAGGTTTTACTCCAGCCATCTCACACGGTTACACAAAGGGGTGATTTATGAGAAACTTGTGGTCAGGAGAAATGAGATGTTTTGGAGAGTAGACAGAGAGAGAGAGAAAAGTAAGGTTGTTGCTAAAATATAGAGAGTAAAAGTTATATAAAGTTAACTACTATTCGGGAGAATGTCATATTGTTGAATGAGTAACCTAAAATAAGTGAAGATGGTGAAATAGTTTGATTAAGGATACAACCGGTAACTACTGATTAAATACACAGTGATGGTGTACATGAACATTGAGAGTGGATTAAGTGGTTTTGTTCTTCATGCTTTTCACCAGAAGTCATTTGAATTGTTATTATTTTTAAGTCGTGTTGTTTTGTGTTATATTTCTAGACTATAATGTACCCACATGCATGTGGTTTCTTTGTCCCAGTTCATTTTAAAGTCAGCCGCCTCATGGCTAAATCTATTTGACCCCATGAGGTCAAGAGTCATTCTGTTAGACCACCATCTTGTGAAAAACAAATCATTGTTCTTTTGTCACATTTTGAATTAGAAAAGAGTTCATTTTGCTAGATCAATTTATCTATAAATGTTGTAGTGGGAGTTTTGTGTTTGCTAACATTTTTAGGAACGACAACACCAGGAGATGAGTAAACTCAAGAATCCGTGGAGTGTAAATACATTGAGAAAAACACATTTTTATACTCTAACTTTTTGCACATCATAGACAAGGAATTTAGACAATATAAATAAATATTCACCAAAAGTAATAAGTAAAATGGAAAGTAGACATGGGCCTACACTTGAGTCAAATTATATTACTGTGATCTGATCAGTGTGCTCTGCAGGTTTACTATTGTTCTAAGTAACAGTGGGATTTAAAATATTGGAGAAAGTATGGAGATGTTCTTTCGTAGTGTGTGAAATATGGGATGCTTGAAACAGGTATTTCAATTTATGGAAGAAAATGGTTTCCTGAAAGAGTCAGGTTGGGTAGATATGTGACAATGGATGAAACAATTTATAGAGGGAGTTTTTGTAATATCATTAGTAGACATTAATGGTGTTGTTTAGATGGCGTTTAGCAACTAAGACAGATAGTATGATTAGAAAGAGACAGAGTGGAAAGGGTTGGATTGATTCAATCTCAGTGTGCTAGATTTCTTATGGATAATGCGTCCCGGGACCTGGACTCCCCCTCTGAGTTAGAAAGGCTACGACCCCGTCCCTCCAAGCAGACAAAAGACCCAACCCAAAAGGAGGCTCCTCCTTCTCCATCAAACAGACAGAGAACCGGAGCTGAACCGTCTCCACCTGAGGCATCCAGAACCAAACCGCTTGCTGACATACAGAAATACTCTCATCAGTCCCTCAGACAGGGCATGAAGCTGAGCCACGAGATTTGGCACAGGAGCAGAGTGGGGGACATGAGAGCAGAATCCGCCCTCCATGAAGCAGCAGAGAGGCTGTAAAGGGGAGATGAAATGCAAAGCAGTGCAAAGAACAGTGGCATGATGTGGGCTGCAGATGTGACTGGGCCAAAGGCTGCCTAAAACAGTTACAGCGGATGGATTCAAGAGCTGATGGACTGAAGAGAAGACAGAATCAGAGGAGTTGGCATGATCGATTTGAAGTGAGGGGGTCGGGGTCACGGCTTGAGACAACCAGGGGAGGAGAAAAGGACAACGGGAATGAGTGAGTTTACACATAAACACACTTATTCACAAAACGCACATAGAAGACACCACATTTAAAGAACTTGAATTGACTTGATAAATAAGTAAAGATAAAACGAGGTATTAACCATGAATTAATCGATTGGTAAATTCAAAATAGCAGTAAAGAGGAAACTATTAATGTAAAATGAGAAAATCATCCTAAAAACACACTGAGGGTTAAAGGGGGAGACATGAGGGAAATATGCACTACACTTTAAGCAGGGGGTGTTTTGGAGTAGCACAGTGTAGAACCATATTCTTCAATCTTTCCATCATATTAATAAATTATTCTTCAAGAGATTTTTATTCATGTGTGAATAAAGCAGTGATTTCATTTGTTACAATATTGATTTCACCATTGTGGCATAGTTATTACCATAGGAGGGCTTTAGGATGGAAACTGTTTTTAATCCTTGATAGAGTAAAGGGTGATGGTTGCATGTTCGGACACCCAAGGTTCCACACACTGCTAAAGAGTTTAACATTGTTTTTAAGTAGACCAGAATTGAAGATAAATGAGTATAATGAGCTATGAAATGCAGAGCTACACAGATCCTAGTAATGTTTTGACTTAAGATAATAGTTATGTACACAAGTTTCTGAATTAGATTTATTAGACATTTTAATACTACTTAGTTGTAAATAAATTGCAGTAGTAGTAGTACTATTATGAAGTGAGTTTTGTACCAAGTTGTGGGAAATGTGGGAAGCAGCCGTCCCGATGACAAGTTAGAGATATCTGACTTAAGGTGGTAATCGTGAATTGATAAATGATGGCGCTCCATATATGACTGATTTTTGTAGACAAAGGATACTGGCCTATGCTGAAATATCAAAGTCTCTGCAGAGCACGACACATGGCCAATGAAACTGAGACCAAATGACCTTTGACCCTGACTGACAGTGTGACTTGAGAAAAGCACTATCAATGACTGACTCTGGGGCTGACCAAACTTGACTTTACAACCTGACAGTGTGGGTGTGAATGAATTTCTGCATGTGATCAGTGTAACTGCATGATTCTAAAACAATAACTAACCGAGCATGTCTTTGGACTAATACATTATTTTGGAGCTCCATGGGAAACACAGGTTTCCTACAATTCCACGCATTTGGAAAAATGCACATGTGACCCGTTTCTAATTCCCACAGGAGTTGGCGGTTTGCAAATGTAAAACTCAAACTAAAATCTAAAGATTCTGTTTCTTTTAGGACTGCCAGCTGGAAATGAACACTTATTTTCCCTGGAGTGTTTACTGTGAAAAATGATGGATGTACTTTTGTGAATGATGTTTGGTATTTTCTTATAACCACTGGTTACCTGAAGGTTTTCTTCCCATACAGGATTTTATTACACATGTTTACATGTGTAAAAAGGGGGAGTGTGGGATATTTTCATTTAGGGACTGGAAGAAACCTGCCGCCCCAACTCAGATGTTCAATCTGACCATTGATTGACAGTTTTAGATTTAACCTGCTCCATATCTGAGGATAAGATACTGTTTGATTAATGTTGACATGTTTCTAATATTGATTGAGTTATAACAGGTAACACAGATGCAGAATCAGTGGCCAAGGGGCTACTGAGAGAGATGTCATTCCAGAATGAGAATGAGAAGGTGAACTGTGATAATGAAAACAATTTGGTAATATTTCAACAGGTATTAAAGTAACTGAGGTTTGAAATGTAGAAAGAACATATTACAGCTAAGTTAAAACATAGTAATGTAATGAGATAGAATTTAATTTAGACAACATCTTGTAACTAGCCTGGTAAAGAAGTAAAAGCCATAGACTGTTTAGATCGTTATGGGGATGTACATTTAATTTAAAGTCATAATAGAAAGACATTTGATGACAGTATGTTGAATTTCTGTATTCATTTTTCAGCTTGATAATATCCAAGCAGTGACAGGTAGAAGCAGTCTCGCCTGGAAATTATTCACTTTGTCAGTATCATGATTTTAGTTGTTTTTAATCCATAACATTAGTGTGTTTCTTTACCAGAAACATTAGCAGTTCATATTATATTTAGATTTTAAATGGGATCTCAAGGATTTCATTTATAATAACACAGATGCTTGTCAGGAATTCAGAGCTATTGAGATATGTTATTTAGTTCACCTGAAGATGTTGGGGTTTAGTTTGCTGACACAGGCCAAGTATTAGAATTCTGAAGCGGCCTACCAGTGGTGGGTCAAACCCCTGAGGGCCCAGAAGCACTGAGCGTAGACTTGAGGGGTGGGTATCAGATTTCTCCACACAGGTTGCTGACGCCAAAAGGGGGACCCGAGGAGCAGGAGGCCGACACAGCGGAGTTCGTCTGGCTGAAGGTCGTCAGGCCTACGTGACTCAACCCCAGGTTCTCCGGCCTCTACAGAGTGACCCAGAGGACATCTCATGCCGTCCGCCGAGGAGCAAAGGGGGACATCTGGTACTACTGGAGCCAGTGTGCGGCGAGGAACACTCCGGCTAGGACCTTGGAGGACATCAGGATGGACCTGGCTATCGTCAACGCGGACATCCCTACAGCAGACGACTTGGAAGCAGGCATCAGCGGACTGGAGGAGAAGGACCTCGCGGACATCCCTACAGCAGACGACTTGGAAGGAGGCGTCAGCGGGCTGGGGGACTTCTCGAGGCAGCAGAGGAGTCTACTTCTCTCTGATCAGATTAATCAGTTCCACCTTTGAAGGAAAGGCCGCATCTCCCCCTCCCTATCAGCTGCCCTTGTTGGCGTATTCCGCTGAGGGGGGGGGGGCCTGATGATTCAACAACACGCAAGGATGCTGCTGTCTGGCACTCAGGCTCTCACTCTGATAGTTTCTTAACTGTCATTGGAGGTTGTTTTCTGTTCTCAAAGGTTTAAGGAAGGGGGACAGACACAGTATTAAAGAAGGACAGTAGTTTTGTTTCAAATGTCTTATGTGTGTTGGTCTCGTTAATGCGAGACCAAAAGGGGGAAATTGAAGGATTATTTGAATTATTTGAAGGATTAAAGTAACGGGGTATGACAGGAAAGTAAAATCTGGTATATTCATTTTGGTGTCACCTTATATATGTTCATGTGTGTTAAATTTGAAGGGACAAAGTATCTTTTCCTCTCCCAATATATTGAGGTGAATTCTGTGTGTTTAAGAGAAGGATGGGAGCAGGAGATCTCCATATTTGGGAATAGTGCCAGACGCTGGAATGCGTCCCTCGTAAAAGAAGGATGGGTGCGTGGCACAATCTTGTAGCAGATGTGTATGTGTTTTCATTGAAGTAAATATGAATGCTACATGATTACTGGTCAACTATACCTCTGTTCTTATTCTTTCATGTGTGGGTACTAAATGGCTACAAACATTGTGGAGAAATTAGCTTAAACATCTTTTATTACTCTATATGAAATGGAAGCAGTTTTATGATAGGGACGAGAGAGCTGGAGGAGGGTAGCACATTCCAGGAGTTTCAGCATGTCAATTGTCAGGGGAATCGACTTGTTTTCAATAGAGGTGTGTGGTTAGTTACTTTGTGTTAATAATAGCAGTATGTGTAAAGGAAGCTGGAAATATACAATGTGAAACCTTTTATTTGAAGTAAAGATGTGAACAATAGCTCAAACAAATGGAAGGGCCATAGGTAAGCCTGTGAGAAGTTTGACTATTTGAAAAGCATCTCTAATACTGCTTAAGAGCATAGGTAATGTGTTCCTCGTTGTTATTGATATGAAAGTAATTAACATGTATTACGTATATTTAGCCAACTATAACAACTATATCTTAAAACATACTTTTAACTTGTGTGTGGCAGTCAGGAGGCGGGAAGATGGACTCAGGGACACAGGGCCATAAAGGAGATGTGTGTGTGCTGGCTAAAAGCTGCTGTGTCGCACTGATTGGGTGCGACAGGCCATGTGTTGATCTCTGCCAATAAGATGACCTCTGGGGGAAAGCACGTACACCTCCTCCTCCTGTGTTTTAGTATGAAAGACTGTGTTTTCCTTTGGTTCGCGCTCTTGTTTTTCACCAGCCGTTCCTGAGACCTGTCTCACACTGGGGGTAGAACCTGAGCCCGGAGTACTCTGCAGAGTGCTTCGTGATTTATTTGTATTTGTATCGTTACTGTATATCATTAAAGCAGGATTATTGTTTCACTTGTATTCTGGTGTTTCTTAATCCCTCCCTTCTCCCGAATTCACCTAGCTTGTCAAACGACACGCGGAGACGAGGTTGGTTTGCAACATCCACCAAATCTCCAACATCTCCCAGAACCTTTCCTCCTGGAGCAGGCATCTCACATGGGTAGAGTACGCCCACTACACGCGCCCCCACAGCCCCTACTGGGTTGACTCCCTTCCAGGCTGCCTATGGGTATCAACCTCCTACTTTCCCGTCACAGTCCCGTCCGCCCACGCCCTGGTTCGGCGTTGTCACCGGATATGGTTCGCCACCCGCAGGGAGTGGGGAACGCATGAAGGTGGCGGCAGATCGGAAGCGTCGGCCAGCTTCGGAGTACAGGCCCGGCCAGAGGGTCTGGCTCTCTACCAGGGATCTTCCCCTTCATGTGGTGTCACGGAAATTGGCACCTAGGTTCGTAGGCCAGTTCCCAGTGACCAAAGTAATAAACCCTGTCTCTGTCCACCTTCGTCTCCCCAGGTCTCTGAGGGTTCATCCCACTTTCCATGTGGGACGACTGAAGCCGGTAAAGGAAAGTCCCATAGTCCCCGCATCCAAATCCCCTCCACCCCCCAGAATGCTCAACGGCGGCCTGGTCTATATACGGTCAAGCGCCTGTTGGAGGTCCGGAACAGAGGCAAAGGGAGACAGTTCCTGGTTGACTGGGAGGGTTATGGACCAGAGGAACGCTGCTGGATCCCATCAAGATTTATCGAGGATCAGACTCTCATTAATGACTTTTTTCGCCAGCACCCTCAAGTTCCTGGGCCATTAGGAGTCGGCCCTAGAGGGGGGAGTACTGTCATCTCTCGCAAATTATGTCAGTTTAGTTAAGTGTTTTTTTGTCTTTGTCTAGTGATTTTACGCTTTAATTTTGAATAGTAATCTTTCCTCTCGTTTGAGATACTCTGACCTCCCTTCCTTGTGTGTCTCCCACTCCTGTGATTGTCGACCACGCCCCTGATTGTTTCCACCTGTTCCCCATTACCTGGTGTATTTATTGTCCTCGTCTCCCTCTGTCCTGTGCCCGTTCGTTTCGTTTCTTGTGACAGTCTACCAGCGTATCATGCCAGAAAGAATCCCAAGCAGAGCTTTGAGCCACGTCTTGTCTAAGTATTCTTATTTTCATGCTCCTAGTATTTTTTCCTCATTGAAGGGATTTTGTTTTGTTAGTGTTTTTCCTCATCAAGAGCGACTTTGTTTTGATACTGTTTTTCCTCGTTAACAGTGATTTAGTTTTTGTTTCCCACTGTTTTGGAGTTTTGGTTTGAATAAAACCTTTTTTTTGTAAAAACCTGTGTGAGTCGTGCAATTGAGTTCAAACCCGTTTATTCAGTCGTAACACGATAACGTTTACAGAAATACAGGATGCACAAAATCATATACTATAAGGGCAAAAAAGGAAAAACGTTGAGTACTCAGTCAAATCTAAAATACATGAAGGCATGCTTTGGAGTTCACTGCCAACAAACCAAGGGAGTTTTTGGTGTTTAAAAACAAAAAATCAGTGATACTCTACAATATTGTTCAACTTGAGAAAATGACAATGTTCTACCTTACAGAGAGCACTATCTCAACACATACTTTAACCTGTAAGTTCTTCACATCTCTTGGTTTTGGTGAGATTTCCTCTCACCTCTCCCCTACAGCTTTCTACCACCTACACTGTGGCTATTTCAATGTTATGAACCAAAACAGCTAGCCTACATAGAGTGAAATATACAGCATTGAGCAACTCCAACAATGTCTTTGGTGTGTGGAGCCATCCAACTCACTGCTGTTGCTCAGTAAGTATATCCAGTATGCAAACCAAACATCTTATTAAGCTACAGAATTAGTTTTCTGTGACCATATGGAATCTGCAATGTACTTGATAAAAACAGATGTGTTTGCTAGCTAGCAGTCGTCATGTTCCCACATTGCTTTCCTGGTGTGTTACACGATTAACCACAGCCATCGGTCTGTTGAATAGAGTGACACTGAAATAATGTCTCTGTGTGTGTATTTTTTGTTCTCATGCTGGTATGATTAAAACCACATTCTTAAAATGTGTCAATATGGTTTTGCTGTTTAAATAGGTCCTGTACTTCTTAGCTAAGCACCAAAAACTGAAAACATATTTTATTGTCTAATTAAAGAGGCTTCTTTGAAAAAAATAAAATCTCAGAACATAGAAAATGGTCCACAGGTTTTAAATGTAGGGGGGAGGTCATTGTATACATTTCAGCCAATCACTACAATTGCTACTTTGTAGACGTTGGTCTTCTTGTGAGCAAACCTTCATTTGGGTGGAAAGACATCAGTCGTGAGAGACGACAGAGCTGCACCACAATGATCGGTCAACTGGCTGCTTTGATTCTTCTTTCTACGATGTGTAAGTGCTATTCTTTACTCCTGTATGAAAGACAATACCATTTGATGATCTTAAAGAAGATCTCCTCCAATAAACCTTTTCTTTGTCTTTTGTCTTTAGCTCTGATTGAATCGGCAGAGGATCCTCACCTGATCTCTTTGGCTGTGGTAGAAGTTGGTGGAAGTTTTACTTTTCAATTTCCAGTTTTGGAGATCGAAGGCAAACAACTTTCTCTGTTCAAGCAGTCTCTTGGACAAATGGCCCAGCCAGTCTTTAAGTTGATTCTTGGCAAACTAACAGTTATTGAACCTTTTTTAGACACACGGTTCAAAGCAACAATAGGGAATACTCATTATCTTTTCACAATCAGAAATGTCAGTAAAGAGGACGAAGCAACTTATTTCTGTCTCACTGGATGGGCGTATTCACTGAGTTTTGGAACTGGCATCTTCTTGGCTGTGAAAGGTAAATATATATTACTTTCAGTTATTGTGTCAAGTCTCATGTCATACAAATAATTTATATGAAATGTTATGTTTTCTTTTACTGAATCACGCAGATCAGCGGAAATCTTTCTTCGTGAGGCAAGGTCCGAAGACTTTGCCTCACGGTCCAGCCCGGCGACTCAGTGACTCTCCAGTGTTCACTCCTCCCCAAAAACAACGAAAACGCAGATCAGTGTCCAGACGAACACAATGTGTACTGGTTCAGGTCTGGATCAGGAGAATCCCATCCAAGCATCCTTTACACTCACAGTGAGGAACAAAAGGAACGCAGTTGTGTCTTCAGTCTGTCCAAAACTATACACAGCTCCTCTGATACCGGGACGTATTACTGTGCTGTGGCTACATGTGGACAGATCCTGTTTGGAGAAGGAACTACAGTGGAGACAAGTACGTTTTAAAGTTGAATTCTGAAATATTTACTAAATTTTGAACATTAATGGTAGTCAGATATATTGAATAAATATTAATAAAGTGTATATAGAATATTAAATAAATGATAGATGCTAGTTTGCATTTATTTATGTTAGGATAAATATTTGTTCTAAATATCGATCTGCATAAGTCAAGTTGCATCTTTCAGTCAAACAGATTCACAGCTCTTTGATATTTTAAATCTTAGTCCAAGTAGATATACTGTTTTGTCATGCACTTGAAAAAGTTGGTGCAATAAAAAAACGTGTCCTTAAACAGAAGGCTCTTTTTTAAAGTAATGATTGATTGACAAAGCCAAATACATTCTCCAAATATGACAGTATTTTTAACAGACAATATTGACAGAATGGAAAATCTCTTAAAATTGGAATGAGGAGTTAAGTGCCTATTTTTCTAATTCCAGGATCAAAACTGGACGTAGTTGTCCTCGTACTTGGAGCATTGTTGGCCTGCTCTTTGACTTTAATCGTCATCCTTACTTTCTACGTAAATCGAGGAGTTTGTCGACACTGCAAAGGTAGGTTCCTAAATCATACAGCAATGTTTTAGGCATCGATATTTGCTCATGTTCTAAAATGTAGGAATGTAGTTTTATTGTAACTTCTGTTAATTTTACCCAGTAATAACAGGCCCAACATCAAATTGGGCTTAAACCCAAGCACATAACATTCATTCACTTTGTGTCTCCTACAGAGGCCTTTTTTATATGAACTGTTGAATTATTTTCTTCCCAAGCTTCCCTCTTTTTAATCCTCATCAAGCAAGTATAAGTATTCATTTATCAGTTTAACCCAAAGGATATACATTTTGAGCTTTGTGTAAAATGGTTGCGAGTTTGAGTCCTGAGTTATCTCAACATCCTTTCAAATGTCTTCATCTGTCAAAAGCAGAAATTCAACTTAAATACTTAACTCTAATCTTTATGCAGACATGTCATGTATGATGTCACCATACATGTACTCAACATATTCAGTGAACTCATAATTACAGTTTCATGTAGTTATATTTCTAAATTAAATTCAAAAGTAAAATTCCCACAAAAGGGCAAAACTCCAGACTCTACTTTGAAATTCAGCAGAAAATTGAACAATTCAACCCCCTCTTACATTATTTAACTTTTTCAGTAGCAACGTGTACCATCCGTAATCCTAGAGCCAACGAGGCAGCAGTGGACGAATCAACTGACCTGGTAAATATGTTTTGAACTTTGAAACTATGCACCAAATATGGAGGCAAAAAGCATCCTTGTACGACTTTAGACTCAAACATTCAAACATTAGACTTGGTTTGGATGAAGTGTTTTTTATTTTACAGGCCTACTATTTAAGGAATGTATGTTTAATAGACTATATGATTTGCAGGACGGAGATGAAGAGGCGGTAAACTATGCAGCACTGAATTACTCCACAAGAAAAGTGAAAAAAGTGAAGCAAAAGCAAGAGTTGCCACAGGAGTGTGTGTACTCCGCTGTGAGAGCAAACCACACACAGCACCATGCGCCCGTATGAGCTTTAGCTTAGCTCAGCTTTGCATGTTTTTAACAAATGTTGTGCTGTTAATTACTTTGCTTTATATTTTGCTTTTAAAAAGGTAGTTGTTGATGTGACAAGCAAGAAAGAACACTGCTTGTTGCACAGGCATGAGGAGGCGACTGAGAATGCCTCAAGTTGAAATCAATAAACTGTTCAAACACCCAGAGAGAATATGTGGGTAATCAATGTTCATCAAAAAGCAATGCTGCATCTAAGAGACTACACACCTGTACATTTTATGACTGTGCATCGTTCTTCAATCTGAATTTAAATAGATGTTGGTATACTTGAGCCAGAGTAGCCATGTGTGTTGTACTGTGGCTCATGTGCATTTCTATGATCAGGGCCTTGCAGTGGATGCAAATAATTGAAAATGTGTCCCCTTAATAATCATCACCCAGCAGCATATACAGTGACTCGGAAACAGAGCAGTTTGGAACCGTACTGTGTAGAATATATCGAAGTAAAAAGGTTTGCTAATATTGATTTAATGACAAAAATGGCTGGTTACTTTTAGTTCTTTGACGGATAAAACGGGTTGAACTTTGTATGAACTATATATCATTTTCAAAAAATGATAGTTAAATGTACTTTTGGTTATATGGCACACATATGTTAAGAAAAATAAATATGTTTGCTGTAATTGTATTAGTTGTTCTAATAGCAGAAGAAGAAACATGAAAACAGAAAACAATCCAAATGACTGCTTTTCACCAAAAATACAGTAATGAAGCTAAATTTGCTTTAAAAGAAAAAAACTATTCCTTTTAATGCCCCCTGGTGTACGGTACGGAGATGAGCAGAAAATAGATTATATGTAGAGGAAATAGAGTCTTCCTGCTTTGCTCTTCCAAGTTGATAAGACAAAGGGTGTACGGCGGCATAGAATCAGTGTGACGACAGTATAGATGTTTGACAGGCATTCACTAATATCTGTGTTTGACAAAAAAGTTCAACATACAGAAATGGAACAAAATGCATTTTATATTTAAATTCATTCAATATCACTTAAGCATAAGAAGAACAAAAACCATCAAACAAACATTATATGAATAATGCAAGCTAATTCCAACATGTTATAACAGCTTTAAACTGAAACACATTAACATTATATCACATTTGCTACAAAGACATCTGACACAGTCCAGTTAAAAGGTGCCGTCTAAGATTTAAATCCAATATACTACTAACAAATATCTACTCCGCTAGCTGACTGCATTATGTGCCTATGCTAAAAGAAGAGCTGGTTGTGATCCAGCCAATCAGCATCAGGGTGTTTATGCGTGTGCAGAGGACAGGGGAAAGGAGGGCCATGGATGTGTAAAGAGAAAGGCAGTGGGAGCAAGAGGCAGGGTAAATACGAAGGGGGACATTTATTTTAAGATCAAATATCAACAATCTTTCTTGAGAATCGCTGACTCCACATTTCACTCAGATCAAAAAGCCTTGGCAGTCGTGTAGACCCCGGGGCCAGTTTCAATCACGGTAAAGACGACAGTAGAATAAATCCACGGGTCTTCATTTCTCTAAGGAAATATATTACAAATTATTTGTGATGACAAAACTGATCGAGTTGCATCCTAAGCCTTTTGCAATGTTGATCTTACCTTCACATTCATTTTTGCAACATTTCCTTGCAGGTAAACAGCAGCTATGAACACAAGTTAAAAATAGATAAGGATGCCTTAGTTTGTAAAAACAATGATATTAGCATCATCTAAATAATATGTTATTCAGTGAGGTAACTTATTTTACCTTTATTATGGCAATAATCACACTTGTTTCTCTTGATGGCGTGAATAAGGATGGCTATAACAATCACACTAATGGCCGAGACCACAGACGGCAGAAGGAGAAATACATCGTCAGTCTGTAAATCACCAAAAGACAGTAAGCCGGTTCCTGAAACATGAAAGGAAAACACAATAACATTTAGTTAGAGTAAAACAAAATGTACTTTCACCCAAGAATATTTTACTTTACTTCAAATATTTCTTCACAATCAATATGGATTTGATTTGACTTTGTTTTGAATGTAACCTCTTATCAATGCAAATGTCCCTATCAAACACTTCAACCACACTGACTTAAACCACATGGGTTGCTTATTACAAACATGTGATGTACATCAATGTCTAAGGCCAGATAAAATAATCCCCAAGACATCTGCAATACTTAAATTACATTGGCTCGGTAACATACCAATTTTCTGTTTTGTTGTATTTCCAAATAATATCTCTCCACATGCGGCCACATCGCAGTGACATGTCTTGTAGAAGCTGTAGACACATTTCTTCTTTGAGGGTCCACCTGGTTCCTTTTCATGTACTTCAACACCGTTTCCTCGAGTATTATTCAAACTTTGATTAAAAGCCTTGAAACAGCACAGATTTTGTTCTTCTGGTCGTGTTTTGTTCTCGGAGTCGGAGAGTATTGAACACTGCAGAGTCACAGAGTCTCCAGGACGGACTGGATCAGTTGGAGAAACTGCAGTGCTTTCAGGTTCTGGGAAATTCAAAAAGTTTCAACAGTCAAACAAAAGATAAAATGCGATCATGATTTTCAAATCAAAGCTGCAATCAGTATTTGGTTAACAAAAACTGCATTGTATTATTACTTCATAATTATACCGTCTCAAATAAAAATGCCTTGAGTGAGATTACAAGTATCTCATTAAAGATACTTCCTTAGATGCAATTTATTGTTTCACTGGCTCTCTTATTTCTTGCTCTCTGTGAGACTGACCGTTGAGCGGCCCGACCAAGCAAGGAGGCAGAGGCAGAATGTCCAAAAATATAACCCGGCATGGGCATTTATTACAATCATGTGCACATAGTTCACCCAGCCTCAATCCTGCTCCTGCTCCTGTTAACGTGAGCCCAGCCTAAAGCCACCAGGATCTCACACACACTACCAGCCTCCACACAGACAGGGAAAACAGAGCCTAAATACCTATACACTAATTAGCACAACATGACACAGGTGGGGGGGGGAGCAATTAGACACAGGTGAGGGGGGAGGAGACAACACAGGGCACCAGGTGCACACAATCAGCTACAACATACATGGGGAACAGGGAAGTTGTCCTCAATATACCCCACACAGTACAATGATTATATCCACATGTCCACGTGAGCTCTAGTAACGGCGTCTCATCGTTACACTCTCAGACAATAAGTGTCGTCAATTTGAGCTCAAGTTCACATAAAGATGAATTATAGTTAACTTAGTAATGGTAGTTCAAAATGTGTGTCCCAATGTTGCAGTATAAAAGTGCATACATTTCTTTGCAAATCTACTTAAGAGTAAAAATGATACTGACAATAAACCATTTGTACGTTCTATTTTCTTATGTGGAAAAATAAACTAAAGTACATGAAACAGGAATTGTAATGTGTTACTAACTGTAATGAAATAAGAAGCGTATTTACCTTTAACTCTTAGGTCAGTTTGTGTCAGGAATTTGATGTTCTGTTGGCTTATTTGAATACAGTAGTAGACCGCAGCATCACTTAGCTTTGCTTCTTTAACATGTAGAACAAATAGTTCACGCTCTTCTGTAGATGTGATGCGATCATTACTCTTAAGGCTAAATGTCTTTCTTAAGACTTCAGGAAAGTCTCCAGAATCAATCCTGATCCAAAACAAGTTTCCCAAAGACTTGCGGGGACATGTCAGCTCCACAGAAACTCCAACACCAACAGTCTTTATCTCAAAGTTTGGTTTTTTTGTGCATCCTGAAAATACATTTTACATCAACCACAGAGAAAAAATGAACTCTCTCAATTATTGTAAACATGGACACACACATCTGAAAATCAATAGGACATTTTTACATGTAGGCCTACTTACGTCCCACTGCTAGCATCAGCAGTAAATAAAATACAATCCTCATTTTCTGTTTATTCCACTTGAGACTGGTGCAATTTTGATGCGCATTAAAAATGATTCACTATAATGTCATTATATCAAGTGGGAGGTAACAGTTTCAGAGCAATCTCATTGGCCTCCTAAGTTGCCTTTTACCACAGCGGAAATATAATGAACCATCAACTGCCTTGTGCAGCCTAAACACATGAAACAAAACCAACAGCCCACTTTTCATGTTGGGTTTCTATTGCTGACACAGAGTTAAAACAGTAAATGATCTGATGTTATTGTGAAATACTATTATAAACAAACCAAAGAGACAATATCACACAATACATTTTCTGTTCCATATATTTAGTATTTATTTGTTGCGTGGCCTTATCACCAGACATCCTCAACTAGCAAGCAGTAATATGTTTGTGATTCATGGGCTGTTGTATTTTCTTAACATTGTTTTATGCGATATATTAAGATTTTTCAAATGTTTCCACACACAAATAAAAAAATGTGCATAATAAACAGGTTGACTGAAAGGCACATAGTCCTCAGATACGCAGTTCATTTAAAAATATGAATCATAACAATAGGAATTCAATTGATCAGTTTGATTAATCTACATTTGGAAAGTATTTGTTATGATTGCACACTATGATGCCCACTCTGCCTGTCAGTCACCTGTAGCAAACATGGCAGACAGAGGAGAGCTCTTACCACATTGTATTACCTTTATACATAGTGGAGAGAAAGGCAAAAACAGCGCACCACTTTATTACAGATCCTTAAGTGTTATTTAATGAATACCAGGAACACCGATTTCAGTCAAACTCTGGCATTAAAAGTATTACTAAAACTGAGACCCCCATCATACCAGCAACAAACTGCCCTGTCTGCTGCTGTCTGACAGGCGGTGACGCAGCATCAGGTCTGAAACCACCAGACTCAGAGACAGTTTCATCCCACAGGCCATAAGACTGCATTAATGTTAAAATCCTCGATAACTAAAGCATGCATCTGTCTGCATCTTACACTTGATTTATCTTAAGGTTAATCACAATAAACAGTATTTTATTTTTTCACTATTTAATTGTACATGTTTATAGACACCCTGCATTTACTTGGTCACTTACAACATTCTCTGCATTATTTAGTTGATTGTTTTATTTATTTCTGACATGTATATAATAGTTAACGTCATAAGCATTACTTGCCCATTGGTCTTGCAACATAATCTGCACTATTCTAATGTTTCTTCTTGCACTTAATTCGTTTTTATCGTTGTCGAACCTCAGCTTCGCGTCGGGCCGAACCACGCCCCTTAGCTGTGATATAATGAGCATATACCACGGCCTGTCGTGAGTTATTGCTTTTATAAAACGGTTACCAAGTGTGGCAATATGAAAGAAAAATACACACTCTAATTTAAATAGTTTTTATTCGTAAATAATGATGTTGAAAATAAAATAGTCCCTCCGTTGCCTTCTGCACGAAACATAGTGCGAGGTGGTTGCTATGCAACAACACTAACAGCTAGCGAACATATTAGACAGAGAGCGTTGATCCATTATTTGGCTATTTATTTACATTCATTTGTATGTTGCCGTTTATTGTGCACCCACTGAAAAACTGTCCAGCATCAGTAGCATGGCTTACGAGGTCACTTGTGGCTGAGGTTATACAGGCTGTTGCTTGGCGTGGCGAGGATATTGCTCCACTTTCTCCGGTCCCCGAAATTCGGCTTCCAGTAGTTCTGGAGAGAGCCGTGTCCAGTTGGTCTACCTGCTCTTCAAGTAGCTCTGCATGTCGTCGTTTAGGTGCTTTTTCTCTGGACATAGGCACTCCTCAATCCACTCCTCCATAGTAAGACCCCCCCGGAGGTCGAAGTTAATCTTAAATGTTTCCATCTTATGATTTGTAAGGTTGTTTCGTAACGGAAGAAATAAAATATATTTATATAACGGACAAGTCAAATCAAGCAATCTGATTGGTCGATAGCGTTTTTGCGGACCTTTTTGATTACAGATTTGAAAACATCATTGCTTGCTTTAAAAGTAGCACAATTAATTATATCAAACCTTGGAAAGTATCTAGATATCCCTGCCCTAATGCCAAAGGAACTGCACACTGAATATGTTTTGTCGTTTGATGTCTATGTCTGGACCGCTGCGTAAAAAGGAGGGTTTCTGCCCCGTTACTTCTCCGCTGCTTTCTTGTTCCAATTTGTTTGCTTTTCATCCCAACTGTATACTGTGTTTCTCAGGCGCGGAGGGATACTGACTTGTTGTGAAAAGTAACTTACAATTCTAGCCGTGGTATACGCTCAGTATATCACGGCTAAAAGCCAATCAGATTGCTTGATTTTACTTGTCCGTTTTAAAAATATATATATATTATGTTGCATTGTTGGAGGAGCTTGGGATTTAAGTTTGTCATTGCCATATCTACACTGGAGTATTGTAGGCTTAGAAGAAGCCTCAAAGCATACCTTACCTTGGGTTCCTCAGCCTTTTTTGAAGTATTCAAATGTTACAGAGCAATGCTGTTGCTTCTAACAAGTGAAATCATATGCTTTGGACCTTCTACTTTTTACTTTGTGTGCACAGCACTGCCTGCATTTGGCAAGCTGACAGAAACAGATTGACATGCATTCACAGTCACTACTGACAGACAAATGATGCATGAAAACTTAGGGACTGTTGTGGTTTGGCTTCAAACTAAGGTGTCAACAGAGAGGGGCTGCTGCCTTTCTCTCTCTCTGTTTTAGCCTCAGGAAACTCGGCATGCACTGCTGATTTTAAAAGTGGAATAATAAAACATTTCAGTAAAGGGTAAAGTCATGACATGATCGTCTTTTTGTGAAGTGCAGGACTTAAGTTTGCCAGATAATCAACAAAAATGCTGAAAGCTTTACAAAAATCTGCTCCACTGCGCTTATAGCAGAGTACTCTGGCAGATGCATAATAGGCTAGAAGGATGGAGGTTTTCAGTTGCCCCCCACCATTTTTCATGCTGTACATTTTTTGACATGTTTTATAAAGTTGTGGTGACTAAAACACGGACATGCAATCGGTAAGTTGCAGTTCATGTTCAGTATATTAGCAGCTGAGCCACTGCCCTGCCATGTATTTCATTTGTCACCATTTCCCATGTGTAGTGATTTCACACAACACGAAAATCTTCGACGTACCGATGAACTAGATAAACATTGGGGTATAAAAAAACTGACTAGGAGACATCCTATGGAAACATTTGTCCAGTTATTTCACTCTGGATCAATGTGTGGTCTGAACGGCAGACCCTTGTCCCAATTGTGGCTGAAATGCACGTTTCATATATACATAACTAACAGCATGGGTTAATGTTGATGGTCAAATGAGGGACATGTTGTATATTTTAAGAATGATTTGTGAATATCTTTACCTTATTTATACCTCAGACTTTGCACAAAATCTAATACAACAGTTATACACATAACAATTTGAGTCATGTAACCAATTTACTTTATTTAAAAAAAGGTTATACAATGATTTTAAGCAGATTGGACATCAGTTCAAAATGACACTGGGTGATCTGGAACTTAAACACTGATGGTTTAGTTACAGCCGGAGAACTGACAAGACATGTGCTGCCGCCACGAGGTGACACAGCGGTTGCCAAACCAGTTCTGAAGATCTCTACCCCAGACCCATGTATTTAGCTGGTTCTGAGAGAATAATCAATATTGAGCATAACAAGATAAAACAGGCAAAGCACTAAAACACCTCTATCAGCTGACGCCAACAGGCAGGAATAGGGAGACAAAACACTGAGAGCACAGCAGCCCAAGGTTGCAGGCCTGTGCTCAGTGAGGGCAGTACAAACTGACTGGGTCAAAGTTATGGGCCTAGGAACATATATCCCCAACAGTAAGCTTTAATCAGAAAGTCCAGTATATTGTTAGTCCATCACTGTATACATGACATCGGTGTAGATCGCCTCTCCCTCTGCTGATTTTTTATTCTTCCTGTTTGCTCTGCCAGTTTTCCTCTTCATGAAGCTGTGTGCAGAATACATTATTGAGTCCTCCTCTCTCTGCAAAAATGTATGGAAACATTATTGAGGTGACAAAAGTTATGATTTACATGTAGAAAAAATGAGTCAACAACTATTTTCAGTCACATCTTTTCTTTTTGACCGTACCTGCTGCCTCTGCTGATCACCGCTGGCTGGTACGGGATTTGTTTGCAGAGAAACAGAAGCTGTATTTTGAAATAAAATACATTTGATGACACATGATGTAGATACAATTATACACATTTGTAATGTAAATATAACGTAAAAAGGTGAGCTTTGCCAAATGTCTGATTGATTGAGGTATGAGACACTTCTCTTACCGTTGCAACAATCACAAGTTTTCATCTTGATTATATGAATCAGGAAGGCGATAACAATCAGACTTATAGCAAAAGGAGCAGCTAACAGAACCAGAACTACGATGGCCTGCTGCTGATCCCACAACTTAGGTACTAAAATCATGGAGAAAAGGAGAAAATGTGAACCATTTAAAGTGTTTTTACAATTACATTACAATGCATGACATTTGGATTTTGGTTGATAAGGGTTTCTACCATATTCAAAACGAATGATTATTAAAGATGTGTAAACGCTCTGCAGTTACCTTCAATGTCCAGTTTTGTTCCATTTCCAAATAATATCTCCCCACATGTGGCCACAGCACAGTAATAAGTCCCAGCATCAGAAGAGCTCACGTCTTTAGAGAAGTTGTAGATACATTTCCGTGGAGAGCTAGCCTCAGGACTATTCTCACAATCATCTCTGCTGTTTTTATGGCTGTAAATGACACTGGGATGAGATTCATCTGATCCGGCTCTGAACCAGTGCACTCTGGTTTCTCCTGGACAAGTTCTGCTCTGAGATTCAGAGAGGACTGCACACTGCAGAGTCACAGAGTCTCCCGGAAGGACCGGATCAGACTGATGGCCTTGAATAATGGCAGTGATATCTGGTTCAGGGCCTGGAAATTATAAATATATAGATAAAGTATACGTTTTTAAAGAAAGGTGAAATCTACAATTGCTGTATTTCATTTCAGAAATCATTCACGCATTTCCCTGTGAGGTAATTTACAATGTGTGGGTAAATATAAAAGATAAAAATAGTAAGCCGACATATCAAGCAAAAGGGGTTTAGTACATAACACATTAAAAAAGTAGTAAAATACAGTTATGTTATGTAGCAGACAGTAATAACAAAGATAAACAGTTTAAATGATTTACCTTTAACTCTCAGAAATGTCGCATTAAAAAATGTCATGTCAAATTTGTCTACTTTTAGGCAGTAGTAAACTCCAGTATCGCTTGGCTCTGTTTTATTTATTTGCAGGAGAAAGGTTCCAGGCCCTTGTTTTGCTGTAATGCGAGGACTCTTGTTAACACCATCATAATCAAAATCATATGTTCCTCCCAAGGCTTCAGGGACGTTTCCAGGTCCATGCCTGATCCAGAAAATGTTTGTTGGATCCAAGGATTTCTGGCGTGAACAAGTCAAAGTCACATCATCCCCAACACCAACAGTCTTTGTCTCCAAAATCTGATCGTGTGTGCATCCTGAAAAATATAATAAGCACACAGATGATTGCTTTGTGATACATTAAGAATAATTAGCACCCTGCTGAATGATTATCAGAACATGACAATTAATATACTATATCTCAAGTCTAGATACTTACGCCCCACTCCAAGCATCAGCAGTAAATAAACTATGATCAGCATTTTCTGGTCAATCCACTCGTGGCTGCCGGTAAATGAAATCGTATTCGAGTAGATTGGCCTTAATGTAATCATATGAAGTGGGAGGTTACAATTTTAGAGCAACCTGATTGGCCTCTCCTTATTTCATTGTACCACCACAGTGGAAATGATATCACCCTTTGTTTCAACCTAAACACATGAAACAAGAGCAAAAGCAAGCTTCTGTTTTTATGTTTCATGTTTTCCTTTAACTGCACAGAGCGTAAACACACAAAACAGAACAATCGAAAACAATGTTGATTTTCTTTTCATTTCCAGATGGACTTTTTTGATGTGGTGCAATATTGCCACTGTCCAGTATGATGTACACACGAGTGGCAAACTTAGGAGGAGCTAAGCAAACAAATACCTTTTGAAGCCACTTAAATGTGTTTGACCCAGACCATAGTGTTTACTTTTGACCATTGAGCAATTGTGTTACCAGGATTAACTTAAGAAGAGAACAACATTAAAGGTGGGGTATGTAATTTATTTCAGAAACACTTTTTGTTATATTCCATGGAATGCTTTTAATATCCTGATAGCAGTAGCCGCGTTCACACCGGAGTACTTTTCCCACTTTAGTTCCGATATAGTTCCGAAATGTCGCGTTCACACCAAAAAGAGCCGGAACTAAAATGAGTTAATGAGAACCTTTTTACCCCCTTTTCTGTCCCTGCTAGAGAGCAGGGACTCTCATGCGGCTCTCTTGTGAGAAAAGAGCTATATTTCTGATTGGCTGGGCGGATTGCAAACCACGCCCCGTAAAACTCAAAAAAGTGTTGTGAAGCCACCATTTTATTATCCTCGCATTAGCATTATTAGCATTAGCATTAGCCCAGCGCAGAAACGCAGAGAGACTAACTTATGGCAACACAAAATAAAACATGGGAGCGTTGGAGATGAGGAGGTGTCGGCGTTCTGGCGATTTACTCGGAAAGCCAGTCCCCAACTCTGGGGACTTCCGGCCGGGGATTTCGGACGGCAGTATACGCCGTGAAGTTGTTTGCAGCCTGCCAGTAAACCCAAAGCAGAAGAAGAAGAAGAAGTGACGTCAGCGGCTTCATTTGCCTAATCCACCCACAGGGACTTATTCCGGTGTGAACGTGATCTGTACTTAAAGAGTTCTGATGAACTAAGTTCTCATGAACCTTTGTGGGAAAAGTACTGCGGTGTGAAAGCGCCTAAGGGATATATTAAATGCTTTGACAATAAATACGTAAAAAAATGTCATCTGTGGAAGCCGTAGCGCTGTAAAAAGCACGACCAATCATTTTAGCCTGCCCGGCTAAAATAACTGGATGGCCTCCCTGCTTGTCAGCCTACCATCTGTGCACACAAACTTATCTCGTGCCCTCATTGGTCATGTGCGCGTCCGTGTGTGTTGGAGGAGGGGCTCTGTAAGGAAGGCTGAAGGAAGAGGCAGATTTTTTTCGGCTGCGTAGTTTCAAATTCTAGCGCACTCAAGCTGGTTTCCCCAAAATTACATACCCCACCTTTGACATAATTATAATAATATGTGCATACTTCCGCCAATTGTAAAAAAGAAAGCTGTTTAAAAGATGATCATCTTTTTCTGGTTTATTACATTACATTATTACATGTCACGCTTTACCCAAAGCGACTTACATACACTCAATACCGTGGGCAATCCCCATCACACATTACAGCACCAGCAGTTAGGTTTTGACATGATTCATTGCTAAAAATGAACACGCTTAAAGACAATTTCCTGGTCACAGAAATGTGGAAGCAATGTTTTGTATGCTGGCTAATAACGGAAGATACATTTGCAGGTAAAGGTTGCTCCATTCTTCTGTATTATAGTACCAAACAGTTTGGGGAGTTACAGATTTTAAAAAAGAATGTTCAAAGTTTAAGCAACTTTAAAAACACTCCTACGTCTCCTACAACGCAACATTTTTTAAATAAGTTTAAGCAACTTCAAGAAGACTCCTACATCTCCTATAACGCAACTTTTTTTAAAATAGGTTTCCTGATATAATATGCCTAGGTCTTTTAAAGTTGATCCCTCCAGTTAGTAATGGTTGCTCCTGTAACAAATGTGTTTGATGGATGTGGTGAAACAATGCAGAAAAGTCCATTATGAATGTATCCAAAGTAGACCAGTTTAAGAACTGCCTCTTATTTGATGAATGTGTAAGCATACACACTAAAGGAATTGAAACTGAAACTTCCTGTGATCCTGTGCTCTGTAGCAAATGATTAACTCTGACACTTTCAGAATTGGGATTACAAAAAATGAAGATGTAGTGTTTCTTGACAACTCAAAAGGTGTATGGAGAATATCATTATAAATATAAATAGCTTATCTATCTATATGGCCAACACTTCCAGAACATTTGTCAGAGCTGCAGGTTGTGGTTTGTGGCTTTCTTCAGGGTCAACAGTTGTTGACATTGACAACAAGCCATAACATGCCTTGTACTTTCACACAAACAGTCAGATATAAATGCTTCACACTGACAACCAGATGATGCATGGAAACTTCAGTGCTGCTGTGGTTGGGCTTCACACTGAGGTGTGAATACAAAGAGGGGTTTGTACCTTTCTCTTTCTATAAACTTCAGGAAGCTGGGCTTGCACTGCTGATATACTTTTGTTTGTTTCAAATGGCAAGTGGAATACCACTAGTCACACTATGTGATGATCCTTTTTGATTTAACCTTTCTGCAAGTTATTGCCTTTTATCTGTAGTTGCAGTTAGTCAGGGGAGGTGCCCATCATTTCCTGGTCCAACCCCCGTCTTTCGGTCAAAGCAGGAATTTGAACCGTGATCTAACATGGTGATAAAATGGCTGCCTGTCTAATTTAATGTTTAATGAATCAATACAGTTAGAAGTTAAATTAGATAGATGCCTCTGCATCTTTAGAAATAATCTTGAGATAGACATGTTTTTACTTCAAATGAGCATGTGTAAAACTAAAACAATGATGAAGGATGCTGAAGTTTCATGTAGCTCTCACTTCACTTTACATCCTGTTGAAGCCCATAGTTCTGAGTAACAGCCTTGATGCTTGGTCAAAGGGTGGAGAGATGGCCCACCACAACGCATGACTCTCAGTGTAGCTGCTGCATGTGGCTTTGCTTCTTGTTCTCAAGCAGAAGGTCTTTACAAAGGGATGTGAGATCTGAAAGGTGGAGTGCTCGATTCTATGAAGTAGTTGACTTCTGACTTTCTATTTTGTATTTAGAACAACAAACATTGTCTTTTGCAAATAAATATCAATTGTGTGTGAATCACAAAATATTCCCAATGTGTTTTGTCAGCCATGCTTCGGTCTCTCCCTCGTAAAAACACATTGCAAAAATGAAACATAACATGTATGCTGTGTAAAATATTATACACCACTTCTTTCTCAGTGGAAATTGTCCACAGGTGTAACGATAACATGGTTATTTGCAATAAGAAAGGAAATGGCCTAGTCCCTTATGTTACTGGTTTTACTTTATAATGCTATAATGCATTGAAATGTCTCTTGTTAAAAAGTAATTGTTAGGTTTAAATCCTGATACATTTGGTAACGTTAGATAATCACAAATGGTCAAGACTGGTTGTAGGATTATAACGTTTACAGAAATACAGGATGCACAAAATCATATACTGTAAAAAAAAGGAAAAATGTTGGGTACTCTAAAATACATGAAGGCATGCTTTGGAGTTCACTGCCAATAAAGCAAGGGAGTTTTTGGTGTTTAAAAACAAATAAATCAGTGATACTCTACAATATTGTTCAACTTGAGAAAATGACAATGCTCTACCTTACAGAGAGCACTATCTCAACACATACTTTAACCTGTAAGTTCTTCACATCTCTTGGTTTTGGTGATATTTCCTCTCACCTCTCCCCTCCAGCTTTCTACCACCTACACTGTGGCTATTGTAATGTTATGGAACAAAACAGCTAGCCTACATAGAGTGAAATATACAGCATTGAGCAACTCCAACAATGTCTTTGGTGTGTGGAGCCATCCAACTCACTGCTGCTGCTCAGTAAGTATATCCAGTATGTAAACCAAACATCTTATTAAGCTACAGAATTAGTTTTCTGTGACCATATGGAATCTGCAATGTACTTGATAAAAACAGATGTGTTTGCTAGCTAGCAGTTGTCATGTTCCCACATTGCTTTCCTGGTGTGTTACACGATTAACCACAGCCATCGGTCTATTGAATAGAGTGACACTGAAGTAATGTCTCTGTGTATGTATTTTTTGTTCTCATGCTGGTATGATTAAAACCACATTCATAAAGTGTGTCAATATGGTTTTGCTGTTTGAATAGGTCCTGTACTTCTTAGCTAAGCACCAAAAACTGAAAACATATTTTATTGTCTAATTAAAGGGGCTTCTTTGAAAAAATAAAATCTCAGTAGATAGAGATTTCGAAAGAAAATGTTCCACAGGTTTTAAATGTAGGGGGGAGGTTATTTTATACATTTCAGCCAATCACTACAATTGCTACTTTGTAGACGTTGATCTTCTTGTGAGCAAACCTTCATTTGGGTGGAAAGACATCAGTCGTGAGAGACGACAGAGCTGCACCACAATGATCGGTCAACTGGCTGCTTTGATTCTTCTTTCTACGATGTGTAAGTGCAATTTTTTACTCCTGTATGAAAGACAATACCATTTGATGATCTTAAAGAAGATCTCCTCCAATAAACCTTTTCTTTGTCTTTTTTCTTTAGCTCTGATTGAATCGGCAGAGGATCCTCACCTGATCTCTTTGGCTGTGGTAGAAGTTGGTGGAAGTTTTACTTTTCAATGTCCAGTTTTGGATAACAAAGGCAAAATACTTTCTCTGTTCAAACAGTCTCTTGGACAAATGGCCCAGCCAGTCTTTAATGTGATTTTTGGCAAACTAACAGTTACTGAACCTTTTTTAGACACACGGTTCAAAGCAACACAAGGGAATACTCATTATCTTTTCACAATCAGAAATGTCAGAAAAGAGGACGAAGCAACATATTTCTGTCTCACTGGATGGGCGTATTCACTGAGTTTTGGAACTGGCATCTTCTTGGCTGTGAAAGGTAAATATATATTACTTTCAGTTATTGTGTCAAGTCTCATTTCATACAAATCATTTATATAAAATGTTATGTTTTCTTTTACTAAATCACGCAGATCAGCGGAAATCTGTCTACGTGAAGCAAAGTCCGAAGCCAGAGTCAGTCCAACCCGGCGACTCAGTGACTCTGGAGTGTTCACTTATCTCCAAAAACAACGAAAGCGCAGATCAGTGTCCAGGTGAACACAATGTTTCCTGGTTCAGATCTGGATCAGGAGAATCCCATCCAAGCATCCTTTACACTCACAGTGAGGAACAAAAGGAACGCAGTTGTGTCTTCAGTCTGTCCAAAACTATACACAGCTCCTCTGATACCGGGACGTATTACTGTGCTGTGGCTACATGTGGACAGATCCTGTTTGGAGAAGGAACTACAGTGGAGACAAGTACGTTTTAAAGTCTATTTAAATTACATTTGAATGTTGTTTTTATATGTATATAAATATTAAGTGGATAAGTTAGAGTGGATAAAGTCATTAACTAAAACTACACTTAGCAATTATTTTATTGAGACATGAATTATAACTTATGAACGAATCTCCTTTGAAACTCATCCCTTCGTAAGAATGACTTTTCTCAGATTTCAAATTACTGATATTTTGTTGCGGTGTACGTCTAAAAAGTAATACTTCCTTTGTTTCCTTATTTAGGAGATTCAGAAACAAAACTGAACCCAGTTGTCCTTGTGCTTGGAGTGCTGTTGGCCTGCTGTGTGACTGTGATTGCCTTTCTTATTTTCTATGGATACCGAAGGAAATGTTGTGAAAATTGCAAAGGTAGGCTCAGAATATTATACTTTAGTTTCAGTTATGCTTTTTTAGGTGGAACCATAACGATCTAATAATCTTGAAAAAATTGCTTGGCTGTGAAAACAGACAATGATTGTAAGGATGGCAGTTTTCACAAGATTTTAAATTGGCTCTAATAAATGATGAAATTATGGAAAATCCATCAATATAAGATTTTTGGCTCAACATAGTGTGCATTTGTGTTTCTATTCAATCAATGAGATGACGGTTCTAATAGTCAAATACCTTTACTTGTGTAAAACCACCATGGCCACTACTACTGACTCAATAATATAAACTCCAGAGCTGTTTGTTTGTTTTTTGTGTCATACTGTTACATAATTGTAAACCTGAGGTCACTTAATCTATTGTTTTGAATGCAAAAGGATACATTATTATATTTGATTGTGTGTAATACAGAATATCCTATTGCAACAGGAATTATTGAACATCTGATCCCAGAAGTACACATTATCCAGGTAGCCTTGAGAACATAACATTATCCCTTACTGCTTAAAGCTCTGAAGGAGTTCATCAGATTAATCACAACAACACTGACGGTGAATTAAGCAGATTACAAAAAGTCATAATCATGTGTGTGTACTCTGAAACCCTGTTTTACATTCAAACAGGAGCAGTGGGTGCTTCCCATCATCGTGGACCCGACATGTCAACTGGGGGTCAATCAAATGACATGGTAAATATGTGGTGGTGTGCTTTTTATTTGTTCAAGTCACAGATTATAATCAAATTATAAAACAAAAGTATAATAAACCAACTGATAAGTAGCTAAACTTAATGTATGTTATGTATTCCTGATAAAGAGTGACAAGGTATAAATATAATTACTGATGGCTGAACATTTGACAAAAGAAAGTGTGTAAAGATCACTGCAAAGCAGTCTATACTATAGACATGGTCTATATGTTAAAGTCACCTAATCGCCCAAAAGTTTTTTTACTTGACGCACATTTTTATTTTATTTTGCAGGATGAAGAAGTGAAGGCAGTGACTTATGCATCAGTGGATTTCTCAACAAGGGAAGTGAAAAGAGGACGGAGAAAGGAGAGGGAAATGCCAAAAGATTGTATGTACTCTGTTGTTAGATCAGATCACTACAACCAGCCACACCCCTCTCTTTAGTCAGAGATTCGTGTTGCTTTCTGAATGTGTTGATACAGGAAGTGTTCCAGCTTTACTGTAAGGTGTCATCTAGGTCGACATGTCTGTGGAACTGTTTCCTTCTGATTTTTTGTTGACATAATAAAACTTGATATTTATACTGTCCCCGAATATTGAGTAACTGTATCTTCATTAAACTACTACAACATACACAGTATGCCTGTGAGTTAGGTGTTAGCGTCCTTAGATAAACAATGCTTGGATTTCGTCCTTCATCCAAGTCTGCGGTGAGGGACTCAGGGCAACAAATCTGTAGTCCAGTTGAAGGATAGTTACCTTTTAACTGATGAGCGATATATATTTATGGTTAGAATAAAGATAAAGATTTGTGTTAAAATCATAACGACTCATTATAACATAACAGCAAAAACAATCATCATGCTATTCCACAGGTCGATGGTTCATAGTGGTAGCGTAATGTTGTAATGATGCCTCGTCCCCTTTATGACGTTAAAAAGATACAGAGTTTTCCCTTTTGTTGCTGTGAACCGTGAGTCAGTAAATTGTTCAGTTACTGTTGCTCTTTCCAAGAATAACGGTAAAGTCGGGTTGGGCCATATGCTCAAGAAACTGTTTGAAAAAGTACATTATTTTGCCTTCTGTCTTCAAAACTGGACATTAAAAAGGTCGCCCATCTTCAACCACAGCCAACGAGATCAGGTGAGAATCCTTTTAGCGGTGAGAGGAAATGTGACCAAACTACACAGAAAACAAAGAGATCTAAATATTTGTGTGAAAAAGAGGGATCTCACTAAAAGGTTGAGCTTTGCCATTTTATTAAACTAAACAATAAAGAGACTTTTAGTATATTTTCATTTAACTTGAGAGCATGATATATTTTGTTTCTTCAAGGTTGAGGCCATGCCATAAATAATTGTGATAAACCAATGAATAGTTACACCTAAGTTTCAATGTCCACTGAGAAAGAGTTAGTATCGTGCATGTTATACATCTCACATCTTATCTTACATTTTTGCCATGTGCACTTTGAGACACAAAGTGAGAAAAAAGACGGAGTGAAAAGTTGTGTATCTGTTCACCACAACCTCACTTCTGTTCATAGAAACATGACAATATTTTATGTTGCAGGCACACTCTTTCTTTGTTAAAAGACATATTTTAAATGTTGTAATGAAAAACTCAGAGGACAACTAGATTCAAGATTCCAAGGTTTATTGTCATAACATATACACAACTATGGTCTAATAGTGTAATGTAATACTTAAAAAGAATAAAGCACTCAATCTTTCAGATCTCACATCCCTTTGTAGAGACCTTCTGCGTCAGAACAAGAGGCAAAGCCAAATGCAGCAGCTACACTGAGAGTCATGCATTGTGGTGGGCCATCTCTCCACCCTTTGACCAAGCATCAAGGCTGTTACTCAGAACAGACCTGCTTATGGGCCTCAACAGGATGTGAAGCGAGGAGAGAAGCTTCAGAAGCTTCATTCTTTAAGTTTGACTTGTTCCTTTGCTCATTCAACAGAAAAAATAACGTTTGTTTCAGATGCAAAAAAAGCATCTACAACCATGTGCAATTACGAAATTAACATATAATATATGGATATTTGACATAGTTTGTTATTTATTCATTCTCCACATTCAACAGGCTGTCTGTTCGTCAACAACTGACTTTAGCGAGGCTGTCAAGCATTTTGGGGATAATCAGACGAAGTTAACTGAGATAACGGTTCAAACTCCTGCTTTGATTAGACCAGAGTGGGTTCAGTGAATGATTGGCACCTCCCCTCTCGGACTGGGACTACAGATAAAAGGCATCAACACGCAGTAAGGTGAAATGAAAAGGGTCATCACACAGTGAGATGAGTGTATTTCACTTGCCAACGAAGAAATACTAAAACAGGTAAATCAGCAGTGTAAGCCAAGCTCAGCTTCCTGAGGTTTATAGAATGATAAAGAAACAATTCCCCCTTTGTATTCACACCTCAGTGTGAAGCCCAGCCACAGCAACGCTGAAGTTTCCATGCATCATCTGGTTGTCAGTATGAATGAAACTGTTTGTGTGAAAGTACAAGGCATGTTATGTCTTAACATGCCTTGTACTTATATATAAATAGATATACATGCTTCACAATCAACAATTGTTGACCCTGAAGAAAGCCACAAACCATTATGCTGCTCGGACAGATGTTCTGGACACAGATAAGTAGCTAATTTTCTAATTCTATTCTCTGTACACCTTGTATTCAAGAAACCCTAACTCTTTCTTCTTGCTAAATGATAATGCCAGAGTGTTTTATGTCAATTGCTTTGTAAATAGCCATCAGTTGTTTTTTTTAGTTTTAGTTTTCCTTGGTTTACATTCCTTGGTTTCTTCCGTGAGATAAACATATGCAGGTCAGAAATTGTGTCAGGATGAATGTGTTCCTGTGATAATCTGAGGCTGTTGATCTGCTGCTTCCTCTAACAAGCTCTCTGCAAAGTGTGCATGTGTTGAGGATGGGTGGTTTGACAGCCCTCCTCTGCACGCTGTGCTCTTCCTGCTGAAGTGACAGGCAGAGGGGGCGGGTCATCAGAAATTACGTGGAGGTTAGATTGGCTGGCTTGCACACTAACATGGCTGCTCTGTTTTTTCACTATGGCAAATGGCAGGTTATATGTTCTGTGTACACAAATCAGAAAAGATAAATAAATGCATTTCTAATTCAGTTGCAACAACAATGTGGTAGGATTAGAACTAAGAGACCTATATAGGCTGGTGTGCTTTTTGTTGCATTACAAGCAATGCATTTATATTGAAATGTTAATGGTGTCAGTTTCTTTTCAAACTAATATTCATTTAATTTAAATTAATTTAAAATCTTCAGTTTGTTGAACCATTTAGCTTTTACAAAAGATGGCAGAAAGAACACTTTTTAATCATATCCCATAGGAATACATTTAATGCAGAAAGGGGTGGCAAATATTGTTGATGGCGTGAAGAACAAATAAATAAACTTTGATCGATAAAAATCGTCAGCTTAATGAGATGTAATGTTATGACGTTTACAAATTGGATAGTGTTTCTAAAAATACACAATATGTCTCTGATTTGAACATCAACATTTACTACTGGTATGTTGAAATGTTTGGTGTTTTGTAAAATGTCAACTAATGGTACATGGGAAATGATAAATGATATAACAAATATGCAGTGCAGTCGCAGCCTAGTGGCTTAGCCTTCAATATGCCGACAAGGAGCGCCAACATTCTTGCTTAGTGAATGTAAAAATACTATATGTGCAATCTTAAAATATTGCAGATGAAGATGTAGGCAATATCCTTAATGTGGAGAGGCTGCCAATCCAATAGTGCTCTAAGTGATGTGAATTGGATCAGATTTTAGAAAGGTTGTCAGACTGATCTAGACAGTTTAAAACTGTATTATGGTATCTTGTAATTTCCTCAGTTGTATTTATTATAATTTCATGTGTTGTCCAATACTGTCAGCACAGGTTTACAATATACTCAAGTGTAACTGCATAGGCAATATGCTACCCTAGTGGCAATTTCTTATGTTACTTTATATGGTAAAGCCAAATGATTATATTATGCTTAGAAATTTTATTGGAGCAACTCGACCTGTTGAACCACAAGGGAGCATCCCGCCAAGGTCGTACCTGAAGAATGCGGCCCTCCCTAAGGGAGGATTGTAAGATAATAGTTTTCTGTAGTTTTCTTATCTTTTACTTCCTGCACAGCAATCGGTCCTCTATAAAACACACACACACATTATACCCTGTGTGCACTCCTGCAGACTACTCTATACTCTGTGAGACATGTACCTTCGAGGCGCTTCGAATAAAGATCTTAAAAGACAACGCTGCCTGCTTTCACCAGTTTATTATTGATTACTCTCATTGTACATCTTTACAGTATTGACGAGTTTAAAATATCCACAACAAATTGGTGTCAGAAGAGTGGGATCTCTGAAAGCTCCGTCGGGGACACCCAGGGACGCTGGTGGTTGGCCGCCGGGATCCTCGGATTCTCCTCTACCTCGACAGAAAGTGTTACGGGACGAGAGGACCAGCGCCTGAGTGAAACTGATTGACTTCACGAGATCCAACAAACTCAATTCCTCTAAAATATCTGGTGAGATGTACAATTTCTAATTGTTTAAAAGTAAAACGTAATTAACCTCCATGACATTTATTAAGCGGGTTGCTCAAAAGTAGGATATTTGGTATATCCGTAGGATATTTGGAATATCCGTCGTAAAAGGTTTTACGATCAGTTTTTGTGTGATTTGTACTAAGGAACAAATATCACATCACCGACGGGTGAAAAATAGTGTTTTGGGAACACGGGGTGTTTTGGTAACACTTAAAGACTTTCTCCATGGGGACAAAGCAAAGTAAGGGGGCAGAGCCTCCTGAGGGCCCAATTGTAGATGTCATGCGAGCAAAATATGGTGAAAGCAGTCTGTCTAAATTAAATATATGGACGGAAATGTTCGGATTTCCAAAGGGAGGATCTTTGAGTAAATTAAAAATCAAAGACCTAAAGGACAAATTACAAGAGTGTGAAGATGGAATGAGAAAGAAGAGTACAATTAAAGTAAAAGAGTTGGAAAAGATAGAAAGTCACAGAAAGTGGTTAAAATACTGGGAGGGTGAAGCAGAATGCCGTGAAAGGAGGCAGTTGGCCTCGGCAATAAAGAAAATAAAGGTGGATGATGAAAGTGAAGGAAAAAGGGAAAATAAATGTTGTCCGAAATCACACAAGCCATTCCACCAGACATCCACTTCTCTGTATCCGTCTCTTACAGGTACGAGGGACCCTCTCCTCGACCACGGATTTCCGTTCCACCCTCAGGCCCATCCACCTCCCCCGTCGTATCGAGACCCAAACCATCTGGACACCGGTGCCATGGGTGGGGATCCAGCAGAGGCAGTTCCACCTGTTCGGGCATCTCCATCTACACCACCCAAAACGGGGACACAACTCAACCCGAACACCTTAAAAAAAAATCATAGAGAAAGAAGAAAAACGCCAAGACGCCGCAAGAAGGAGAGTTGCTAGAGAAAAAGCTAACAACTCTGAAATATACAAACAGCACCTCCGGGACCACGACCAAACCAACAATGACGACAGCGAGGAAGACGTTTCGACAGCGGAGGAGAAGGAGAAGGGGATTGTGCAGCATTCTTTCGATATGGTCCAGGTAGCGGGACACGATGGACCGTCTGTCGTGTATCGCCCTTGGACCATCAGAGACATGAAGGACATGATGAATGACCACCTTCCGGACATTCAACAAGACGGAGAAAGATTCTCCACAGCCCTTCTCCTTTTCTGCCAACAGTTCTCTCCCACCATGCCTGAGATAAAGACATTGCTGGCATTAAAAATAGGCCCAACTCATGCCAGCCATTTCACTGGTCTGATGAACGGTCACCAACACCAGATGAATACAGAATGGCTCCACCGCAATAATGAGGGATACCCTAACGCAATTGCCATCCTCTGCGCAGCGATTAAAGCAAAATTCCCCGCAAAGGTTGATATGGAGAAAATCACCGCCTGCAAACAAAATCCTGATGAATCGGTAAATGACTATTACCACCACCTGCACCTTGTTTTTAATGCAAACAGCGGCATCCAAGAACCTGATGGCTACCCAGTTGGGGTTGTAGGAGTTTGGGAAACCCATCTCAGCAACGCTTTTCTCAACGGCCTGTCCTCTGCTATCTCTACATATGTGCGAGCCTCCTGCATTGGCGTTATGGACGGTGCCCGTCTGGAAGAAATCCGCCGACATGCCATACATGCCGAGAAGCGCCTCTCAGAAGAAAAAGCTAATGACGACAAGAAACGCCGCGACCGAAAAGACAAGGCCCAACTGACCATGGTCCAAGCCGTTACAACCGCCTGGTCACACCAACCCCAAGGAGACGGCCGTGGCAGGGGGGGCCAAAGAGGCAGGGGAGGTGTCCGAGGCCGTGGAGGTTTCAGAGGAAAAGGCAGAGGACGAGGAGGCAACTACACTGGCAATAATGGTGCTTGTTTCCACTGCGGTGAAATGGGTCACTTTATCGCTGAATGTCCAAAGAACACCCAAAAGAAAGACACTCAATCTGCTCAAAACAATGACAATTCTTCAAACTGACATTGTCCGCGGGAGGAGGTGGAGGAAGAGGAGGGAATTCGGTCGAGTGAGACGGGACCTCTGACTGCAGCATCAAAACAGGGAAGTGCCACACACACACACATCGTGCAAGCTATTGATACATTAGAAAAATTTGAAAACATGCCTGTGGTTAAAGAGGGTACATATTTGAAATATGACACTGAAACAGCATTTAAGAAATTTCCCACACTAACTCTGGCTATCATGGGTGTTGATGTTACATTTTTGGTTGATTCTGGGGCTACACATTCTGTGGTAAAACTGGCAGATTTGCCAAATTTTAAATTTAGTGGTAGATTTATCCACTCAATAGGAGCTGCTGGTGTGACTGTAAAGGAGAAGTTTTCTGTACCTATTCAGTGTAGAGATAACGGTGATGCCAGCCATCCATTTCCCACATCAGTAAAACACAGTTTTCTTCTGTCATCTGTCTGCCCTATACATTTATTGGGCAGAGATCTGATCCTCCGGTTTGGCCTTGATCTCATTTCTACAAATGAGGGTCTAAAAGTCAGACGACCATCTCCTATTATGGTCCAAAAGCTCGCATTTGACGAAGAATTGTTGTATGTGTATCAATGGCTGGCAACATTTCCTGATTCTCAGAAACTGTTGCGTTTGGCCCGTCAGCGTGTCTCCTCACTGGCTGTGTTTATGGAAGCTCCTCATTTGCATTGCACTGCTAGTGTTTCTGATGATAAATGCAAATACTATGATGAACAGTTTCTGTTGGAATGTGTGAATGATGAAATCATGCTTAAAACGATGTATTGGAGCTCGCTGCGCAGCGCTATTTCTGTCACACTCACACCCGCACAACACCAGCTGTATCAAATCCCAGGGGCGGTCCCACACATTTCACTAGCAAGGGGCCCCACTGATAAATGGAGGGATTTGGGTCCATTCGTTAAAGATTGGGAATCTATTACTGATTGGACAGCCACACACACACCTCAGATCATGTACTCTATGTCACATGATGTGTTTAAGTACGATGTCAACTGTAATGTACACGCGCTGCGTACTCTGGCTCTGATTGGGGATGATTCTGTTAACCCTGTGCCAGGCCCAGGGGAGCCTGTGTTTTCAGGTTACTTTCATATTTCTGAGCTTCCTGCCGCGCTAAAAGATGTGCCTCCGACACTCTGGGCAGCTCACAAATATGATGTTGGTCTAATCCGTTCTGCCGAACCTATTGTTATCACCCCAAAGTCCACCTACCGCCCAAACCAACCCCAGTACCCATTAAAGCGTGAAGCTGTTGATGGCATCCGGACAGTTTTTACCTCTCTGCTTAAACAAGGGGTCATTGTTCCATGTAATGATTCTCCGGTACGCACTCCAGTGTTTCCTGTTAAAAAGATCCGGGACAAACCTCCTGACGAATGGAGATTTGTGCAGGATTTACGAGCTGTAAATGAAGCCGTACATGCACGTGTGCCGCTCGTTCCAAATCCTTATCTCATTCTCTCTCAGGTTCCAGCCTCTGCAGCCTTTTTCACTGTTGTAGACCTCTCAAATGCATTTTTCAGTGTCCCTGTACACAAAGACAGTCAATTTTGGTTCGCATTTGAATATGAGGGTAAGCCATACACATTCACACGTTTGTGTCAAGGCTACTGCGAATCTCCCACTGTGTACAACCAAGCATTGTGTACAAGTTTGGCCTCTCTACAAGTTTCCAAAGGCACCGCTCTCATACAATATGTTGATGACCTCATGATTTGCGCACCCACAGCAGAACAGTGTGAAGCTGACACCATCTCCTTGTTACAACACCTCGCAGCTGAGGGCCACAAGGCCAGTTTGTCTAAACTTCAGTATGTGCAAAAGACAGTTACATTTCTGGGTCACATCATTTCAGGAGAGGGAAAAACACTTTCAGATAGGCGTATTGCATCATTGGCTGCTCTGCCAAAACCTGTCACTAAGCGACAGATGATGTCATTTTTGGGTATGTGTTCATACTGCAGGTCATTCATTCCTAACTATTCTCCGCTCGAACAGCCACTCCGTACAATCACGCATGTCACCGGTTTGAAACCTGCGGATCGCCTTATATGGACGCCAGAAGCCGACGAAGCCTTCATTAACATGAAGCTGGCTCTCCAATCCCCGCCGACGCTAGGTCTGCCTGATCCTACCAAGCCTTTTACACAGGCAGTAGATGAACGCGATGGGTGTATGACCTCAGTTCTCCTTCAAGATCATGGGGGAAAACAGAGGCCTGTTGCCTATTTTTCCTCCAAGCTGGACACTGTAGCTGCTGGCCTGCCTAAATGTCTCCGTGCAGTTGCTGCAGCTGAAAAAGCTCTCAACTCTTCACGTGACATTGTAGGTTATGCACCTTTAACACTGTTGGTTCCACATGCTGTTTCTCTCATTCTCTGTGAACAGAGAACATCACACCTCTCTGCTGCACGTTATCTTAGGTATCACACATGCCTGCTAGACATGCCTAATGTTGAAGTCAAACGCTGTACCACTCTGAACCCAGCATCTCTTATGCCTCTCCCAGAAGACGGTGGCGAACACGACTGTGTTGCCGAGCTTCTTATTGTATGTACTCCCAGACCTGACTTAAAAGATGTACCCCTGACCAACCCTGACCTTGTTTTGTATGTTGATGGGTCCGCCTCTCGCGACCCTGTGGGCACTAATCGGGTGGGTTTCTCTGTTGTTTCAGATTCTGCTGTCCTCTGTTCCGGACCGCTCCCATGCCACCTCTCAGCACAAGCAGCAGAGCTCATAGCACTGACTGAGGCCTTCACTTTGGCAAAAGGCAAATCTGTAACTATCTATACTGACTCACGTTATGCCTTCGGGGTAGTACACGATTTTGGGGCTATCTGGAAGTGTAGACAATTCCTGAAATCTGACGGTAAGCCAGTGCTTAACCATGTCCTAGTTGCAGGCTTATTGGACGCCATTCTGCTCCCGTCTGAGGTCGCAGTATGTAAATGTGCTGCACACACCAGCAACACCGACCCCGTTTCATTAGGAAATGCTGCTGCTGACTCAGCTGCAAAGGCAGCCGCCCTGATTCCTCTCGCACCACACGCACACTCGTTTGTTAACATTCCTGTTTCCTCCATCACTGACAATATGTCGTCACTAACTGCCATGCAGCAGTTAGCTCCACCAACAGAAAAAGCACAGTGGAAAACTGCTGGTGCTACCTTTGACCCCACCTCCAGCATCTGGGTTGGTCCAAATTCCAATCCATGTCTCCCGAGGCATTTTTTCTCACATTTTGCTAAATTGACACATGGGTTGGATCATGTGTCAAAAGGGGGGATGTTAGAGGCTATCAATCAACATTGGTTCACAAGGGGATTCACAGTAACAGCTCAAAAGCATTGTGAAGCATGCTTAATTTGCATTACGCAAAATTCTGGTAGACCGGTAAAGGTTACAGGAACAGGTGCACACCCACCCCCAACTAGACCATTTGAGCACCTAATGCTGGATTTCATCGAACTTAGTCCATCCGAGGGTAAGAAACACTGTCTTGTAATGGTTGACATGTGGTCCAAATGGGTTGAAGCATTTCCGGTAAACGCACAGACAGCAAATGCTGCGGCTAAAGCTTTACTAAGGGAAATTATTCCTAGATGGGGGATACCAAGCAAGATCTCTAGCGACAATGGTTCACATTTTGCTAATGAGGCCATTGCACAGATAGGAGAATACCTTGGCATGGACATAAGAAAGCATTGTGCTTACCATCCACAGAGTGGTGGTGCGGTGGAAAGAGAGAATGGTACAATCAAAAACAAGCTAGCAAAATGCTGCGCAGACACAGGTTTATCCTGGACACAAGCCCTGCCCATTGTGCTGATGTACATGAGGATGCGGAAACGAACACGGAGTCAACTCAGCCCGTTTGAGATCCTTTTTGCAGCTCCTCCACAGATTGGGATCAAGGCTCCAGGATGTCCTCTCCCCTCCACAACTTTGTGTGAGGATGCTATGTTGTCATATTGTGTTAACCTGTCATCCAATTTAGCAGATATCAGACGCCAGGTAGCGGCAGCTCTACCTACCCCTGCTACTGGTCCACTCCACCGTATCCAACCAGGCGACTTCGTGCTGGTCAAGGACTTCCGGAGAAAGAGCTGGAGATCCAGCCGTTGGCAAGGTCCCTACCAGGTGCTTCTCGTCACCCAGACAGCGGTCAAGGTCGCCGAGAGAGCCACGTGGGTCCACGCCAGCCACTGCAAAGCTGTCATCTCCGCCCCAGTCTAGCCGGTCCAGTAGAAACAGACGACGACAAGTGACGTGCCAAGTCACCACCAGCACCACACACGCAGCACATACACCCTAGTACCACACACAAGACTCATGGGCGACGGCCAGCTGTGCTTTTTCATATGCCTCTGGTTCCTCGTCTGTGCCGTCATGGTGTGGGGTTTAATTGACATGGTCATGAAGGCACGGGCTCAGTCAGACTAGACACATCCACGAAGCAGAGGACGACACCAACATAAACTTTGTGCCTGATCGCTGGCGAGTGATTGAAGATGGAACCCCTCGGACAAGAATTGGCTAACGCCCACCTTGAAAGACGACAACGCAACCGTGAGCAATGCAGAAACTGTTGGAGGGTCTGGAGACTAGTAGAGTGGATCCTTTGCATATTCCTTATGGGTTTTGTGTTTGCCATATTCCTATACTTCATGTATCCATGGTTAGTACACAACCCTCTAATCAAAGTCAAAGTAGCAAAAAGATATGTTTGGGAATCCGGGAGAACCGTATGGTCAAAGGGGCTTATCAAAGCAGGGATTGGTAACATTACTCTGGGAGAAGAGGAAAATAGCACATTGCAGTTAGACCCGTGTAACTACTTCCCTTGCCCCAACCCTAGGAAGCTGGGGCGGGCAGACGGCTACATCTGCTATGTAATAGATGGCAGTTACACTAGCACCATGTGAGCACATGGCGAACGCCACACTGCGCGCAATAAACTCCACCGAGATGATGACTAACTCCTTCGAATTGTACGACCCGGTGGCACGCGTTCACCCCAGCCTTCTAGAAAACCTTACCCATAGTCTCTGCATTAGTAGAAGGAAAAACCGCATAGGCTTACACCTTGGCACAACCACGGGTTGTACTCGTATCATAAAAAACACATGCAGCGCTGAAAAATTCAATCTCAAAGACTGTCTAGTAAAAGGATTTCCCTTTAGAATCAATTCGTCCCAAGCATTCCCTAATGTCACGCATACCTCTCTTCTCCTAGCATGGCCTACCGATGCTGGGGCAGGGGCTCCGCAAGACTATGTGTGGCTGTGCGGAAACAAGTTGTATCAAGTCTTAGCACCCTTTTGGACGGGCACGTGCACCTTAGTGGATTTGACTCCAGCAATCACCGTTCTCGACTCATTGATGCATACCACACACCACTATCCAGAATTCAGACATCCCGACCACCATAGGGCTAAGAGGGCTTCAATGACATCTCACGGGGAGAAGGGTTTCAGCGGGGCGTTCCCCTGGTGGGGCTCCGTGAATAACGCTCATAATATAGACAAAATACACACACGATTGGAAAACCTCACTTTCGAAGTTACTCAAGGTTTTCAGGCGCTGAATCCGTTTATGGTAGCAACTAGAAATATGCTAATGCAACATCAATTTGCTCTAGATATCCTGTTTGCCTCAAGGGGGGGCCTATGTCACGTTATTGGAGACTCTTGTTGCACATACATTCCAGACATATCAGAGAACATGACTCGCACCATACAACACCTTAACACACTTCTGGCAGACATGAAGGCTGACGATGTGGACTACGACCCTATAGGCTGGGACTGGTGGTCCTGGCTCACATCGGGAGGGTGGGAAGGTTGGCTGGCCAGAATAGTCACGCCACTCCTCACCATCATAGCTTTGCTCCTCTGTTGTACATGCTGTGTAGTTCCCCTCATGAAGAAATGTTTTTCTAGTATGATCTCCTCTGCATTCGTACAATACACCGCTCTACCTCAAACCATTGACAAAGTTACGACCAACCCAGATTCAGCCCCCACTGATTCCGACACTGAAGAGTCAGACACTGAACTGTAAAATTGTGTGTAAAATTGCCATTCCCTCTTTTCAGTATTCTTTTTCTTTCTACATACGGAGTCTGTCCTCCACAAAAACAGCCATTTTCCATGATATGTTTATGATGTGTTTACTTAAACCAGCGATGGAGTGTATTCATTGATGTGTTATATCAGTCTATCCTGTCATTTGTTTTATTTTCTTGATTGATCAAATATGATCAAAAGGGGGGAATGTAGTGGCAATTTCTTATGTTACTTTATATGGTAAAGCCAAATGATTATATTATGCTTAGAAATTGTATTGGAGCAACTCGACCTGTTGAACCACAAGGGAGCATCCCGCCAAGGTCGTACCTGAAGAATCCGGCCCTCCCTAAGGGAGGATTGTAAGATAATAGTTTTCTGTAGTTGTCTTATCTTTTACTTCCTGCACAGCGATCAGTCCTCTATAAAACACACACACACATTATACCCTTTGTGCACTCCTGCAGACTACTCTATACTCTGTGAGACATGTACCTTCGAGGCGCTTCGAATAAAGATCTTAAAAGACAACGCTGCCTGCTTTCACCAGTTTATTATTGATTACTCTCATTGTACATCTTTACAGTATTGACGAGTTTAAAATATCCACAACACTACCTCTAATCTTTATTGAAAGTGCTCAAATGCCTTTGGTGAAATGAGAAGAATAATGCTTCAAAAAGACTAGGGAGGGACCAGTGTTACAGGAAGGGCAACTTTGAACCTTTATTCCGTGAAAACCAATCAGATGCATTTGACACTTTGACGTACACACTCGTGACAATGTGACTTCTATTTTAAAACCACTCAAATACCAAAGAGTTCTCTAACAAAATACAATATCAAGATGCTGCTTTTATGGGCAACACTGCTTGTTCTTCATCAAGGCTGTAAGTGCAAGTATCCTTTTAAGAATGTCCATGCACACTAGATACATAATGTAACTAAAATTAGTTTGTGCATGATCAATATTAATTGTTATTTAATGTTTAACGGTTTGTATTTTGTCATTTATTTCAGATACGCTGGTTCCAGTGATTACAGTTCCTCTTGGTGAATCTGTGACCTTCAAGTGTGCTCTGCCTAATATTGAGTATAGCTTTAAACAGCTCTATTGGTTCAAGCAAAATGCTGGAGGGACTCTGACATTAATTGTGAAACTGCTCGAATTTACCAAACCTGATTCTGCACCAGGGTTTTCTGACTCAAGATTGGAGATAAAAAGCAATAACAATTTAAGCAGCCTGACGATTCGGAGGACAATCCCAGAAGATGAAGGAATGTATCACTGCTTAATGACAGAGCTTTATGGACATCCTGAATGGAGTGGGACATATTTGTTACTAAAAGGTAAATGTGATCTAGTTTATTATAAATAGTTTTGTAAATGCTTCAGGTCGGATCCAAAGCTGCACTTTGGTAATGTTTAAGTAAAGTAACATTTAAATGATCTGTTTCATTTTAACACAAATTAAAATACAAATTCAGTTAGACATACAATTAAGATGAAATTATTCTATTTGTTTTCAGATATTTGTATTTACTTTGAATGTTGATTTATTTACCAACAGCTATGTTGAATATATTTGAGAAATATTACAGTGTTAACCACTCAACACTAAAAGTGTTGCCAATTCTGCCATGCACCATATCTTTAAATATATGGTTACAACTTGGTAATTACGTTCCATGCTCTGCTTTATCTTTATTGAAGCTCTAATCGATATTTAAATATCGAATTTCACTTTGAGGAAATCTCTACTAATAAAGCAGCTCCACATTTGCTAAATATCAGCAGATTCATATTAATACTTTTACAAATGTCAGATGAAATGGGATAAATTTTTTCAAACAGTTTTGTATTTTTCAGGAAACACTCAGAGGACTTCAAACTATTCTGTTCAGTGGCCGACATTATCTGATCCAGCTCCTCCAGGAAACTCGATGACCCTTCAGTGTTCGGTCCTCTCTGACTCTGAGAATAAAACATGTCAAGGAAACATCAGTGTGTTCTGGTTCAGAGCTGGTTCAGATAAATCTCGTCCTAGCATCATCTACACCGATGGAAGAAGACAAGAGGAATGTGAGAAGTTACCGGACACTCAGAAGAGTTGTGTTTATCGCTTCTCAAAGAACTTCAGCTCCTCTGATGCCGGGACTTATTACTGTGCTGTGGCCACATGTGGAGAGATATTATTTGGAGATGTAACTGCAAGTAAAAGTATTGCTATATATTTAAATATGTTGTCTCCCTTTTACTGATATACAATATATTCCCCAGAGGTTTCCACCTTTATGGTCTCACTATCCCTATAGAATTATTCAAGATGTTCTGGACAATATTTGACATTATATTTGGCATCTTCTAATAGGAAGGAAAGGAAATACAATTATTTTAGGGTTACAGTATTTATTTTTGGCTGTACATCACAAGATAGTAATAAGAAACCCAAGTAAGTGTCATTTTATTAGGAAATCTACATATTTACGAGTTTATAAAAAGTCAAATAAAATCCAGAATGATTGTAAGGAAATATTTGTTGTATTGTAAAGTCAATTCCTCTCCTGTTTTTTTCAGATTCCCTCGGTAATTTACAGACTTACAACATATATCTGCTGTGTGGGATCTCGGCTATAAGTCTGATTGTTATATCCGTCCTTATTCACGCAATCAAGAAAAGCAAGTTTGAATGTGATGACCAATGGATTTATTCTACTGTCATCTACACCGCGATGAAAACCAGCATTGGTGGAACGAGAGAGAAAAAAGCATCAAAGAGAGAGAGGACCTACGCTGCCGCCAATGCATTTTGAAATGTTAGCTTTTTAAAAGTGGAGTGAGAGATTCCTTTCCCTGTCCTGTGCACATGCATGAGTGCCAGTTGCTTATTTGTTGGGCCAGCGCTGCACGGCTCACCCAGGTATTGTATTAGTGTAGTTGAAGTGCAGGTTTTATAGCATGTTGTAATTAGATTGTGTTTTGCATAAGTATAGCGATTACTTTTTATCTTCTTTTAATGCTTACATGTATAACCTGTTGATTGAATTACAAAAATGTATTTCGTTCCATTGTTGTATGTGTCTGCAAATGATACAAATGTGTCCCCTTAATAAGTGGGACCCAGCAACTTCAGTGGCAAATCAGAGGTAAAGGGTATTTTTTTCTTGTGAGGCTGGGTTCATATATATCCAGAGGCGCGGGAAGGTATTTTGAGTGGGGGTACTGAGGTGCTGGACTCCAGTGATAACTATTACGGGCACTATAGAGCACGCACAAAAGAACTCCCCACACGCAAACAAACAGTAAACCCGCGACTGTTACAATGAAGGCTCGATAATCAGCTCACGGCATATAGGCAGGGGTAAAGTGCTATTTTTTACGAGTGGGGAACGGACCTCACCTCCTCTAGGGGGGTCCGGGGGGATGCTCCCCCGGGAAGATTTGTTTTAAATATTGAAGTTAAAAGCATCAATCTGGTGCACTTTGAGAGCAACATTAAGAGATCTATGGATACATCTCTCAACACCCAGATGAAACACAACTGTAAGCAGATGTTCTTTTTCTTTATGGATATTTTACAAATCACTCCCCTTTCAAACTGTATTCTTGTTTTACTGCCATATAGTATTTCATAACTGTTTTTCCTTTATTCTCTTATTTTTTATATAACTATAATGATCATATGAAGGTGTGCCGCGGAAATAATCTTTTGAATAATTTTTGACCAAACCGTTTGAGACCCACTGAGATAACTTAGACTAAAGTTAACTATCTAAACCAGGGGTCACCAAACTTTTTTCTCTGGGGGCCACATTATTGTTCCTGACTGTGATGGGGGGCCGGGGCCGAGTCAGCTCATTGTGTAGAAGAGATTACTAGCCCGGCACAGCCATCCCCACTACTACTTCCACACTACTATATCAACACTTGATTCCTGTCACATATTTGTTTACCATCTTTACTAGTGGTTTACAAAAGTAGCAATTGAGTCTTCACACTTTGCTTTAATTTGAAATACCACAGATATTCCATTTATTTGTTTTCTAATAAAAATAACATCAAAGCTGTCAAGGTAAGAAACATCTGCCTAGTTGAGGTGATTGACACTGGCAAAGGTGAGTTCAAAATTATAAATTATAGGTAGGCCTGATGATGATGATAATAATAATAATAATAATAATAATAATAATAATAATAATAATAATAATAATAATAATAATAATAATAATAATAATTGTGTGCAGCACTTAATAAAGGTCAAATAAATAGGCCTATAAAATAAATAAATAAATAAAAAACATCAAAATTATAATAACATGAGTAGGCTAATAGAACTAGCCAACTCTTATGCCTATCCAGGTGAGCATGTTCAGTTAACATTTTGTTTAGGTCAAGGTGAAAAGGACATGAGCAGTGTAGGCTCAAAACTAAAGCACAACAATAATACAGAATAATGGCAATCAAAATCAGTAGCCTATATGTAGGTGAGCTGGATTTGTACTTGTTGATGAATTGTGCTGTCTTTGGGATGGGGTCAGCAACAGCAATCTCCTCTCCTCACTTTAGAGTGCCTTCTGGAGCCCTGGCATGGAGGGATGACGGATTGAACACAAGAAGCACCATATTCAGTAAATGGCAAGACATGCTGCTGTCTGCTTTTCTCTGTGACATCATTTTACAACATATGTAGCAAATTAAAAAGAGCCTTCACATTTCATATTTATAGCAATTAAAATCAGTAATTGTTAAAATCAGTGTGCTTACCGTATCAGTGTGAACTGTGTGTTTGCTTCTGGCTGATGAGAAGTTCAATGTCTGGTTGCAGTCTAGTGGTAGCCAGTCTCAAGGTCTGATGCAAGTGTTTATCTGTGAGTCTGTTCCTTGTTGTATTCTTGGTTTGCTTCATGCGGGAAAAGGTTTGCTCACAGATGTAGGTGCTGCCAAAAACTGTGGACATCTTCATTGCATGCTGTTTGATGTTTGGGTAGGTTTCCCCTGGGAGCGAAGCATAGAACTCAATGAGACTGTCAGGCTTGAACGCATCTTTAAGGATATCACAATTCTGCAACTCGGCTAGTTCAAACTGAAGAGAGGGATGGGCATCATTTATGTCGGCAGCAAAGGGGTTCTGGAACAAACGTATTGCTTTACCGTTGACATGAAGCTCACGGAACCGCACACTGAACTGCCCCTGCAGCATTTCCAGTGCATCCTTGCACTTTTCGACTGGGAACGGGACAGGTGGTTTCTCAGCGCAGTAGCTCTGGGTGGCAGGGAGATGCGTAAAGTCCAGCTTTTCGACCTGTCTCACAAGCAGCACTAGTTTGACCTTGAACGCTTTGATGTGGGAATACATGTCACTGATTAGCTTCCCTTTGCCTTGGAGCTGCACGTTAAGGTGGTTCAACATTTCAGTCACATCTGTTAAAAATGCGAGGTCCCATTTCCATTCTGGCTCGGTCAGCTCTCGTACCGCTTCACCTTTAGACTGCAGGAAGGTGTTGATTTCGGGTAGCAGGTCGTAGAAACGGCGCAACACTTTGCCTCGGCTTAACCACCGGATTTCTGTGTAGTACAGCACATCCTCGTAGGCAGACTCAAGCTCGGAGAGGAAGGCCTGGAACTGTCTGTGTTTCAGACCATTTTTTCGGATGTAGTTGACACAGTGCACAACCACCTTCATAACAGACGCCCACTTCAAAACTTTGCAGCATAGGGCTTGCTGGTGAATCAGACAGTGGACTTGTAGTGGGGGGGTGAGACCTCGTTCCTCGAATTCGCTGTTCAAGCGCCCTACTAGCCCCCTTGTCGTGCCAACCATACTAGGTGCGCCATCCGTAGTGATGCTGGCAAATTTACACCAGTCTAGACCCAACTCTTCCATTGTTTTGCACACTTGGACAAAAATATCCTCTCCTGTTGTAGTTCCTTTGAGGCTTTTTAGTGCTGCCAGCTCCTTAGACACTTCAAAGCTTTCGCTAATCCCACGAATAAAAATGAGCAGTTGTGCTGTGTCCTGCACATCATTGCTCTCATCCATGGCCAAAGCAAAAAACTTGAATTGTGACGCTTTCTCGTTCAGCTGCTCATAAACGTTGTCCCCCAATTCTTCTACTCGCCTGGTCATAGTAGTCGCGGAAAGACTCACACCGTTGACTGCCTCTCTCTTGTCGGGACACACCTCCTCGGCCACAGCAAGGATGCATTTTTTAACAAAGTCCCCATCAGTGAAGGGCTTCCCATGGGTAGCTAGTATGTGAGCTACCTTGAAGCTAGCTCGAACAGCAGCGTGGTTTACCTGGGTTTGGCGAATGAATGTTTGTTGTTGTGCTGCCAGTCCGCCTTTCATTCTGCGAATTCTGTCTGCTCTTGCTTGCCCACACAAGCTAGCAAAGTCACTGTGGCGGGTTTCGTGGTGACGACGAAGATTATATTCCTCGAAAACCGCCACACTCTCTTTACAGATAATGCAAACGGCACGGTCCTTATACTGAACAAAAAAATAGTCGTTGGTCCACTGTTCTTTGAAAATTCTGCACTCTCTATCAACTTTTCGTTTAACGTTAGCCATCTTTGCTGTCCTGAACACTGACAGTTCTCTACGCGTGCGTTGTCTGTCACTCACTTGTTCTCCAAGATGTCGGGTGACGACAATTCGGCAAATATAGTGCATTTTATTTTATAACTAAATATAATTTTTTTAACTGAAACAAAATCAACAAAATACCAAACGCAGACATGTTATTATTTTCCAAAAATCAATTTGAAAAGAATAAGCCATGACGACTTTTGGGGATTTGCCTCATAGGGCCGGTTCAAGTAGTGGGGGGCAGAGGCCATAGTTTGGTGACCCCTGATCTAAACACTCAGAGAGTCCTTTAGCTCACCTGAGCCTCTCAGTCTGAGAGGAGAGCTCTCCTCCAGCTTGTTGTGGAACAAACAGCTCCGTATGTCCGTTAGTGCAGCTAGCTAACCAGATGCTAACAACACGGTCCCTGCTGCTGGCACCGGTCCCTCTCTCTCTCCCCCTCTCTCACACACACTAAATGCGCTATTTCCGCACACACACAGAGCCGCGAGCTTGAATGACACAAGCACACTTTTATTTCCATGCAACTCTCTGATTGGTCTGGTGTCTTGCCTCTGTTGCATTCACTGAACACGGGAAAATTACAGTCCTGCCGTCCTTTCTAGTGTCTTGATGAGGTTCACGTAAAGCACGGTTAATGTGTTATATTATTGAGGTAGAATTGTCCGAGGCTACAGAAAAAACATTCGGGGCAGGCCAAAATATTATTTTACCAACAATGTGGAATTTATTGGCTACATATTACACAGATTATGCACAGCGGGAGCAGCAATAACCGTCAAAATAATAATTCAGACAGGGGAGCTCCGCACCCCCTGCCTGCCGCTAGGGGATGCTGCAGCGCCCTCAGCACCCCCCTTCCCGCGCCCATGTATATATCTCTATTAAATTATTAAACACTGTTCTTCTAATTATCATTTTGAACACACCTCATAAAGAAATCAAAGTTATAAGAGGAACTAAAATAACAAGACAACAGCAAGAGGAAAGCTGAACCTCATTATTTAAAAATGCTCTTTAAATGTTAATTTCCCTACATGTCCCATTGCATGTCTACTGGGTCTCAAGCCCCCCCCCCTATTAAATAATAGAATAATCAATACAAATTGACACAGAGTAATTCCATAAATTTATTTTTTTAAAACGAACATTTACATTTTCCCCTGGAGCCAAGGTGTGGCAGCTGCCATACCTTGCCATACCCAATTGACGCCTCTGATTTATACCCATATCCGCCAGCGGGTAATATTTACCTCATAGGAAATGAAGCGTAAACATGACGTGTTGCTATAGCAACGTCTTTTGTCCACTGCAGTTCCTTATAGATAGAGAGATAGATAGAGATAGATAAATAGATATATTGATAGATAGATAGAGAGAGAGAGATATACAGTATATATAGTTATAGATAGTGTAACATCTTGGAGAATACAAGATCTTGGATGACTGAGCTCAAGTTGAGGACGTAATGCATGTGTGCAGGTTACGTGCCAGTTGAATAAAGATGGGCACTCGGAATGAGAGAAGTAGTCCGCGTCGTCTGTTTATGTAGACAATTATATGTCCATAGAACAGAACATTACAGATGGATCGATAGATAGTTATAGATAGATAGAGAGAGATTGAGATAGTTGTACCTAAACAAAACACAAGTCTAACACCAAGCGTTTAAATCAGCACTTGTAGCGATATTTTATACTTCATGCTATCTGCACAAACTATATAATATGACAAGCTGAGAGTCCACAGATTCTATTGGTATAAATGTCATCCCTGTGCGATCAAAACTCACTGTTCTGTATGATAAATAAAAGAACATTGTACCTTGCAAATCAATAGCGGGTACATTTTACCCGTTGGCGGTTTTAGGTATACAGCGACCTCTGGCAGTTCTAGTATTAAAAAGACCAAGTCGATAAAAACCAAGGGGTGCATGGTGGTAAGAAAGCAGTGTATCTGCGGCCTAGATGCACAACAGGCCTTCGCTAATATATGTTTGTATCATTATTTCAAAACATTTGAAATCCAACATACACAAATGGAACAAAATGCCAGAATAGAGAACAGAATATTCCAGATAAACATCATAGGCTCAATGCAAGCTAAATCACACATGGTAGAACAGCTTTTAGCTTTAAAACTCAAACAGGCAAGCTGTAGTCTGCTTATTTAATGCAATACAATTGTGAAATTCAGGATAAATCTCATTATCCGCTTGCTGTCCGATCTGTGAGCAAAAAAAAAAGTGTCAGCCCTAGCCGAGTCCACTTCTAACAAGCTAATCCGTTCGAAAAGCCTTGGCAGCAGCGTAGATCCTCTCTCTCTTTGCTGCTTTTCCCTCCCTCGTTACACCAATGCTGGTTTCCATGACGGTAAAGACGACAGTAGAATAAATCCATGGGTCTTAATTTCTCTGAGGAAATGTAATACAGATTATGCAAGAACGAAATTGGTCAAAACTGATCAAGACGCACAATAAGGTTTCTTTGCAATAGTGATCTTACCTTTACATTTCTTTTCGCAACATTTTTCTTGCAGGGACACTGCAGCTACAATATGAACAAAAGGAATTTAGTGATAGATAGGGATGTCCTAGTTAGCATCAGCTAATAAGAGATATAGAGAGGGACTATACTTACCCTTGTCATGGCAATAATCACACTTGTTTTTCTTGATGGCGTGAATAAGGATGGCTATAACAATCACACTAATGGCCGAGACCACAGACGGCAGAAGCAGAAATACATTGTCAGTCTGTAAATCACCAAAAGACAGTAAGCCGGTTCCTGAAACATGAAAGGAAAACACAAAATAACATTTAGTTAGAGTAAAACTAAATGTACTTTCACCCAAGAATATTTTACTTTACTTCAAATATTTCTTCACAATCAATATGGATTTGATTTGACTTTGATTTGAATGTAACTTCTTATCAATGCAAATGCAAATGTCCCCATCAAACACTTAAACTCTGGAGGTTAACACTGTCACTTTCTCTATCTAGCTCAAAGGTTTCCGCCTACCACTCTGTCAAGAATAAATGATGCAAGTGTTGTTTTCATTCAGGCGCTGCTACCTTGCAAATGCCTCTAGAAGCACTGGGGGGAGGCAGAGGAACATTAGTATATTCATAAGATTATCTGTCTCATGCATGACTTTCAGGATATATTGACCGTTTCAGCAAATGTGATACCAAGCTAATTTGAGATAGATTTACTAGCTTCAGCTTCCACAGAGTCCCATAGTAGTTATCACTCATATATGAATTGTATTATTCAAACAAATTACATTGTATGAATGTAGGCCCCTCCCCCTCAAACAGCCTCTATACATGACTCATTTGTCGTTTACGTGTAAACAACATTAGCTCCTGTTGATAAGATGGTAAATTGCTAAGGGCACTTATACTTAAACAAAATATTAATATTGTTTTGTTAAAAAAGAAACAACTTTAAAGAAATGAATGGGCGTAGGAACATGACACAAGATGTTGCAAGCTTCGCTGATACTTAATGCATCACATCCACACTCTTGGACTTCCTGTCTCTCTGTAATGGATGTTAAAAAGAAAGAAAGGAATTTAACATATATTACAGAATCATATATCTGTCAGGGAAACTTCTGCAGCAATGGAGAGTCAGGACTCAGAGAGACACGAGGAGAGTTGGAGCTTTGATGTCAAACACTGAATGTTTATTCACAAGTATCGGCAGGAGAAATTCACATCACAAGTCACACAGCCAGAGATTCTGACTGCCCTTGTGGGTTGCCATGACAAATCTGCCGCGCCTCTCTCTCGATAGACCTTTCAATTAGTTCAGAGAGAGTAAACAACATATTTGGGGAGATAGACTAAACAGCTGGGCACCCTGAATCACTTGCGTCTGACCCTTAATGGCCTCGAAGCCAGCGTTCCCACAGCCGTAAACCATTTCGTGACCGAGAGTTGAACTGGTTTATCAAGATAGCTGGAGCCTCCCATTCCTTAAGAGAGATAACAGAGCCAGGGTTGGTCGTAAACGTCAACACACAGAAAAGGTTAAATATCTAGGAGTAAAGACAGAAATATTCCCTCACAATATCGATAGTATCTGTACAGTTTTTGCCAAGGTTAAAATAAATAGGCAATTTACAAGAGAGTCTTTGGTTGATGCTTACATGCATACAAAGAGATGATAGATTGAAACTTCAGAAAAGTTTGATCAGAATGGGTGTGAAACCACAGAGGCTATCTTTGTGGTAACTACTGATCTTTGTTTTCACACCTGTAGCTTGCAGTCGATATAAAAAAAAGGTTTTTCCCAGAGAAATACAATTATTTCTTACAGAGTTCAACGTAAAGACTGATATCAGCCTCAGGTGCATACTGCTAATATGAAGCTACAGTCAGCAGCTTAGCTTAGCACAATGACTAAACAGCTAACTCCACTCAGGGAAGTACTGGACTCTAAATCTAGCCATGAAAGGGGGGATCTCTTACGTTTCTTATGATGACCTCTGGAGTAAATGTTGCCTGGTTTAATTGGTTTGTAGATTAGTTTTCTAGGACCCTTCAACCACCACTAGCGGTGAGCCAACCTGATGCTGAGTGCGATAGTGAATATCATCGTTTGAACATTAACAGAAATCAAATAGATTTATTTTGAATAGTAACCACAACATAACTTTATCATTTTATAAGAAAGGATGTAATTAAAACTCAACAATTGTACTTGCATGGGATTGAGTTGTGTTGTTTAACCAGACATTGATTGAACTAGATGGGTTCACATCCAAGAAGGCAAAACCAAAATCACATTAAATGCTTTTGCTAAATTTAGCCTGCGGAGGCTTCTTGTACACTAGTGACATATCCTGTTGATGCCCAAAGTCATGAGCATTCTGAGTAAACATGCTTCGCGGTCTGTCAAAGCAGAGAAATGGCCAGCCACAGCCTACATCTCACAGACCCGCTCCTGCATGTGGCTTTGCTTGTTGTTTCACATACATGCAAACACCTCAGTGCAGTGAAATTCAAATAACCAAACTGTGTTTTTTAGAAATAACACATAAAATATCTATTGTTAGCATTTCAGAAACTATTTTGGAAGCTCTATTTTCCTGTCCAAAAATAGATTCTCTCTGCAGAATACACACCGATAGGAAGCCACTTATCTATCTTGTGCAATAACAATGAATAAGTCACATTTGAGACACTATTACAAACAAGGAAGAACAGGGTGAAATTAGCTACATTTTACATTATTTTGTTGTATTTGTAAATATCTTTCAAATGTACTGTTTCGCTATTTGGTTTGACTTTTAGCACTTGTGGAAAGTTTCTAATATATCTCTCTAGCATAAATGCTTTGGTACAACTGGATGACATTAATCTAGGCCAAGGTAAGCACTTCATGGATTAGTAAAAGATCCCTCCATTATTATTGATCCAGCTAGTCTCATTATTACAGGGTTGTTGAAAATATCAGATATAACGTTAAATTGTGTTGTATTTGTATCTTAAGAACAAAGTCAGATTCAACTCGGTTTCTTCAGCCCACCTGTAGTTATGTCACATGCAGGCAGTGTCTTGCATCTAGTTCCTGAGATGAGAAGATGACATATCTGCTCTGAATTGGCAAAGCCCATCAACAGACACATGAACAGTGAGCGCTATCATCAAAGCACAATGTTCGCTACCTGATGTGCTTTTAGGTGTGAGGAGAAACTTGTATCCTTGTTCTTTGTACATTACATGCTCTACTTAAAAAGGAAGCTTTAATAGAAACACGATTTACTGTCGACTTGGGGAATGTGATTGAGACTTTTAAGGTTATATATATATATATATATATATATATATATATATATATATATATATATATATATATATACAACCCGGTATCACGGCAAGATGTGAACATGTGACGATTTACCATGCTGGGAGACGTGAAGATGTCACGGTATTGTTAACATGGCCGAACCAGTGGAGAAATACCTGGAAATGCCAAGCAAACGCTACCCCGACGGTCGGTTGTCAATATTAATATAATAATGATTTATTTTGTAATAGTCACACTTGATTCCGCCGATTTTCTTGTTGCCCCAGCTGGTCGACACCTCTTTTAGCAGAAACAAAGGCTACATTAATGTATTAAATCGATGTTAATCCATGTGTGTGTTTGTGGAATTAACGGACGTGACGTTGTGCGATTGCGTTGCCAGGCAACAGCTTCGGTTGATGTTAATTTACAAACTCTTCAACTAGAACCGTAGTTATATTTAAAAACATTTTAGGAGACCTCACGAAATACTTTAATGTAAATTCAAATTTAAATGTGAAAATACAAAAATACACCCGTCATAAACAATACCGGAAACAGATGTAGGCAATATCCTCAGCTCGCTGATTGGATGGTTTAGCCGCAATACACGATGGGAAATGGTGTTTATGCGATGTGAAATCCCAAAACATTTAAAAAAAAAAAAAAAAACACTTTATTCCGAGTGTGCATGCTTTTCTCTTTGGAAGTCATCACATAACTGCATTGTAATACACGGTTTGGCTGCATTAAATATTACATATCTGAAAAGACTTCTAGACAAACAGGAACAACTGCCACCAAAACTGAAAACATGACGTGAATCTTAAATATATAAGCAATTAAACAACATCTTACATTTCTTGTCACACAATACGCCTCTTCGCAGTATCAACACTAATTTGGCTGACTTTTATATTTGATCCAATTGGTAGATAGGCTGTATTTACACCATAACGGTGCACAGCTGATATAATGGGACACTATGTGGTTAAAGCACGTTATTGAATTTTATTATTTTTGTGTTTAGTGCCAGTTGAAGACAACTTTTACAACAACCCAAAAGGACCAAGCAGATAATTATCATATCAAATAATAATTATATTTCCACCCCCATTGCAATAAATACCGAAGGTGAAACATTTTCAATTATGATGGGTCATTATGATTGATCAGATACTGCTGACCACTACATTAATACATGATTTATAAGAATCTAATTATTTATTATATTAGCGTAACATTATTTTGTGGTGTTAGCTCTTTTACTTAAGGACAGACGTGAGATTTCCTTTTACAAAAAAGTTGTAAAGTTATGCTTAATGGCCCTAAATAAATCTTAAGAAAAACCTCTTTCTCAATTATTTGGTTTAATATGTTTAATATAACCAATTAGGGTTAGTATTTCTAAGATAAAATGACGACACATTCAAACACAGGATGAGCAGATCAAATAATGGTCAAACAAGGAATATAAAAAGCATCTGTATGATATGAGTTCAGATTTTAGCATGGAAAGACCTCCCTCTAAACAAAAGGGAAGCTAACATATTTAAATTATAAGTCATTGTCAAAGGTCAGTGTGATCAACCAACCTACGGGGTTTTTTTGACACACATTCACAGTTAGCATTTAACATGAGAGTACACACATTCTTCAGTAGTCAAATCACTCCTATTCCTTCCTCTTGTAGCCTTCCTTCCAGATAAAGGAAGGGCAGCATAGTTCAGATCATTTCCCCCTTCAATCTGTGCGGCAAATAAGAAGATCATTATACGTTTACTTTTACACAGTTTTGCTTGAATTTATAAACAGATTGGTTTTTGTATTTGGTAAGTGGTCATGTAATAAGAAGGACCTCGTACAGCTAGTCGGTCATTCTGGACTAAATGAATCACCAGAGGATTTAAGATTGCTGCTCACCCTGTCAGGGCTCACATCGCACTAATGACCGGCCAGATGTACATCCTCCCTTACATGTTTACTGTTAGTGGTGCTGTTTGATTTCATGTTATTAAAAAAGATCCCAACGTATATTGTGTCATTACTTACCATATCATGCACTGGTTGGCTTGAGTTGTCATATCTTGCTTGCCCAGTGGGGTTTTCTATTCCTAAAAAATGAAAAACCAAAAACCCAAATGTAATTGGTTTAAAGGTGGGGTAGGTAAGTTTGAGAAACCGGCTTGAGATACACCTTTTGTTATATTCCATGGAATGCTCTTAACATCCCGATAGCAATGAATATCTTAAGTGCTTTGACAAAAAATCCATTAAAAAAAATTCACCTGTGGAAGCCGTAATACTGTAAAAAGCAGAACCAATCATCTGAGCCGGCCCGGCTAAAGTAACTGGATGGCCTACCTGTCTGTCAGCCTTCCATCTGTGCACAAACTTATCTCGTGCCCTCATTGGTCATGTGCGAGTTTGTGTGTGTTGGAGGAGGGACAGATTTTTTCCGGCTGTGTATTTTCAAATTCTAGCGCACTCGAGCTGGTTTCTCCAAAATGACCCACCCCAACTTTAAGCTTCATTTTATATAAGGATCGTAACCCCAATTTATCAAAAAAAATTCTAAGTAGCTTAATAAGACAGATTTTACCTAACAGAAAATTGGACACATCATGCTGCCAGTGTTTGCTGATACATTTATTTGATATAATATCTTAAATAAAATATTTCTGTTAAGACCCAACTTCTGCTGTTATTTATTATTTAAATCTTAAAGCATGAGGTTGAGGTTCATCCTGTACTTTATGATGTTACACCTCTTGCACAATATGTAATAAAATCAGTGTATACCATTTTCAAAATAATTCAACAACACTTACCTTTACATTTTGAAGTTCGGCAACAGAAGAAAGCAATGTTTCCAATCACAGAAATTACCAAGCAGACGATCGCTATCACCAGCGCAAAAACTTCAGGACTTGCAGTTTTCTCTGGACAGCAAAGAAAAAACACAAAGCAATCATAATGTTACGAACATTTTTCGAATATCACCTCTAATATTCAACAATATAAAACCATACCTAATTGCGTATGTGTAACATCTCCAAATAGTATCTCTCCACATGTGGCCACAGCACAGTAGTAAGTCCCGGCATCAGATGAGCTGAAGTTCTTTGAGAAGCGATAAACACAACTCTTCTGAGTGTCCGGTAACTTCTCACATTCCGCTTGTCTCCTTCCATCAGTGTACATTATGTTTGGACGAAATGTATCTGATCCAGCTCCAACCCAAAACACACTGATGTCTCCTTGACATGTTTTATTCTCCGATTTAGAGAGGACCGAACACTGAAGGGTCATCGAGATTTCTTGAGGAGCCGGATCAGATAATGTCGGGCACTGAACAGAATACTTTGAAGTCCTCTGAGTGTTTCCTGGAAAATAAAAAAGTGTTAAAAACCACATTAAACAGCCAAAAATGTGTTTACATCCATCTTAAATGTGGTACATTTTTGATCAAAGAAAAAATACATTGTTACAACACCGATTAGTGCTTCATACATTTTTCTTTTAAAAACGGAAAATGTAGTTAATTTGTGGTTTTAACTTAATTTTAAGAATCAGGACATGGTGAAATTAGATTTTTTTTTTTTATCAAGAACCCAAATCATCACAAATAATTGGAAAAAATTACCATTTTGTAGATGTTAAAATCAGGGTTCGGATACTTAAAGCTATTTTGAAGCTTTAGATCAGATCTAAAACATTTGAAAATCTTATAAAAAATTAGATCACATGTTTACCTTTTAGTAACAAATAGGTCCCACTCCATCCACGATTCCTAATCCAATCCTCAATTGAGCAGTGATACATTCCTTCATCTTCTTGGATTGTCCTCCGAATGGTCAGAGTGCTTAAATTGTTACCAATATGTACCTCCAATCTTGAGTCAGAAAACCCTGGTGCAAACTTAGGTTTGGAGGATTCGGGCAGTGTCACAATTAATGTCAGAGTCTCTCCAGCACTCTGCTTGTACCAGCGGAGGTCATTGCGTTTTAACTCAGTTTTAGGCAGAGCACAGGTGAAAGTCGCAGATTCACCAAGTTGAACTGTAGTCACTGGAGCCAGCGTATCTGAAATAATTGACAGAAAACAAACCGTGAAACAATAAAAAACAATTAGTGAACAAAATGAGTATTCATCATGCAAAAACAAGCTATCGGAACCTTCATATATCTAAATGTAAATATTTAACTTAATACTTGCACCTACATCCTTGATGAAGAAGAAGCAGTGTTACCGATAGCAGTAACATCTTGACAATGTCTCTTGTTTTTTGTTTTCAATGTAAAGGTCACATAGCCGCCCATATGCGTGTCACTCTGCATCTGATTGGTTTTCACAGAATAAAGATTTAAAAAAGTGCACTTCCTGTCTCAGTGGTCCCATTCTGATCTTTTTTAAGCATATCACTTCATTCTTCTCAAGTTATTTAAGCAAATCTTCAAATAAAGGTCTCTTTTTTTTAACTTAATAAGAAAAGTGAAACTGTTAAGACAGCTTTGGACGACAATATCAATGACAGTGAATATGAATTAGTAAATTACGAGGCTTGGTTACCAGTCTTAGTTATAAGGAAACTGGATTCACAAAAGCCTAGACTGGCTGTAAAATTAGCTACACTGTGCTTCCAGTGAAGACACCAGACACAAGTATCACCAGTAAAATATTACAAGTTATAAGAGTCAGTAAAAACTAATCTCATAATGATGCACACAAGTAAGGAAAGTTTACAGATAATTATTTTTACTTGAAATGTTGTTTAAGCACAACACATCTAGTTGCAATAATGGCTAGCTTAGTCCAGATGGGAATCTGGAGCATCCTGGGGCGGAGCAGCCTTTTTTTTCTCTAGAGAGAACCATACGTGGCTAAAGCAGCTCTTTTCATCCGTCATCCGTCATTCCTCATCATAAATGTAAAAGGTTTGTGGAGTAATAAATAAATGCAAATGTAAAGAGAAGCTAGGGCGGCAAAGGGCGATATATTGTAAACGTTTAAGTAAGCGGTATCGATTCTTACGAATTAGAAGGGCTTCTAGCTAACATTATGCTAACTAAATGCTAACAAATCATTGGCTCACCATGCAAAACTACTCGCTATTGAAAAATGAACACTAAATATGAACCTTTCTTGTGTCCCAATGTTAACTTGAGATAGGCCTACTTACATTTTAAACGGTGTATTCACTATTCACAGTTTTTTTTGATAATTCAGCAATTATTTTTAACACATACAGTAAACAGCCAGCGGATGTCACTCTCACACTTATTCCCATTACCTGTAAAGGCGTACTTGGATGATAATGCTTGAACTAAGGTATTTGGATAGTAGGCTACAAAAAAGTTGCCTGTCAATAGAGTGATACATGGATGATGTGTCTGTGACGGCCAACCCTTAAAGTTAGCATTATAGTAGTTCCCTTGACCAAAACCAAATGGGATTTTGGATTATTTTTTTATCTATACAGGTGTAAAATGTCATTGAGACACAAGGTCTCATTTTCAAGAGAGACCTGTTCAGTGGAAACACTACCACACAAAGTTACAGACAGACAGGACACTAAACACAGAGGCAACACTAAAATACTAATAATAATATTATAGCAGAAAAAACATGTTTGTGGTAAACAGCAGAAGTTAGACGCTAACATGAGGCCATAAATAGGGCGGCTCAGGATTGTCCACCAATCAGAGGATGGTGGTTATAAGCCCAGTGGTCAGCATGTCAAAGTGTCAACATGTCTTTAGTCGAGACACTTAGCTAGCTATCAACCTTTTCCTCGGGGTAACAAATCATTCGACAAATAACCCAATAATTATTAACCCTCCTCAAGTGTTTGTTTCTCCCCCCTTACTTCGGTGTTCCTGTTCAGGTCAGTTTTAACTCTACTACCATTGCAATGTAAATACTGATATATTTTACTATATTTTTTATTATTTTTTATATTTTTCTAGTTCTCCACCTGTGTTTTTAATCCTTGTTTTTATGCACCACGACACCAAGTCAAATTCCTCGTACGTGTAAACCTACCTGGTAATAAACCTGTTTTGGATCCCTTAATTTGTTATTCCTGCATTTGATCGGTCTATTTTAACTCTACTTACATTAACACAAAACAAATAATCATCACCAAATTCTATTAAACACCCTTTTAAGCTGTAAACAATATATCAGACGGCTGGATTACATGAATAAGTGCAATGAATATAAACAAATATAGACACTGATATGTTTTCCAAAATGAACATGGTTGTCGATATGTGGGTGTGTACTAACTGAATGGATGAACATAATCTAGGTTTACCCAATAATCTCCTATGTCGGTCATTTTTGACAGGGCACATAGGTGTAAATTGACTTAAACACAAAAAAAAACAATGAAAGTGGTGATCAGCAACTGTTATATGTTCAAATGTCCACTGTGGAGTATATAATTAGGCTTTGAAGCAATCAAATCTAAAACACAATATTTATGAATGATAAAAATAGTAAATCGGTCAGATTTGACCCAAACACAGTGGCGAGCCGTGAGGGCCCTCTAGGGCCTAGAGCAGGGGTGGCCAAACTTTTTGGCTCGGGGGCCACTATGAGTTTTAAATTTGACAGACGGGCCGGGCCAGTAGCAGATCGGTAAAAAAATAGCTGTCCATTCCTCATCATACACTCGGCACTTAATGTTGACTTTTCTTTTCTTTCGTCCACTCATTGTTACAGATGCAGGTTCAAAGGTGAATTATTGCGTCATTGCGTCATCGTTTTCATCATGACGTAACCATTTGTGTGCCTTCTTATGACCCACACAGCGTTTTACGTCGCTGATTTTCTCCGCAACACCGCTCACAATAACATCAATAGAGGACTGCGTCGGGTAGTTTTTAATTATACGAAGCCAGATTGAATTAAAGAACTACTTCTACATCATACTTCATTGTCTGACTGTCACAAGCAGCTGATAAATATCCCCCGTCCCCATAAGTGAATGTGTTTAGTCTGAAAGCTGTTCGGCATCACAACGCTGTTATGAACGTTTCTCTGGCATTCTACAGGTGATGTTAGCTAATCTCACTATCTTGACTACTTGCTGATATCATATTGTGGCATAAGCCGTTTTCTACACGCATGTTTTACCGGCGTAGTTTTCGTTATGATTTTTACTTCTGATGGCCACATGTAGCCCATGTATTGATTCCATCCGATAGCTGCAATAATACAAAACAACAGGAAAACGTCTGCCTCTTCACAATGGTTAATAACAGTGAACGGATGGTTATTAAAGTAAGGTAAAATAAACAGAATCACACTAAGCCTGGTTAGTGTTGCCTGACTTTATATAAGTGTTTGGTCGCATTCTAGTCACTTTGCTCAGCGCTACTGATTGTTACAACTTGTATTCGCTGGGTTGCCGAGTGGGGCCAGCTGAGAAAATAGACCAGACTCCAGCAAAGGTCAATTGTGTCTAGAGTGCGCCATCTAGTGGGATCAACTGAAATGCAAAATGAATGCGGTCTTTACTATAATTGGGGCAATTTTGTATCAATATTCGGCGGGCCGGATTCAAAAGCCCAACGGGCCGTATATGGCCCGCGGGCCGTAGTTTGCCCATCCCTGGCCTAGAGTCTAGGCCAGGGGTCTCTGACTTAATTTACCTGGGGGCCGCTGGACGTAGAGTCTGGGCAAGTCTGGGCCGCTTCAAATATTCCGCAAAACATTTATTAAAAAATACAACATTAACAGTTATTCAACATCTTCTTAACATGAACTGTTCTTCACAACATAACTATGTACAGTTGCTCTTTCTTACCTACTCCTTGCTGGTAGAGACCTGGCAGCGCTTCCTCTCACACAGCTGAGCCACATTTGGTTTGAGGGAGGAAGCAGTTGAAACCCTCAGTATGTCTTGAAGATGTGCATCAGTAAGTCTGGACCTGTACTTTGACTTATTGAAGTTCATGGTGGAGAAGAGCTGTTCACACATATATGTGCTCCCAAAAAGGCACATGGTCCGCTTGAACATCCTGGAAATCTCAGGGAAGGAGGGGGGCAATTCTCTCATGAACTGTCCAAGCTGGTCTGCTTTCCCATTCACTTCCCTGAACTTGGCTTTGAGCTCAGAATTGCACTGCAGGTCGATGAGCTCCATTTGAAGCACACCAGGGGCATTTTCCACATCAAAGGAGAAGGGGTCTGCAAACATTTGGAAAGTGGCTCTGTGTGTCTTGAAGTCTGCAAACCGCTGATCAAATTCCTCCTGTAGCTTCACAATGGCATCAATATACTTCTCACCACTGAATGCTGTGCCCCTGTCCATGAGAGCCTTGCATGCTGGGAATGGGCAGAGGTTTTTCTGAGGGAGCTGGGCTTTCCATAACATCAGTTTTGTAGAGAATGCTCTGACATTGTCATATGCTGCACTAACAAGCTGGCCCTGGCCCTGCAACTTCTTATTCAGAGCATTCAGCTCCTGCGTGATGTCAACAAGAAAAGCTAAGTCCATGAGCCATTTGGGATCACTCAGCTCGGGAACAGCCATCCCACCCTTCTCCAGCGTGAATACTTTCAGTTCTGTTCTCAACTCAAAAAACCTCTTCAGGACGTTTCCCCTGCTGAGCCAACGTACCTCTGTGATGTAGAGCACATCCTCATATTCTGACTCAATTTCCTCCAAAAAAGCACGGAACTGGCGGTGCTTTAAGCCCCTGGATCTGATATGGTTGATGCATTTCACAACGACAGACATCACATTGTCAAACTTCAAGCATTTGCTGCAAAGGGCCTGCTGATGGATAATGCAGTGCAGAGCAATAGCCTCCTCCACACCCTCCTCCTCCGGTTTTCTTTGAACAAGTGCCACCAGCCCGTTTTTTCTCCCTGTCATTGATGGCGCTCCGTCCGTCGTAATTCCAACAAACCTCTTCCATGGCAGACCGATATCCGCAATGGCATCACACAGTTGCTGAAATATCTCCTGAGCGGTGGTCTGGCCATGCATTGGTTTCACTGTAAGCAACTCCTCTGTCACTTCAAAATTGTCATCAACACCACAGACATACATTGCGAGCTGAGCGGTGTCAGTGATGTCTGTGCTCTCATCAAGAGCCACAGAGTATTGTTAAAATGTGTTCTTTATTCTCGCGTCCAGGAGAGAAGCTTTAAAATGAGACTAAATGGAGTCTCTGAAAAGATTCAAATGGGATACTTTAATTAAAAAAGGCGCGGTAGTGTTACAGACAGAATATTGTTCCGTCAGACAAACAGCTGTGGTCCGGTTCTCCTGAGCAAGAAAGACAGCGGATCTCTCCCCCGGCGCTGCTATATATATCCTCTGCTGGCTCCTCCCCGCCAGCCGGCTCACCTCGTCTCCAATGTCCGTTATTGCATTTAAACAGAGGATAGGTTCTTTTCACATTCAATATATGCTTAGCACGCCGTTTCTCCTCATATTCTCTTTCATCACTTTTCATTTAACACATTCTAAACGCTGTAATCAATACTCTAAACAATACTTCTCGGCTCGTTTGGTTGCCGGTCATTCCGGATGTTGTCACATGCTACTCGTCTGTAAACAATAATGTATTCAAATAAACTGTACCTTCATTTAATATTCAGCATGGTAATATCTCGACATCTATCGTTGTAGTGTTAAATCAGTAGGCTTCGGTTTGCACCACTCCATATCATTTCGCTACTAAATTCACCTCTTCAGGAAATCGTATATTAGCCACATGCTAAATGCTAACCGGAGATGAAGGATTTTCAGAATAAAAGCTTAAAAGCTTAACTGCTTGTGCACAAGAATTTCTGGTTTTTCAGTATAAAAGAGCATTAAAACTGACAGCATGTTTAAACTACATTTCCCCATTAAAACATTGATTTTAATTTCTAACAGTCCCTCCTTACACACCTAAAAGGTGTGTATAATACTGAAATCAATGAGTTCTTCATCTGAACTTTGCATATTACATATCTCATATTAACAAACATACAATCAAATGGAATGGTTTCACAGCCGGCTTTACAAAAATACAAAATAAATTCTTGTCTGTGTTCAAACATAAAAGTTGTCCCTTGTGCATAACTTCTAGTGTTTACATTCAATATCATTCTTCAAAATAGCAGCAATGGCTTGGTATCAGAACATTTCTTCCTCCCTCCTTTCACAGAAACCGTTCTCATACCACGCTCAGTGTTAAGGCACTTGTTTTTACAAAGTGAAAAGAAACAAACCATTTTAGAATAGCAATGATTTATACAACATGAAATCTACCATATTAGAATAGTATAAAGTAATAAAGTCAAATAAAATGGACTATCTTAGAATAGTGTAAAATTAATTGGAATAATAAAAATATTAAAAATATGCTATCTTGGAATAGTATGAAGTAAATTGAAATGGATTCACTCCATTTTAATTTTGCTCACTTCTTCACATGATTTCATCATTTAAAGAATCACATCGGCTGGACATTCATTGATCAATCTCATCTCCGAACATCCATATCATTTAAACTAACTCATCATTGTCATCCACATCTGTATACGGGGTGGGTCGTCTTGTTCTGCTAGCATTTGTAACTGTCTCCTCCTGAGAAATTTACCCTCCCTCCTTTCATACCATTTAAGGTATGAAAGTAATATGTTCTCTAGAAGGGGCCGTTGTGCGTTCTACTCTGGGGTACGGCATTCTAGACAGTCATTTCTGGGAGAAGATTTTGGTCAGTTCCAACAGTTGTAGAGTTTCATCACTTAAAAGTTCCTACTCAGTACCTTTGGGTGGTCTGTTCTAATGCAGTGATAAAGTCCCTGAAATGGTGTGAAAACCGGTGGAATATCAATAACTCATTATACTAATTTATTTTCAATTATGGTCTACTTAAATACCTATGCTAACCCCTTTTACAGTGTGTGGAACCTTGGGTGCCCGAGCATGTGATAATTACTCCCTCCTTTAACAAGGATTTTAAAAACAGAAGTCATTTCATTAATGGTTTGCAGTTTAATTCAGGAATTTACACCTATGGCAGATATGTTTCTCCTTTAAATAACATCTCTAAACGTCAGGTCATCTGGTGAATGGATGACCTTTAGGAGCTGGTGGCGCTTGTCTTTTAAAACTCATACTCTGGTGCCGTGCGCTCCCTCTGAAGCTGCAAGTAAGATTTAAAACATCTGCAGGGTGGGTTGAGCGGCCCCTTCTCCCTAAACGATGTTTGTTGTAACAAATATGTACCATCACAATGAGTGATCCAAGGCCCCGCATGTATTACTCCCAACTACATTAGTTTTTTTTTTTTTTTTTAATTAAACTTTGCTTTCGCTCTTTGCCCAGTGTCATTTTAAAACTCTACATCTTGGACGAAAAACAAATGTTATTTCCACCTTAATCTTCCCTCCTGAGGTAATAACCATGCCACAATGGAGAAATCAATACTCTAGATTGGAACACCATCTTTGGCTTGGTACTAGCTCTACCTTTAACATTTTCCATACTAATAAAGATTTGTCTGCTTTTATAGAGTGGTTACTAAAACCATCCCTTTAAACTGTAGGTCTATACTGTAACAAATTAAATCTTCCCCAAATTCACACATGAATAAAAAAACTCTTAAAGAATAATTTGTTGATATGATGAAAAGATTGAATAATCTGTTCTACCCTCAGTGTGTTTTTTGGGTTATTTAATAGTTTCCTCTTTTTTCTTTATAAATTCACCAATTGATTAATTCATGGCTAATAAATCTTTTTCTTTACGTATTTCTCGTTGGTGAATAAGTGTGTTTATGTGTAAACTCACTCACTCCCGTTTTCCTTCTCTCCCCCTCTGGTTGTCGCCACGACCCCCTCACATTCTGCCGGACCATGCCAACTCCTCCGTTCTTTCCTCTCCTCCGTCCACCTTCTCCTCAGTCCATCCGCTCTTGGATCCTTCCGCTGTAACTCTTCTCAGTGTCCCATCTGCTTTGCTTTTCATCTCCTCCTTTACAGTCTCTACTTTGTTGCATGGAGGGCGTATTCCGCTCTCATGTCCCACACTCTGCTCTTGTGCCCAAATCTTGTGGCTCAGCTTGGAACTTCATGTCCTGTGGGGGACCGATGAGAGTGTGCCTTTTTATGTCACCTGGTTTTGGTTCTTGGTGCCTCAGGTGGAGATGGTTCTGGATGCAGCGTTGGAGTTGTTGGTTCAGCTCTGGTTCTCTGTCTGTTCTATGGAGGAGGAGGAGTCTTCCGTGGTGAGGTCTTTTGTCTGCTTGGACGATGGGGTCGTAGCGTTCTGACAGGCGGATAGATAGAGAGAGAGAGAGATCTCGGGAGGCATTACGTATAGTTACATTCTAACACACTGAGGTAAAATAAATCCAACCTTTTCCACTCTATTTTCCTAATCTTACTATCCATCTTAGTTGTTAAATGCCATCTAAACACAATTCATGTCTACTAATAATTTTACCATATCCCTAAACATTGCCTTCACCCACTGTAACATGTTTATTCCAATTAACTCTTTCAGGAAACCATTTTCTTCTATAAATTTAAATACCTACATGTTTCAAGCACCACATATTTCACACACTATAAAAGAACGTCTCCATATTTTCTCCATCACTTTAAATCTCACTGTTATTTAGAACCGTAGTAACTTTGGTGACTGGACATATCTGCAATGTCGCCACTATCTGCTGGGGAATCTTGTTCATAGAGTTTGTACGTACAAAGCTGTACTTGTGGGTTAGTAGCCTGTGTCAACTGTAATCATTTTCAATAATTGTGCTCAGGTCACCGATCGGTTGTTCATAGCTTAACAGGGGGTGTTTCTGGTACAGACTAAAACATGGATCCAGTGTATTTAGAGATTCCCCTAATCTGTAAATCCCCATCACTTACATATCCCAATCACTTAAACCCATCTCATCATTTGATACAAGAACTGCATATAAGGGGGTGAATCATCTTGATTATAACCGCCTCTTGTTTGGGACCGAGTATTTCTAACTCCTCCTCTTATTGCTCAGCTGATCTTTTGGCTCTGGGGATAAGTGAAAGTCTCTGAAACCCAGCTGGAGTCTTGTTAGTGATGTGGGCATTCTCTATGAGTGAACTAATGGATCCATGTCTTACATAATATTGTACTCCCCTTCCAACCAGAAAGGTGCCAAGTGTAATGAGCACAATCAACAATGCTATTCCGACTCTTATCCCTAGGGGACCCCTCAATTGGTTTGGCTTTGTTCTCGTCATCATCTCTATTTTATCCCTGGTTGTGTCCGTTACAGAATTTAAATAACGAGTCCAAAAATAACATACAAAAAATTGGTCTCTTTTTCAGATGTAAAACAAAAAAAATAGGTTTTCACATTAATGTACAATCTATAAAAATCTATAGACAATTTGTCTTTTGAGCTGTTTCTATCTTTATCTTATTTCTATTTATTGTTTTGTTCCAGCTCTGCCAAATCAGTCCTAACTCCCAATAATGTTCTGGAAGTTGCCAGTGAAGGGTGACAATGTGTGAGGTGGTGTCAATTTGCTCCTTTTTCTTTACCTTTAAACCGGAGCGCGTGTGAAGTTTGTTACAACCTTTCACGCTTCCGTCCACCGGGGATCAGCCCACTGTCTTTTGTGAACTTTCACCCTCACCCAATCACCTGGCCGAACAGGAGTCTCTTCTGGTGTCTCGTCTGGTATCTCTGTAGTTTTCCTAGCCTGTGTAGACAAAACTTGCATAATATTACTCAGAGTTCTGACATATTCATCCACTTCTATTTGTCTAATATCTAAAACTGGACCACTCCCTCCTTGGAGAAGGCCCGAGCTTCGGCATACCTCTTGTTGACTACATGTTATTATTTATTAACTACAACGTCACTGAAATCAACATCTCTGTATAATCATGACACTCCCTCCTTTGAGCATAAAATGCTCAATTAATATTGCAATGATTACCCTATTCTGTACAGGACATGTAAAACTCATAACGTTGCATTAAATAAATATAACTTCTCCGTGTACCCACAAGGGGTACAAAAATATCGTATGATTTATGGTTTTCTGATGGTATAAATGCATATTCACTATAAAAAAAAATCAGCAATTAGCACTTCTAATAGTTTACTTGTTTCAATAATGGCTTTTGTAATGGTATTATGCGTCATCGTTGCTGCGAAAAACAATACCCCTGGTGTCGCTAATGCGTCTCAATAACTCTAGGATTAGAGGATTGGTTGACACTGCTGAACTAACATATGATAAAATAATATTTCTCCAAACTGGAGGGAAAATATGAACTATTCTCTCAGAGAGTGACCTGCATGAAGGGCTGGTGCCCCTCACTCAAATGAGATATTGCCTTACGCACAACACCACAAATCAGTAAAGTTACTCAAGAATAAATAAATAAAGACTGATTCTTGAAACTGTTAAAGCATCTGATCTGATTTTTACCCTTTCCTTGATATCTGCAGTTGAGCCTGGCCCTGCGTCTAGTCTCAACTTAGTTTGTTTTGGTGACATGTTCTCTAATTATTTATTAACCTATCAAAGATGAAGCACTAATCTTCTGACTAGCACCGTCGTTGCTGTTCGTCCGAACTTTAATTTTTTTTTTTTTTTTTTTTTTGCTCAAAGTTTTATTATTTTTATAGATGTCTTTTTTTTTTTTTTTAAGTTTAAGGTAAAATATTAATAAAGTTAATTAATATATAAAAAATATGCAAAATTAAAATATGAAATGTTAAAATAAAGTTGTACCGTGTATGGTTTTGACTTTGAAATATGAATTTGGTTCAAAATCACAATGTTATGGTGTTTCCGCTATTTGGGTAATAATTCTGTACTACCACCAGAGTGCGCTATTTTAAATTCCAGCTTAATCCACTAGGGAATAGCTGTTTCAAAACTGACTCGTTTTTGACAAAGGAGAACGGTTGTTTCCTCAAAAATATCTTTAAAATAGGAATTTACACTATGGTTAAACAACACAACACATAACCGCCAAAACACATTTGCAAAGAAGAATATTCACAATGTTATGGTGTTTCCGCTATTTGGGTAATAATTCTGTACTACCACCAGAGTGCGCTATTTTAAATTCCAGCTTAATCCACTAGGGAATAGCTGTTTCAAAACTGACTCGTTTTTGACAAAGGAGAACGGTTGTTTCCTCAAAAATATCTTTAAAATAGGAATTTACACTATGGTTAAACAACACAACACATAACCGCCAAAACACATTTGCAAAGAAGAATATTCACAATGTTATGGTGTTTCCGCTATTTGGGTAATAATTCTGTACTACCACCAGAGTGCGCTATTTTAAATTCCAGCTTAATCCACTAGGGAATAGCTGTTTCAAAACTGACTCGTTTTTGACAAAGGAGAACGGTTGTTTCCTCAAAAATATCTTTAAAATAGGAATTTACACTATGGTTAAACAACACAACACATAACCGCCAATACACATTTGCCAGCAGAAGTACTTCCAATAGTTCTAACTCTAACAAGAAGTATGATGTTCTTTAGAAGATGGAATGCCCAGCCTCAGTGTGTTAAAGCAAACAGAGTACTTCAATTAGCATTTCATGAAATGGTGACTGCCGTGGCTCACCGTGAACATGAGGTCAAGACAAAATGGCAACTGGTTTTCCAACCTTTGACCTGAAGAACAAAGGGATTTGAGAAAACACCTGGAGTTGAAATTGGTGAGGTGATATTTTGTCTAGTAAATTCAACACACAACACTGTAGTTTAAAATAACATTTCCATTTAGTTTACAATGATAAATGGGCCTCATACCCTTACGTCATAGCCCTCTACCCATGTACGTAAAATTTTTTTTTGACTTTAAGAGCCAGTATGGTCATTTCTTCTGTTTAAACACGCTATTTATGGGACAAATAGGACGCTAAGCAAACACAATTAGAAGAATATCGTCTATCTAACGCACGAATGTCGCACTTCCTGCCGTAATCCACAACGCAATGTCTTGAAAAACAGAATGGTGTAACCACTGAGAGCTTCAAACTGCTCAGGCCTTTTCCTTGAAATAGGACTTTTTTAAAACAGCCTCACGCTGTTTGTTACACAAAACACTCACTCCAATAACCTTAGCTTCAAACTTTGGCTGTGTCTTTCCCTCAAGCAGTCCCGACTGCTTAATGGCCTAAAACCATTCACGTAAAACGTAAAACGCCAAAAAAGACACATAAGTGATTGGCCTCTAGCCGACATGTACTAACAGACAAACGAATAGCATGCAGGGTTAAATAGAAAAAAAAGAAATTGAACTCACCCTGCCTGTAACAAAGCAACGCCACGTGGTAGACTACCAATATTTATCAATTTAGGCTTGTTTTAACTTAAATTGCACAGCTATTTTCAGGATCCGCTGGCCGCCGTCAAACACACAGAACTAACATTGTCCTACATTAACTATTGAAGAATTCGATATAACAGGTTTCTCCATACCTAGTTGATTTGAGCTCTCTGTGTGCTGAACGGATGCCAGCGGGTCCAGCAAGCAGCCTGCTGTAGTCTCTCCCGGTTTTGCGAGATCCTGGGCTAGCTCGCCAATTGTTAAAATGTGTTCTTTATTCTCGCGTCCAGGAGAGAAGCTTTAAAATGAGACTAAATGGAGTCTCTGAAAAGATTCAAATGGGATACTTTAATTAAAAAAGGCGCGGTAGTGTTACAGACAGAATATTGTTCCGTCAGACAAACAGCTGTGGTCCGGTTCTCCTGAGCAAGAAAGACAGCGGATCTCTCCCCCGGCGCTGCTATATATATCCTCTGCTGGCTCCTCCCCGCCAGCCGGCTCACCTCGTCTCCAATGTCCGTTATTGCATTTAAACAGAGGATAGGTTCTTTTCACATTCAATATATGCTTAGCACGCCGTTTCTCCTCATATTCTCTTTCATCACTTTTCATTTAACACATTCTAAACGCTGTAATCAATACTCTAAACAATACTTCTCGGCTCGTTTGGTTGCCGGTCATTCCGGATGTTGTCACATGCTACTCGTCTGTAAACAATAATGTATTCAAATAAACTGTACCTTCATTTAATATTCAGCATGGTAATATCTCGACATCTATCGTTGTAGTGTTAAATCAGTAGGCTTCGGTTTGCACCACTCCATATCATTTCGCTACTAAATTCACCTCTTCAGGAAATCGTATATTAGCCACATGCTAAATGCTAACCGGAGATGAAGGATTTTCAGAATAAAAGCTTAAAAGCTTAACTGCTTGTGCACAAGAATTTCTGGTTTTTCAGTATAAAAGAGCATTAAAACTGACAGCATGTTTAAACTACATTTCCCCATTAAAACATTGATTTTAATTTCTAACAGTATGCACGGAAAAGTTTGGCTTTGTCGCACAGCTGTTCATATATGTCACTTGATAAGTCAGAAATGCGCTCTGCCACTGTGTTAGCTGACAGGCTGATGTTGTTGAACTGACCCTTCTTTTCCGGACAGACTATACTTGCAGCCTGCAACATGCATTTTTTTACAAACTCGCCTTCCGTAAACGGCTTTCCCGCTCTAGTAATCATCTCACTCACCACATAGCTAGCTTCGACTGCTAAATCAGCCTCATTGCTTCCTTTCCTGAAGAGATTTTGTTGCTTCCATAGAATTTTTTTTAGCTCTGTGACTTTTTTCTCTCTCTCATCTCCCAGGTATTTTGCATACTCTGCATGTTTAGTTGAGTAGTGACGTTTGACGTTATACTCCTTGTATACAGCGATTTTCTCTGTGCATATAAGGCACGTTGCGTTTCCCCTGTACTCAACAAAAAAATATTCAGTCTCCCACTTCTCCTGAAATGTTCTGTGGTAATCATCGATTTTTCTTTTCCCTGAAAGTTTTGATGAAGACATGGCGATATATTTTGCTTCCACTCTGTGTCACTTTTGGATCACGTCTGGATTGATTCCGCTGCGCGCATTTGATTGACGTGTGGCGGAGTTCCCTTGGAGGGGGGAGGGGCGAGGGAACTCCGCGCAGCAGTTCCCTGCCAGCAGCAGCAGCAGCAGCGGGAAAAATAAAGTTGAAATATAAAGCGCAAACGTAAACGCGCGGGCCAGATTAACACTATTACATGATATCAACAAAGGGGCCATGAGAAACTGTCTCGCGGGCCACATCTGGCCCGCTGGCCTGGAGTCTGAGACACCTGGTCTAGGCCCTCTCTGAGGGCCTAAGATATTCTAAAAAATAATATTTGAAAACATGTTTTTTTTTAATTATTTGTTTAGTTATATTTTTCATTAGTTTTACCAAAAATAATTTGATTTAATTGTATTTAAAATAACATTTCCGAAGAAATAAATCCTTCGGATCTGTTTGTTCAGTTTCTGTTGGAATGTGAAGGGTTAAATGAAAGAAGCTCGTCTGGCCCTCTCTGCGATTCATATCTTCCCTCTAAATGGGTGGGCTTTATTTTCGCGGACTTTATGACAAGTTCCAACCGCTATGAAGACACGTCCTAAAACCCGGAAGTAAGCTGTGCTCGGGTTCCCTCGACAAAAAAGCAATGAGATTTCTCCATAGGATTTTGGAAAATAGCTGGAAATAAGGTCTGTGGAAAACGGACCAGTTAGATAAATGCACGTTTTGTTCAGCTGGATAATATCCACATGTCTACCCTACTTTTATAATTTTCTAATCATAAATCTAATCGATAGATTTATGATTAGCAGAAGTTTGTTCATGATGGCCAGTGTTGGGTGTAACGGAGTTACAGTAATATATTACTTTTTGCTGTAACGAAGTAATGTAACGCATTACTAATGAAATGTGGGTAATATATTACCCGTTACAATGCTCAGTAACGCAGTTACAACACATTTTAACCCGAAATTTAAATGGTGTTTTGTTTTTTAAGAAATGTATTAACATAGCGAGACATTCCGACACCGGACAAATTGTGCGGGTCGATTAGTAAACCTGGTGTTTACCCTTCAGGCTTCGCGTCGAGATCTTCGGGGAAGTTGAACGTTATGCAACCATTCAAAAAAGAGAACGTAGCGAAAAATACAAACAACAAATTGTGTCAGGTGCGCGTGACCTGCTCCGCTGCGCGTGCATCATTTCCAAAGTGCTTCCACAGCAGTGACACACATCTGATCTGTGGATAATCATTTATACGAAAATGGTTAAAGCAACCATCACTAAACGCCAGCAACACTGCATCTACTGCAGACAGTAGCAACAGGTCAGATGCGGACATCACGTTACCCTCCGTTGTGGACACTAGCTTACTCCCGCCTGACTCACCGGCCCCGGAGCAGCAGTCTTCGTCGCCCGAAACTACGCCGCCCCTCTGCGGCCCGCAGGTGCCAGGTATATCTAAACAACTACCCGCCTGTACAGTGGGGTAAGGCGGTCATTTTGCAGCTTGTGGTATAAAAATAGACAATGGCTAGAATATTCATGTGAAAATAGTACCATATTCTGACATGCCTGTAGAAATGTTGGGTCAAAAATAATGCATACAATAGCCATACTTGTCAACCCTCCCGATTTTCGCGGGAGACTCCCGATTTCATTGCCTTCTCCCGGTTTCCTCCCGGGGTCATATTTCTCCCGCATTTCTGACAAAATCTGATTTAAACACGACTGTTTCCACTCCGACTTTAACACAGCTACACCATTGTTTGGTTTCCATGGTAACACGTCTCTTTAGTAGCGCGCGCAACTCAAAGTCTGAGAAGGTGTGGCAGATATTCACAGAAAACAGAACAAGAATCAACAACTACTCTACTCTCTGCTCACCCCTTTCCTGTAAAATACAGGTCCAACCCACACATATGCTCCATCAAGGATGGTGCTACAGGCCGCAAGGCAGTGCACTTACAACTACAATAAGCATGTTAATGTTAATCTAACAGCTCCGGCGATCCACTAGCACGGCCCCCCACCCCCCCCCCCCCTCCAATTTTGCATTTTGAAATGCTCCCGATTTCTGAGGTCTAAAGGTTGGCAAGTATGACAATAGCACAGATGCCTTCACCACGAATGGCTACAAAAATATCTCATATCCCAAGCTTATTATCAACGAGCTGAAATGTTCTCCAGGTCACAAAGTCAACCTCACATAATGATGTGATACCAGTTTTCAAGCACAGTAAATATTCTCTTCCCAGCGTATATGATGGGACCAAGGTGATGATGTAGTAGGCTACATGGTTTTAATAATACTTTTGCCTTTCAATGTTTGCCATTTCAAACCATGAGCATGGTTTAAATAATATTTGCCTTGATTTACAATATGTTAACCTTCATTATAGTCCTTGACAGCGGTCTGTACTGCTGTATTAACAACGTGTCACATGTTAAGAATTTACAATCAGATTCGAGTATTCAACGAAGCCCTGTAATACAATTTGTTAGTAGCCATAAGGGCCTAGTTGTTATGCTATACCTCATTGCCCTTCACTGGATGCATAATGAGCTGCACTAAACTACATTTTAGCATTTAAAATACCTAGCTATTCTTTTGCGGTTATTTTGGTGAAAGTAACTAAAAAGTAACTAAAGTAGTGTAACTCATTACATTTCAGAGACAGTAATATTGTAATGTAACTTATTACTTTCAAAAGAGAGTAATGAGTAATATGTAATATATTACATTTTGGAAGTAACTTGCCCAACACTGATGATGGCTCACTTCAGTGATAGTGATGACATCGTTGCGAAATTATTAGCCGAGCCATTTTCAAGAGTAAGTTACAATGATAAACTGGAGTGGCAAAGGATCAGCTGCATGACCCCGCCATCAAGTGCTTCATCCAAAAGGACAGGAGGATGGACTTTGCGTTTCAGTGATTTGATCATCAAAGGTAGGCCTGAGTCATTTTCAATGTGGGCTGCCGTGCCGACTTAATTCATTTTTAATTGTTACTTGGCTGTGTGCCCTGTCATGATAGGTGTCTATATAAATGGTGTTGTTTTGTGTGGGTTGCTGTCACTGATGCGTTTTGCACCTCGCGCTGCTGTATTGATATCCATGGATGTATAATAGTTGATATCCCACCAAAGTATACGCTGTGACTTAAAGGTTGTGACCAAGCGGCAAACTTTGGGCCACTTCCGGGATGCGAATCAGGAAGTGCCTCAAACTGCAGTTCATCTAGTGGCCAGTAGGAGCAGTCTGCAGAAGGGAGCAATTTCCATAGACCCCAATGTTAAAATGCCCAAGTTTACAGCAGAAATAAACATGATTACATCGTGGTTAAAAAAAAAACCATATTCTCTGTATAGTTAGATCCCCCCTTCCTGTCTATGGATCCTGGAGTGAATTTTTTCTCAACTCATCTGTGTAATTAATATTCAGTCTTAAAGTTATGCATACATTAGGGCGTGTTCACATTGAGTGACAGCTCCGTTCAATGACTGCTGCTGCTAGCTTCTTGTCTCTCTGCTAGCTGCTCCGTGAAGCTAGCTAAAGGGCATGCTCAGTTCATCCAGGGAACACAACTTGATCCGGCCGTGGTTGTTTGTTCTTCATGCTTATATATCGGACTATTGTGACTCGCTCTGCGGTTAAAACAGACGGTGCATTAATGCGGTTTTGCGGTAAGTGAAATGTAAGTACTTTATTTATGTGTTAATGATTTTAATCAGCTACATAATGAATGTTAAGGCTCGGGTTAGCGTGTAAGCGAGTGGTAGCTACATCGGTACTAACGATGCTAATAGTAGCCTCCAAGTTAAAAACATAGAATATATATAAAGGTTAAAACGAAATAGACAAGTGTTAAGCGTTAAGTGGGATAATACTGTACAACAAACGGCTTCTGTTTGAGGTTGATCAAATAAGGTCATCCTTGTAACTTAGAGAGATATTTTTATTATGTAGGTAGGAACTGTATGCATTGCTAAGGTTAATTTAAATTGGCTGTGCTCAAGTATGTAGACAAGCTAATGTCGAAGTAGTGTATGTGAAATCAACCTCACAATAAGATGTGTGTACAGTTGCAAGAAAAAGTATGTGAACCCTTTGGAACTACCTGGATTTCTGCATAAATTGGTCATAAAATGTGTTCTGATCTTCATCTAAGTCACAACAATAGACAAACACAGTCTGCTTAAGCTAAAACCACACAAACAATTATATGTCTTTATGTTTTTATTGAACACACCATGTAAACATTCACAGTGCAGGGTGGGAAAAGTATGTGAACCCTTGGATTTAATAAGTGGTTGACCCTCCTTTGGCAGCAATAACCTCAAGCAAACGTTTCCTATAGCTGCATATCAGACCTGCACAACGGTCAGGAGGAATTTTGGACCATTCCTCTTTACAAAACTGTAGCTTCTACAGTTGCACTACATTTTGATAACAGTTAAATATTATTTTGATAATGACATACATTTCAATGTTGATGAACTTCATACTGTTCATTCATAATCGGATTGTCTTTGTAGCTCAATGTTGAAATAAAAAAAATACATTACAATTACAAAATAATTATATCTACAGCCCCTAAACACACAAACACACCGCTTTCATGAATAACACACTTGTTCTGCAATAATAGGTTTTATGTTTCCTGTAATTTTTGTTAGGAAAGGACCTGCCTGAAAGACACAACATGTTCTCCTTCTCTGAGGGTCAAGAAGAACATCCAAGAGGAAAATTAAAAGCTGATGCTATGAGATTTTAAGACCAGTACACTAAGAAACTACTTTTATTGTGAAAACAGTCAGCTGATCGGATGCACCTATTTCCACATCTACTGCTGATTATTTCTATTTGCCTCGCTTCATGAGCTTCACATCACTTGTGCCTTGTACCGCAGAGTTTGCAATGTCACAAATAAATGGGGCCAATCTTCAGTCAGATGTGAATGTGTAATCGAACATTTTCAGTAAGAATAATGGACAAAAGGAGCTCAAATACAAATACAATTTATTGAAATGTGAACCAAAAGTTAATCAAACATGTTTTAAATAAAAGCACATGTGAACAGAAGGTGTAAACCTACTAAATGTATAAGTAAACACATTTAGTCAAATAAAGTGACAGACTAGGCCTGTGCAGTTGGTATCAGCTTTGCCCAGCATGGGCTCCTCCATCAGGCCTGGTCCTCCTCGCAGAGGAAAGACCCTCAGTCCTCTCCGGGCCAAACAAACAGACAGGACGTCCATCACACGGAGGTTTCTCCCTGAAGTCTCTGCAGCTTTCTGGACACCACGCTGTCTCAATCCATCCACACTGAATATGAAAGGGGGAAAATGAAAATAATAAATGCTTTAGACAATAAGAAACATAACGTTGACTTTTGAGTTGCTCAGTTTTTTTTAGATTGTCAATACTATTACTGTATAACTAATATATCAGGTTAAGAGGCACCTTCAAATAAAGATTGGTCTTTAAATACATGTTGTCTTTTGAATTGTTTGTCTAAAGTCAAGGATCTAGAACTGGTACTTAGTTTTAATGATACAGTCTGGTTATTATGCTGTTTGGAGGAGGCCTCACAGGTAAGAGCACTAACTAGCTACTGTACCATCACATGTACCTTAGCTTAACTTAAAGGTATTAAACGTATAATTAACTGATATCAAAATATAAATAAATAATGTCATGCAAACATATTAATATTTGCTTGATTCCAGTGTTGAATTTAGCACAATTGCATACAAACGTTAAGGGATTTTAAGATTCTGAAGTATTAGGCTAAAAACTCAATAACTTAGATTATTATTTATAGTTTTGCTGAATAGTTTCATGTCCGCTAACCTTAGAAACGTAAAATGCCACGGCAGTGTGCAGATGGGGAGCGTGTTAGCTTAGCTTGGTAGCTTCAGCTAGCTCTGGAACAAAGGTCCCGCCTCGGCTCTGCCTCTTTGCCCTTATTTGGAGCAGGCGGGAGTTGAACTCTGACGTCAGTGTCGAGCCGTTAGTGGCCGACTACGCCTACTAAGGGATTCTCGGCAACTCTGCAGAATCCTATGGGTGGCGTCACGGACCCTACGTCCATTTACAGTCTGTGGTTGTGACGTTATAACTCTTCTTTTTTTTTCGAGGGGTGGGGGGGTCAGAGGGCCTAGGTATAAAAGCATAGACTGTATATATAAATGGACGTAGTGTCCGTGACGTCACCCATAGGATTCTGCAGAGTTGCCGAGAAGACCTTTGTAGGCGGAGTCGGCCACTAATGGCTTGACAGCGACGTCAGAGTCTAATCCCGCCTGCTCCAAATAAGGGCAAAGAGGCGGAGCCGAGGCGGGACCTGCTGCCTCCGAACTGGAAGTAAACAGAGCTAGCTCAGGCTAAGAAGCTAAGCTAACATGAAATATATGCATACCAAGTTACTGCTAACAGTGTAGTTCCCCTATATAAACATTCATACATGTAATCAAATGAGACAATCTGCAAGAGAATTAGCTATATTTTGTTATTCTTAATGCTTGTCATTCACACGTTAAGAAAAGAAGTACCGATACCTAGCAGAACAGTTGAGACGATGTTCAGCTTCATAAGCCTTGTTCAACATAATTTATTTAGCTAATACTACAGCAGGCGAACAAAGTCTGCGTTTCGCTGCATTTCTTGATCTCCAGTTATAACGACGGACTCCACCTTCCGGACCTAACGGAGCCGCAGTGGGCTAGCTCCGGGACGCCGGCTGGAGCTAGCCCCCTGCGGCTCCGTTAGCTCCGGCGGCCACCACTGGGATAATTGGGTCACCTATTAACATTTGCTCCCGTTTAGCATTATGGGCGTCATAGCCATAGACTATAAAGTCTTACCCAAGGCTGAATCATAAACTAAAAATGTATATGTACAAAGGGTTACGTCCTTAGCTGGCTAATAAGTAACAAGCTAAGCTACCAAGCACAAAAACACCTGCGAACGGGATTAACATGTATAATATTATCATTTTAGACTTCTTGGAAGTTCTGTTAGTACATTCAAGCGCACAGCACGACATTTTAATTGTCTGGTATTTGTAACAATATTCCCTAAAAGGCACAATCACCACGAACACGGCTAAAGCTAAAGGGTCAAGTACAGTACTATGACTAAATAACGTTGTAGCCTCTATGGTTGTAGCCTAGCAGAGTGGACAAGTTGCTGTTAGCTGACAGTGAGGCATGTACATGTCCATCAAAGTGACCACGCCCTAATTTATGCAAACATTTTAAGACCTAATATAAATAAAAGGGTCGTGTTAGAAAACAATTCCCTCACAGATTCATAATCATGAAGGTGGAATCTAACTATATCGATAATAATATTTATTGCATCCATTGGTAGAAACAATTTGTGTACTTTATACTGCATCTTTCCATGTTTGGCATTTGGACACACTCAAGCACTTACAATAGCACATTTAATTACAGAAGTATGCAAATAAAGACATGGCAATAAAGTACGCTCAGTACTGTCTGCTATTAAATTCTGATCTCTGTAGTTTTGAAACTCCAAAAATCACATCATTAACAAGTCCCTTGGTATAAGGTAAAACAGTTATGAAATGTTGACATGTCGAAATGGGTTAAATAGGCCAAAAGAAAGACAAAGACTGATTAGGTTTCTTCAGCTTAGTATTATAAAAAAAATCATTTAAAAAAGGAAGCATTAAATGAACACAACTCCCAATTGCGGTTAGATGTTTTTACAGAGTATTGACCGAGACAGTAAGTAGATGACGCTCTTGGAAGAAGTAAACAGATTTGAGCATTCATAATGTATACAAAAAGGCAAAGGAGAACATCTTGAAACAGTTATGTCTGATGGCCCTAAATAAATCAGAGCAAAATCATTCCCCCCAGGATTTTTTACATTTTCTTTAATGAAAAACACACTTTGGTTAGTATTTTAAGATAAAAGACGACAGATACAAACACATGTAATCAAATATTGGTGAAACATCGAATAAAAGAGAATATCTGTTTGATGATATTTTGGCTTTCAGCATTAATCCTAATGTAAATCTTTGTCAAAGGTCAGTATTATCAACCAATTTACATTTGTAATAGACTCACATTCACATTCAGCATTTAATTTGAGAGTACACACTTTCTTCAGTCTCCATCTCTCTCTTCTTTCCTCCTCTTGTAGCCTTCCTTCCAGAGAAATGCACCGCAGCATAGTTCAGATCATGGCCACCTTCAGTCTGAGCAGCAAATACAATCTCCATTATTAAGAGACAGCTTTGTTGATAATGATTGTTTGATTACAGAATTATAATGGTCTATTATTTATTTGTAGCAGACTGCTGCTAATATAACAATGTGTTGCCATAGACACAGTCCTGATATCCAAACACAGCAAGCTGACTAGCTTTTTTAAATGATGTTAAACCAATATGAATTGTCAAAGGATTGACCTCTTTAGTAAGAAGCCATGTAATTAACTGGATGATGAGAATTATGTTAATCAAAATAACCAAAAAAGAAAGAATTTCGTAAGATTACTTACAATATCCTGCACAGGTTGGCTTGAGTTGTCATGTCTCGAATGCAAAGCGACGTTTTCATTTCCTAAATATGAAAAGAAAACATTAATATTATGAATTTAACCTGAGTTTTCAATACAGATCCCCAGCACATGGCATAACTTCATATTATCTACATTGCATTATGGGGTTAAGCATATTTGACATAAATAAATATAATGATATTCAGAATAACAGATTTCCAAGTATAAAAAACAGATATGTTAAGTGTAATAGTGTCCAAGAAAACAAGGTTAAGGTTAATCGTGTCTCTCATGATGTCATGTTTCTAAAACTATTTAAAGTAAAATAATCGGCGTATTACATTTTTGGACTAAATCAACAAAACGTACCTTTACATCGTGAACAACCTGCTCTTGAAGTCCGGCGGCAGAATAAAGTAATGTTTCCAATGATAGAAACGACCAAGCAGAGTATTGCTATCGCCAGCGCTATAACTTCAGAGCTTGCATTTCGCTCTAGAAAGCAAAGACATTAAACACATTAATGATGTGGTTCATTGGTTTGTAGACATTCATCTCCATATTAAACAAAATACATCAGTATAACATACCAATTTTCTGTTTTGTTACATCTCCAAATAATATCTCTCCACATGTGGCCACAGCACAGTAATAAGTCCCGGCATCAGATGAGCTGAAGTTCTTTGAGAAGCGATGAACACAACTCTTCTGAGTGCCCGGTAACTTCTCACATTCCTCTTGTCTTCTTCCATCAGTGTAGATGATGCTAGGACGAGATTTATCTGAACCGGCTCTGAACCAGAACACACTGATGTTTCCTGGACATGTTTTATTCTCAGAGTCAGAGAGGACCGAACACTGAAGGGTCATCGAGTTTCCTGGAGGAGCTGGATCAGATAATGTCGGCCACTGAACAGAATAGTTTGAAGTCCGCTGAGTGTTTCCTACAAAATACAAAACTGTTTAAAAAAATTGATGTTTAAAGTTATAGTGCATGGCAGAATTGGCAACACTTTTAGTGTTGAGTGGTTAACTCTGTTATTTTCTCAAATATATACGACATAGCTGGTAAATAAATCAACATCCAAAGTAAAAAAAAAATCTGAAAATAAATGGAATAATTTAATCTTAATTGTATGTCTAACTGAATTTGTATTTTAATTTGTGTTAATATGCAACAGATAATTGAAATGTTACTTTACTTAAACATTACCAAAGTGCAGCTTTGGATCCGAACTGAAGCATTTAAAAACTAATTCTAATGAACTAGATCACATTTACCTTTTAGTAACAAATATGTCCCACTCCATTCAGGATGTCCATAAAGCTCTGTGATTAAGCAGTGATACATTCCTTCATCTTCTGGGATTGTCCTCCGAATCGTCAGGTTGCTTAAATTGATATCGCGTTTTATCTCCAATCTTGAGTCAGAGAACTCTGGTGCAGAATCAGGTGTCGTAGATCCGAGCAGTTTCACAATTAATGTCAGAGTCCCTCCAGCATTTTGCTTGAACCAGTAGAGCTGTTTACTGCCAATCTCAATATTAGGCAGAGCACACTTGAAGGTCACAGATTCACCAAGAGGAACTGTAGTCACTGGAACCAGCGTATCTGAAATAAATGTCAGAATACAACACGTGAAACAGTACATACATCATGCAAGAACAGAAAAGTTAACCCCAACAGTAGGCATGCACATTTTTACTGAATACTTGCTCTTACATCCTTGATGAAGAAAAAGCAGTGTTGCCCATAACAGCAACATCTTGATATTGTCTCTTGTTGGGAAACTTTTGGGTATTTCAGTGAGTACAAATGTTGAAGTCACATGACCATGAATGTCTGTGTCAGAGTGTACCATGCATCTGATTGGCTCTCATAGAATCAAGATGCAAAAGTGCACTTCCTGTCTCACTTGTTGTGAAGCATATCATCTCATTCTTCTCAATTTACCAAAGTCATTTTAGCACATTATCCAGACCAGGTTAGCTGTTAACAGGGTTACATTGTGCTTCCAGAGACAAAGTATAATCTGATGTTCTCAGAGTAAGAAAAACGAAATAATTAATGTAGGATATATTTGTGTACACAACAGTAAAAATAGTAAAGAGTAAAATAGATAAGGTAATTCAAAGTTTCTCTTGTGTTGTTTTAGCAAGAGACAGCTTGCTACTATTATTTCTAGCATGTTTAGCAACTAACTGTAATTCTCACTTTTCTAATAGGAAATTGAATTTTCTTACAGTAGTTACTTCGCTTTGGTAGCTTTTCTTTTGTCACTGTTATTTTAATATACAGAAAGTGTAAAGAGACATTCTAGCATCTATAGCAATACCAAAAGTATGGAACTTAAACATTTTGTTTAGCAAGAAAATCTTCACAAAGGATCACAACTTTAAAATGTTGAAGTATACATATAGGCTAGCAGTTAGTCAGTCTCCAGGTACGCTGGAGGATAGAAATAGTTTCCTCTACCAAAATCATACTTTAAAATGTTTAAGTATACATATAATTGTCAGCAGTTAAGCGCTAACGTTAGGCTATAAAAGAGGCAGCTGTGGCTCAGGAGGTAGAGTGGTCGTCCTCTAACCAGAGGTTGGTGGTTTTCCAACCCAGCAGTCAACATTTCTAGAAAGACTAGAAAACCACTATTTACATCTTTAAACGAAATACACCAAGCTCATCTAACTGCTAAAGGCAGACTTCAGCACACTGCCGTTTAATGAGTCTCAGTTAGCCCTTTGTTAGCGACTATCATTTATACGTAACTTCTTAAAAGTTCACAAGACTTTTATTTACGGATTTATTTTATGCTGTAGACTTTAATAATCTTTTAAGCTTGAGTTAACCAAAGACATATTTCAGGCATCTGTTGGAGCAGAACCTCTGCTCCGCACGTTCCTCTATGGGTTTGTTTTAAAAGAAGGAAAAGTCAAAGCAGCCAGGATAAGGGTTAAACAATAATCTTCTTTAATGGTAAAAACATACAATACATCACCCAATCTCCTATTCACCTAATCAGGAAGCACTCTGCAACAGCAGCTTCAGAATGCGGAATGCTCCGGGCCCAAGTTCTACCACCGCGTGAGACACGTCTCACGACAGCCAGTCAAAAACAAGAGCGCCGATCTTCAAAATGATCACAACATTTATACACAGGTGGGGAGGAGTTTTATCGCTTGCTCTTCCCTAGCTATTTGTTATTGGCGAGTTCACTTCTGAGCGAGCTAGCCAGTGAGTTGGCAGTGTTCCATTGGTCGGTTTCACTTCTGGGCGGGACCCCAGGTAGTGAGTCCGCACTTGTTGATTCCATCTGTTTCTTCTGTGCGCGTGTGTGTGTGTTTCTGTCCCTCTGCCCTCAGGCAGTCCCCAAATCAATTATTTGGAGTCATGACAGAGGACTCTTTGACAGGACACTCATTCCCCGTAAACATCTTCAACACACACCTTATCTTTAACAGAAGTTAATTGTTCTTGTCACTTAATGGCTTCTGTGAACTTCCTTTCACCTTGAAGTCAACTTACTAGGAATTAATACATTTTATTGATAAGCTCAAAAGGACCTTTATCTCATTTACTGCTGGGTGACCCAAGTCTCAAGGCCTGCAGGATGTGCATCATTAACTACAAGAAAGAATTTAACTGTATTATCTTTGAGGAAAACCCCCTTTGGCTTCCCCTGTTAATTGCAAAAACCGTGGATGATTAACAGAGAGACCCTAACACTCTCCTGATATTCTGGGAACTGCAAAGCAAATGTCAAAGGTCATTTGTATTATACATACTCACAAATAGCCAAAAAAACACCCTTTTTATTTCACATAAAAGTGGAAGAAAAGACTATTGCGCTATATTTAAAAGAGGAAAAATGTACTTTGTCCGTTCAAATTTAACACACACGACCTTCAAATTTAACACACACGAATATATGAGGTGACATTAAAATGAATATACCAGAATTACACCTTATTGAACTTTCTGCTATAAACACGTTACTTTAATCCTTCAAATAATTCAAATAATACTTCACATCGCACCAAAAACACTTAACAAATTGGGCTTACTTTCAGGTGATGCTTTCGGTGTAATAAGCTAACAAATGTACGTGTTCTCCTGCAGAACTATATAGTGAGCAATGAATGGACATTTTAGAAATCTATCATCATCATTATGCAAAGTCTGCTAGTGTTTTCGCTTAATTATAATTTATATATTGGTAAAAAGCTTTGTCGGATTGTTATCAGAAAGTAGTTCACACATGCCATGGACACAAATGTTGGTTCGTTGGTTGAATTTGATTGCCCTATATAGTGGGTTCATCTGTACAGAAGTTACACAAACATAAAATGGCAGACAGGAAATACAGCGCACTAGTAAATACGAAGTGATTCAAGATTCAGCCCGTTTGCTTCAGCACAATTTCCTAACTCTGTTGACGTACAGCGTTGAACAGGAATCAGTCTTGAAACCAGGAAATGAGTAAGTACTTAACCACTTCCGGTTCTGGCAGTTCGTCTATCACCTATTGTAAGCTTTTTACTTCTGCTCATTGCATTTATGCTTAAAAAATCATAGAAAAAATGATCTTGCTGAGCAGAACTTTCAAGTATCATAAACAGATCCTATTTTAAAAAATACTCCAAAATCAAATGGAAATTACAATTTATTTTTGTCGAGGGATCCGTTGCCCTGCTACCTTCTGGGTCGGCCCACAAAACTGACATCTTTGCACCACTCTATTCTCCTTTGTATTGAATTAATGTTTCCTTCTATATAATAATTCTACTTGTGGTAGTTTCCATGGATTTATTATAAAACAGCCCTTCCTAGGTTAGACTAGGAGTGTTCATCCAAGTGTGTATAGCTTGGCTGAGGTCATAGCTACTCATTCTGTTTCCTTATCAATGTTAAGCCGTAATGACATCAGCATTGAAAAACAGCTTTTGTTTCTACCTTTTCTCTCTTTCAAATGTCTCTATAAAAAAAGGCCCAGATGGCTCAAAGCATAACCTTTTAAAAAAAATAAAAACACATGTTGAACTTTAAGCATTAAACACTTTTAACTTATTTATATGATGTGGTTGTTTTCACCGGAGCAACAGCAATAGCGGCTGGTCTCGCTACGTCTGAAGTAGCCCGATAGGGATTAGTGAGAGATGTGTCCACAGTTCCACAGTGTTATGAGTGCAGCATTCAGGTACGCATAGCACATACACATCTGGGACGCTGTTATGCACTCAAACTGAAAATTCAACAACAGAAGTACGCAAATTGAGGTACATCACTTGATTGGGTCATTATTCTGTCATGAAGTATTGGCTCTTATGCACTCTGCTTCTACCAGTGGAGCCGTTTACGCTGACTCTCAAAATTAAGCATAGCACAGGTGAAGGTTGCAGATTACCAAATTCAGCTGTGGTCACTGGACCCATCTGAATTTGTTTTACTGCATACACTTTGTAAAGCAGTAAATAGGTATATATATATCATTTAATTTTCAGTCTTAATCCATATTGACATCCCCATGGAAAACTATTTTTATGCAAGCCTTCTGGATTATTGGGTATTTTGTGTGTTACACTGATGTAGGCTATATGATGTTAACAAATATGTACAAATGTAATGAACTTTGACCTGAGATTGGCTGACCTATGTGAGCAAAAGTATAATGCAGAGCTTGTTGAGGTAATAACTAGGGGGGGGGGGGGCGGGGTTAAACATGTGCACTATGTTCAGAAATCTGAGCTGTATGTGTGAACAGAGCAGCCGGTTCAATTGCTTATCAGTTCGGTATCTGTTGTGACAATTCAATTATTTATTAAGAAAGAAGCAACACATTAACAAAGTATCTTTACATAGCATTGACACAGACAGTACACAGATGTGGAAAACGTACATTTAAAGACTTGAAACTTTATGATGTAAGTTGTTGTTCACAACTTTGATTACTCGCAATGAAACAAATATGTATCTCTACAGTGTACAGTATGTCTATCTACACAAGCTTACAGTAGCTTTTATATATTTTTTGTGTTATGATGATTACTTGTGTTTGCAAAACATATACATATAGTGCAATCCAATATATTAATTGGATTAATGACTTTACAGGATTTTATTTTTCACCCTACCTGCTGACTTGGAGGATGTTTACCCGCTGTTGTTTCATTTGTATGCAGAGTAACAGCAGCTGTATTATATACAAAGAAAAACCTTCATGTGAAGCTACTTTTGCCAAATATGTTTGATATATATTTGTATCAGTGAATGTACTTACTGTTGCAAACACCACAGGATTTCCCCTTCAGTGTCTTGATTGCATAAATGAGAAAGGCATTAACAATCACACATATAGCCAAAGCAGCACCGAACAGAGAGATGATGGTATTGTTCTGCTGCTGATTCAACAGGAAGTCTGATGACACCATGTGGGGAAAAAAGCAGATAATGAACATTAACATTTGGCATGTGTGAAATTAAGAGCAATTTCTAAGTGATTATGTTATAAACCATCACTTGACCTTAATCAATCTCATATGCTACATTACTAATTACAGTTAAACATGATGTAGTTACCTGTAGTGTTGAGTTCTGATCTGTTTCCAGAAATGATGTCCTCACATGCGGTCACATCGCAGTGACATGTCTTGTAGAAGCTGTAGACACATTTCTTCTTTGAGGGGCCACCTGGTTCCTTTTCATGTACTTCAACACTGTTTCCTCGAGTATTATTCAAACTTTGATTAAAAGCCTTGAAACAGCACAGATTTTGTTCTTCTGGTCGTGTTTTGTTCTCGGAGTCGGAGAGTATTGAACACTGCAGAGTCACAGAGTCTCCAGGATGGACTGGATCAGTTGGAGAAACTGCAGTGCTTTCAGGTTCTGGGAAATGTAGTTTCAGTTAGATAGAAATACGATCAAGATTTTTAAAACAAAGCTGCAATCAGTATTAGGTAAATAAATTGGCATTCAAGTAAATGTATTATTACTTCATAATTATACTGTCTCAAATACAAATTCCTTGAGTGAGATTATAAGTATTTCATTAAAGATACTCTTATCGATACTTTTCAATAATTTGGTGCTCAAAATTATAGACCTGAATACAAGATGTGAAGATTAAAAAGAAATTGTATTATTGCAGAAATAACTGTATAACTTATACATTAGCTTCTCAGAAGCAGACACAAATAAATAAAATAACTTAAAGGGGCCTGGCTCGCCCTATCATGCTTTTTGGGGTTTTCCCTCAGACAGAGGATGAAAAGAGGCATTTTTTTTTTTTTTTAGCAATTGTAAATCATTTACATCTTCATCCAGACATTTCAAACTGACAACCTAGCTCGACAAGAGATCCTTAAAACATTGTCCTACAGTGACATCATGCAAAACTGTGATATGAAGAAATTGGTCAAAAGGCTAAGATGGCAAAAAGATAAAGGTGAGTATGTATATTATTCTGGATTGTAAATTTGGTTCACAGTTAAGTGGATATTTTATACAAGTGTAAATGTATGCACACAAACTCAGATATCTTTTCTGCAAGTGCTCACATCAGGTTTTACACGCTCTCGCATTTTGCACCATATCTACCTTCATAGCTAGCACCGTTTTAGATTCAATTAGTGTCTCGTTTGCAAATGCTTCATTAAGTTGCTTGTGTTACCCCCTTTACAAGCAACTAATTGAGTACATAGATTGCACCTTGCACAATCACCACTACATTTTTTAAAAGTGCACCCAAACCTTCGATCGCTTCGCTCTGTCTGCCATGCCTGCGGGAGTCTCACAACAATAATAAGAGCGCTGTTGAGAGAGATGACGAGTGGCATTAAGGCCCAATCCCAAACCACTCCCTCGACCCTACCCCTCCGTGACGGAGTGAACTCCGTCTGGAGCCACACTCGCAGCTCAACGAGGCTCCCTCCTGTCGGATGGAGGGAGTAAATACAGCGGCAAGCTTTGGGACGGCCTCCCCTCTCTCCGGCAGAAACAGGAAATACCGTAACTGTATGTAACAACGGTTTCAAATCAGCATCTCTTAGACAAAAAATGTAAATTAATAACTCAAATAAAACTCCAAACATATTTCATTGTGTTACTTTTTTGTAAAGCTCTTTTAGTTTTAAACCTGATGTTTATAACCTTCTTAGTTTTTGCAACAGTCTGTAAATATACAAAACTTCATAATAAAATGCACACATTTACCTTTTTCTAGACTAAACACAGGTTTGATCCTAAGTTAAAACATATGAGGTTATCATGAGGTTGTTAACATCGCAGTTTATCAGTGGATGTTTGCTGGAACTACTTGTAAACAGCGTGTTTCCTGACGGACACACACAACGTGACTCTAGTCAGGTAGAGACCGGTCTCAAGTCAGCACCGCTGCAGACTTGATGTTTGAGGGCTTGATAGCCCACTCCCCCTCCACACCGCTCCACACTCGTTGGTTTGGAACAGCACTCAATATGGCGGACCCTCCGTGTGAACGCGCAAACGGAGGGGTAGGGTGTAGGGGTTGGTTTGGGAATGGGCCTTACAGTGGCCAATCCGAGGGGTCTCAAACCGGATACATCACACGGGATGAGGGTTCCCAACCAACCAGATTGGTTTAAAGTTAAACTAAGGAAGTAGACGTAACACATATAACGATAGCAGCACCGTTTGTCCAGCGGCTTAACGGTATACCGATACCGTCCAATCAGGTACCAGTATTGACGTAGTACCGGTTCTCGGTACCCATCCCTATCTTTAACTCTTAGGTCAGTTTGTGTCAGGAATTTGAGGGTCTGTTGTAGGGATGTAACGATACCAAAAACTCACGGTACGATAATATCGCGATATTGAATAATAAAGGGAAGGAAAAAAAATATCAGATTTTTTTTTTCTTCAATAAAACATTTTTTTACTCGGAAAATGTTTTTTTATTAAATAATAAATCTGATTTTTACAGCATTTTTGTAGGATAGCAGTATTTTAAAGTGTCAAAAACAAAGTGACAGTAACAGACTGGAACAAGAAAACCAGTGTTTTTGTACCTACTGGTACTACCAAACAAAGTAAGCTTTGTTTTCTTTATGCCACTGCATCTCACAAATAAACAAGGACATTTAATAATCAGACCCTGCAATAAAATAAATCAAGTTTCACTTTAGTTTTTCAAGTAACTCAACTCAAACTCACTAGTCACTCACTCAGCATCATCAGACAGGTTTTTAGGAATATGAGAATGTCCACATTTCCAGGTATTTATAAGCTGGGATGTTTGGGCATTTACAATATCCCCTGCTCTGGAAAAAACTCTGTCGCTTGGTACTGATGTTGCTGGGACACCAGTGGTCGCGTTAACCGAATATTTTATTTAACAATGACGGAAAAATCTGAACGCAGTCTGTCATTTTGACAGATTAGAACAAACTCGGAACAGCACCAACGTTTCCCCGCAGCGAGGCTCTGGTGTTATGCCGTGTTATGCATACCCTCCAAAAGGAAATTATATAGTTTCCAAACCGTACTTTGCCGTACAGATCAATACATGTCTGGGAGGTCTTGCTTTACGCTGTGCGCGTCCCGCGAGGTGCATGTACACTCGGCATAACACCGCCCCCCCCCCGTTGACAGTTCACGAGCATGCTCTATCGTGAACTTTTCAGACCCGACGGGTAATAAGGGATTATGAGGGATATTTTACGATCCTGTCTGTCGAAATGACGGACAGCGAAAAAGTCTAACGCCAGGCTTATTGACAGGGCGAGATATAAATATATGGTTGATACTTGTCAATGTCTCTAGGTGTGTAAATGTAGCCCTGTAAATACGATGTCCTTTTGTGTTATCTGTTGTTTTATTTTCATGTTGTAACCTACTTGCTGCCATGTTAGAGAGGTCTCTCTTGAAAAAGAGATCGATGATCTCAATGGGACCACCTGGTTAAATAAAGGTTTAAAAAAAAAAGTGTTTAAAAAAAAAAACCTTTTTTGAAAATAATTTCTTTTTGAAAATCGTGGTAGATTTTGTCAGTCTCACGAAGGTATTGGGAAGTTTATTTACCGCGATACCGCGATATTCGGTATATCGTTACATCCCTAGTCTGTTGGCTTATTTGAATACAGTAGTAGACAGCAGCATCACTTAGCTTTGCTTCTTTAATACTGTAACAATCACAAAGGGAGTCGGAAACAGGCTTCAAGTTATTAGGCTTTAATAACTCTTCTTATGCTCGGATGATCACAGGTTCATGTACAGCTTGTGGGTTAAACCTCACACTAACTCTAACTCCCACCCATATATATATCAGTGTCTACGTCACAACTTCCCGCCCTCAAGCCCATCAAGCAGATAAAATGATAGTTATGTTAAACCGGTAGTTTTTTTGTACGTACCTCCTTGTCGTCAGCCATTCTTCTTCTGCGGGGCTTTCCCGCTCCGATACCACTCTTCATTTGAAAACGGCCAATCATAAAAGAGGAGGAGTGTAACCGATTAGATTTTGCGTTACTGGGACACGGTACGCCCACTTCCTAAAATTTCTCCGCAGGCCAGAGTTTCACGAGCAGAAGAGCAGGAATTGCTCACGAGAGCGCAGGAGAGCTCATGTAGATGCTGCACATGCTCAAGGCATGTTTCTCCCCTGCAGGCTTCAATATTGCTCTCGCGTGAGTGCCGTTTTAGTGCTCGCGAAAATAATATACGTCCGCGGCTGCTTGACTGCTCGCGGAGGATCTCATATGCCCTCGCGATTTATGACAGAGATTTGCCGCCATACCGCACCTAGACCAGCATCACTGTGCAGCTCTGTGATTGGCAGAGAGACGGGGGATGCCTGAGTGCCACACTCAGAATCCTATACAGGGTTGCTACACTACAAAGTTCCTCGTCCACGAGGAACAAATACAACTCAGCACAAACACTACAACTACACAGTGTACTTTGACTAGGAAGGTCTGGGTGGACTACCATCCCTTCCAGTGACACCAGGGCGCATTCTTGCCCTCTACAGGAACCGAGGGGTCTCACTATAAACTTTACTACCAAACAAAGTCTCTGAAACGACTCGGGGGTCGTGACTGCCTTCTCGGCAGGGGACTGCTGCTCTGCTCGCCGGGGGACCTGAGTGGGGGTGTCGAGGGGCGGCTTTGGGCCCTGGTGTTCCTTGGGCCTTTGGGGAAGCGACTCCTCTGTACGGAGCCAACCTGTCTCTGTGGAGTCCAACTTTTCTCCCCTTTGGTGGCAGCTGCACCCTGTAGACCACTACCCCCACCATCTCCAGTCCTCTGCAGGGGCCAACCCACTGGCTGTCCAGTTTTGGGCACCGTCCTTTCTTCCGTTGTGGGCTGTAGACCCAGACCAGCTCCCCGGCCCGGAAATGCTGCCCTCTTGTCCTGGTGTCATAGTTCCGCTTCTGTCCACCTCGTCCAGTCTCAGCTCCATCTCCTTCAGTTCCCCTCCGATTCTGAACCTCACAGAGTCCAGGGTCTGCTCCGCCTCTGCTTTCCTCGAGGCCTCTCTGTGTTGGGCGTTCTGCTCCATGGTACTCATCTCCGCTATAGCTACGCTTGCCTGCTTCTGGGCCTCATCCAGCTGAGATTTACAGGTATCCAACTCTGCTTCTGTCCTTTTCAGGTCTTCTAGAGTTTTCGAAGTCTCCAGTTGGGATTGTTCCATCTTATTCTGGAGCTCGTTGTAACCTTTCTGCAGCGCCTTAGCGTCTCTACCCATCTCGCTGATCCTCTCCTGGTACTTGATGCAGTCCCTCTGCAGCTGCCGGACCTCCAGCTGCTTCTCCCTCAGCAGCTCCTCCAGCTGCCGCACTCTGCTCTGGCTGCCTTCCCTGACCCTCTGAGCAGATCTCAGCTGCTGCTCCCGCTCCCTCCGCTTACCAGACTCTGCTTCTGCTCTTTCTCTCTGTGCTTGCCTCATGTCCTCCTTCAGCCTGGTGGCCCGGTCGCTCTCGCTCTGTGCCTCGGCCTCCAACTCGGCCTGCTCCCTCGCCAACCGCTCCACCTCCCGCTGAAGCTCGGCCAAGTGCTCCCGGTTGTCCGCCTTCTCCTGCTGGTAGTCTGCGATGCTGCCGTTGAGCTGGGCCAGATGGTTCATCAGACGCTCCTCCAGGTTGTCCTTCTCGGCTTCAAGGCTCCTGAGCAGCTCTTTGAACTGCGCCTCCCTCTTGGCACCCTCCTCCACCAGGCTCCTTTCTCTCTCTTTGACCTCTTGGAGGCACTTCTCCAGAGAGGCCACAAGGCTCTCCTTCTCTTTACTCTCCTGGAAAAACTGGAACACTTTCAGTCACCTTGGTAACCCATACAGGCTTCTCCTCCTCTCTGCAGCTCCTCACAGCCGGTGGTACCGGCCCTCCGTTGCTCCTCGCCGCTACACTCCACACATTCTCTCTCTCCGCAGCCATCTTCAAGGGCTTCTGCAAGGACTGTGGATGCTGCAGCTGTACCTCGACCCTCAAGTCCGCAGGGAGGAGAGCCCTGATGAACTGATCACGTGCCAGCTCACTCTGCACTCCGGTGCAGAGTGGCATGTGTGCATACACCCACCGCGTCAGGCTCTCCACGTCGTTAGCCAGCGCACGCAGCGTCTCTCCAGACTTCCTACAGGGGTTACTCAATTCGTTCCGGAGCAGCTCTGGCGGGAAACATTCAAAGCCCCAGCTAACGCTTCATAGCTGTGTCGGTCCTCAGGGCTAAGTAGTAGCAGACATGAAAGAGCCTCGTCTGTGAGGCACAAAGCTAGCTGTAGTGCTTTAGTCTCTATTGACCAACCCCCGGCATGTGCAAGCAGTTCAAATTGGGCATGGAAAGCCTCCCAGTCTGCCTTACCCGAGTATTTGGGTGTTTTCACGGACGTGGCGGCTGCTACTGGTTGATGGGCGCCGTCATTGTTTTTTACATCCAGCTTGGAAATGGCGCGAAATGGCGCTGAAGACGGCGACATTCCCGCGTCTCTAGCCATCTTCACCGCCGACTCCCTCAGGCGCTCTCTCGCCTCCCGTGCCTTCACGAACTCCCCACTCATGTCCTTCGACCACCCGCATGCTCCATCTTCCTCTCCATCGCTACTTTCCTGCTTCACTCCCATCTTGCTGAACTTTTCCATCTCCGCTATCTTACCGGCTAGCTCCGTGACGCAGTTACGAACTCCCGTCAGGATAGACGTCCTCCGTTCACAAAGTCACTTCTGACACCAATTTAACGTTCACAGATGGAGTCGGAAACAGGCTTCAAGTTATTAGGCTTTAATAACTCTTCTTATTCTCGGCTGGTCACAGGTTCATGTACAGCTTGTGGGTTCAACCTCACACACTAACTGCCACACATACCCATATATATATCAGTGTCTACGTCACAACTTCCCGCCCTCCCCCGTCTGCTCCCCCAACCACAGGCCCGCACCTAGACCAGCATCACTGTGCAGCTCTGTGATTGGCAGAGAGACGGGGGATGCCTGAGTGACACCCTCAGATCCTATACAGGGTCGCTACAATACGTAGAACAAATAGTTCATACTCTTTTGTAGCTGTGATGCGATCATTACTCTTAAGGCTAAATGTCTTTCTTAAGACTTCAGGAAAGTCTCCAGAAACAATCCTGATCCAAAACAAGCTTCCCGAAGACTCCACTTTATTAAAGATCCTGAAGTGTTTTTAAATGAATACCAGGAACACCGACTGCAGTCAAACTCTGGCATTAGAAGTATTACTAGAAGTGAGACCCCCCCATCATCCCAGCCACAAACTGTTCTGTCTGCTGCTGTCTGACAGGCGGTGACGCCTTTTTTGAAGTATTCAAATTTGGAAGAGCAATGCTGTTGCTTCTAACAAGTGAAATCATATGCTTTGGACCATCTACTTTTTACTTTGTGTGCACAGCACTGCCTGCATTTGGCAAGCTGACAGAAACAGATTGACATGCATTCACAGTCACTACTAAAAGACAAATGATGCATGGAAACTTAGGGCCTTTTGTGGTTTGGCTTCAAACTAAGGTGTCAACAGAGAGGGGCTTCTGCCTTTCTCACTCTCTGTTTTAGCCTCAGGAAACTCAGCTCGCACTGCAGATTGTAAAAGTGGAATAATAAGACATTTCAGTAAAGGGTAAAGTCATGACATGACCGTCTTTTTGTGAAGTGCAGGACTTAAGTTTGCCAGATAATCAACAAAAATGCTGAAAGCTTTACAAAAATCTGCTCCACTGCGCCATAAATGCTGCACGTATAGCAGAGTACTCTGGCAGATGCATAAGAGTAGATGGTTGCCTCTTTCTCTTGGTACTTTTACTGAGCACATTGAAAACTAATTAGCAGTTTATTGCAACTTCACCCTCACTACATATCGATTTCAACCCAATAGTCAGGTGTGTTCTGAGTAAAGAGCGTTGGGCCTGCTTGTCAGTGTAGCCGTTGCATGTGGCTTTGCTTGTTCTCACACCAGACATGAAAGGGCTTTACAAAGTGATGAGAGGCTAGAAGGACGGAGGTTTTCAGTTGCCCCCCGCCATTTCTTCATGCTGTACATTTTTAGACATGTTTTATAAAGTTGTGGTGACTAAAACACGGACATGCAATGGGTAAGTTGCAGTTCATGTTCAGTATATTAGCAGCTGAGCCACGACACTGCCATGTATTTCATTTGTCACCATCTCCTATGTTTAGTGATTTCACACAACACAAAAATCTTCGACGTACCGATGCACTAGATAAACATTGGGGTATCAACAAAACGGACTAGGATACATCCTATGGAAACATTTGTAAAGATATTTCACTCTGGATCAATGTGTGGTCTGACAGACCCTTGCCCCAATTGTTGCTGAAATACATGTTTCATATATAACTAACAGCATGGGTTAATGTTGATGGTCAAATGAGTGACATGTTGTGTATTTTAAGAATGATTTGCAAATAGCTTTACCTTATTTATGCCTCAGACTTTGCGCAAAATCTAACAGTTTCACACATATTTAGGTGTAGAATATCACCATTAAAAGCCATTAGAACTATAACAATTTGCATCCAGTAACCAATGTACTTTTATTATAAAAAAAAGATTTATACAATGATTTTAAGCAGATTGGACATCATTTCAAAAATGATATATATATATATATTTGTTACAGGTTATAACATTTCTCCATTTTCTGAAAGTGAAGCAACATATTTACAAAATCATAAGTGTGAAACTTCTGAAGTAATGGAGACGAAACTCAGAGAGACACTGGGTGAGCTGGAACTTTGATGTCAAACACTGATGGTTTATTTTTGAGTTACAACCGGAGAACTGACAAGACATGTGCTGCCGCCACGAGGTGACACAGCGGTTGCCAAACCAGTTCTGAAGATCTCTACCCCAGACCCATGTATTTAGCTGGTTCTGAGAGAATAATCAATATTGAGCATAACAAGATAAAACAGGCAAAGCACTAAAACACCTCTATCAGCTGACGCCAACAGGCAGGAATAGGGAGACTAAACACTGAGAGCACAGCAGCCCAAGGTTGCAGGCCTGTGCTCAGTGAGGGCAGTACAAACTGACTGGGTCAAAGTTATGGGCCTAGGAACATATATCCCCAACAGTAAGCTTTAATCAGAAAGTCCAGTATATTGTTAGTCCATCATTAAAGACCTGACATCGGTGTAGATCGTCTCTCCCTCTGCTGATTTTGTATTCATCCTGTTTGCTCTGCCAGTTTTCCTCTTCTTGAAAGTTGGTGCAGAATAAGTTATTGAGTCCTCCTCTCTCTGCAAAAATGTATGGGAAAATGTTTGAGATGGGATTAACATGTAGAAAATAAAATGAGTCAACAACTTTTTTCAGTCACATCTTCTCTTTTTGACCGTACCTGCTGCCTCTGCTGATCACCGCTGGCTGGTACGGGATTTGTTCGGAGAGAAAGAGAAGCTGTATTTTGAAATAAAATACATTTGATGACATATGATGTAGGTACAATTACACACATTTGTAATGTAAATATACTGTAATGTAAAAAAGTTAGCTTTGCCAAATAACTGTCTGATAGATTGACTTTAAAATTTTAAAAAAAAAAAAACTTTCTTTACCGTTGCAACAATCACAAGTTTTCATCTTGATAGTATAAATCAGGAAGACGATAACAATCAGACTTATAGCCAAAGCAGCAGCTAACAGAAGCAGAACTATGATGGTCTTCTGCTGATCCCACAACTCAGGTGCTAAAATCACGGAGAAAAGGAGCAAATGTGAAAAATCACAATGCATGCAAATTTGATTCTGCTTTATAAGAATTTCTACCATATTCAAAATGAATGATTATTAAAGATGTGTAAACGCTCTGCAGTTACCTTCAATGTCCAGTTTTGTTCCATTTCCAAATAACATCTCCCCACATGTGGCCACAGCACAGTAATAAGTCCCAGCATCAGAGGAGCTGACGTCTTTAGAGAAGTTGTAGATACATTTCCGTGGAGAGTTAGCCTCAGGACTATTCTCACAATCATCTCCGCTGTTTTTATGGCTGTAAATGACACTTGGATGAGATTCATCTGATCCGGCTCTGAACCAGTACACTCTGGTTTCTCCTGAACAAGTTCTGCTCTGAGATTCAGAGAGGACTGCACACTGCAGAGTCACTGAGTCTCCTGGAAGGACCGGATCAGACTGATGGCCTTGAATAATGGCAGTGATATCTGGTTCAGGGCCTGGAAATTATAAATATGTAGATAAAGTATACATTTTTAAAGAAAGGTGAAATCTATGTTAGCTGTATTTCATTTCAGAAATCAGAAATCATTCACGCATTTCCCTCTGAGGTCATTTACAATGTTACCCCGCAAAGGGTCAGTAAAGATAAAAGATAAAAATAGTAAGCTACCATATCAAACAAAAGGGGTTTAGTACATAACACATTAAGAAAGTAGTAAAATACAATTATGTTATGTAGCAGAGAGTAATAACAAAGAGTTTAAATGATTTACCTTTAACTCTCAGAAATGTCGCATTAAAAAATGTCATGTCAAATTTTTTTACTTTTAGGCAGTAGTAAACTCCAGTATCGCTTGGCTCTGTTTTACTTATTTGCAGGAGAAAGGTTCCAGGCCCTTGTTTTGCTGTAATGCGAGCAGTCTTGTTAACACCATTATAATCAAAAGAATATGTTCCTCCCAAGGCTTCAGGGACGTTTCCAGGTCCATGCCTGATCCAGAAAATGTTTGTTGGATCCAAGGATTTCTGGCGCGAACAAGTCAAAGTCACATCATCCCCAACACCAACAGTCTTTGTCTCCAAAATCTGATCGTGTGTGCATCCTGAAAAATATAATAAGCACACAGATGATTGATTTGTGATACATTCAGAATAATTAGCACCCAGCTGAATGATTATCAGAACATGACAATTAATATACTATATCTCAAGTCTAGATACTTACGCCCCACTCCAAGCATCAGCAGTGAATAAACTATGATCAGCATTTTCTGGTCAATCCACTCGTGGCTGCCGGTAAATGAAATCGTATTCGAGTAGATTCCCCTTAATGTAATCATATGAAGTGGGAGGTTACAATTTTAGAGCAACCTGATTGGCCTCTCCTTATTTCATCGTACCACCACAGTGGAAATTATATCGCCCTTTGTTTCAACCTAAACACATGAAACAAGAGCAAAAGCGAGCTTCTGTTTTTATGTTTCATGTTTTCCTTTAACTGCAGAGCGTAAACACACAAAACAGAACAATCGAAAAACAATCTTGATTTTCTTTTCATATCCAGATTTTACAATTTTTTATTCATTTGACAGGGACAGTGCAGACTGATTGACATTTCTGTAAATGCGCCAGAGTTAGCCAACAGGCTATTTTTCATCTGCAGTCCCTGGACAAATGTTGAAAGTCATCCTAAAAAAAAAAAGATTAACTTAAGCAACATGTTTAAAGTTGGTCTGGATTTCTGAAAGAGATTCTTGGAATTGATCAAAACCTAATTTCTCATTTGCTAACTGCCATATTTGAGTTTTTTTTTTTAGAATAGCTGAATGTTCACTATTAAAAAGGTACTAATAACATTAACATTTCAATATAAATGCATAATTTGTAATGCATCAAAAAAGTATAGACCTGTGTCTCTAGGATTTATCTACGGAAGAGGATTAGGGCCACATTAATTTTTTGTTTTGGAAGGATTGGAAAATAAAATGTTTTTTTTTTGTTCTGAGAAAAAAGTCAGAATTCTCAGAATTCCGATTTTAATCTCAGAACACATTTTTTTTTTTTTTTTTCCAATCCTCCCAAAAAAAAAATGTTACATGTATGTGGCCCTAATCCTCTTCCGTACTTATCCTACCACATTGTTGTTGCCATTTATTTAAACATGTATCTTTTTGATTTGTGTAGACATAGAAAATATAAGCTGCCATTTGCCACATTGAAGGACAGAGGAACCATCTTAAATACTGTGCAAACCAGCCAATTGGATGCTCAACGTCAGAAATGATGAACACCCCCTCTGCCTGTCAGTCACTTCAGCAGGAAGAGCACAACACAGAGCTGGGCTGTTAAAACATCCGTCCTCTACAATACACTTCATTTCAGAGAGCTTTAGAGGAAGAAGCAGAGTGACACTCTCAGAGAATCAAAGGAACACATTTGTCCTGAGACCATTTACAGTTTCTCTCCTGTATATGTTTTCCTCGGGAAGAGAAAACTAATGTACACCAAGGAAACAAAACAGATAAATTAAACCGACTATTTACAAGGCGCTTAACATAAAACAATCCTGTACCGCTATAGTGTCTGTGCACTCTTACACTACTGACACTTATTAAAGGAACACCCATCAAGATAATGCAGTCCAGTAAAACTCCCCACACATCATTTTTACAAAAAATAATGATTTAGGGTTTCTTGACAACTCAAAAGGTGTATAGAGAATAGAATTATAAATATAAATAGCTTTCTATCTATATGGCCAACATTTCCAGAACATTTGTCAGAGCTGCAGGTTGTGGTTTGTGGCTTTCTTCAGGGTCAACAGTTGTTGACATTGACAACAAGCCATAACATGCCTTGTACTTTCACACAAACAGTCAGATATAAATGCTTCACACTGACAACCAGATGACGCATGGAAACTTCAGCGTTGCTGTGGTTGGGCTTCACACTGAGGTGTGAATACAAAGGGGCGTTTCTACCTTTATCATTCTATAAACCTCAGGAAGCTGGGCTTGCATTGCTGATATACTTTTTTTGTTTCAAATGGCAAGTGGAATACTACTAGTCACACTATGTGATGATCCTTTTTGATTTAACCTTACTGCAAGTTATTGCCTTTTATCTGTATTTGCAGTTAGTCAGGGGAGGTGCCCATCATTTCCTGGTCCAACCCCCGTCTTTCAGTCAAAGCAGGAATTTTAACTGTGATCTAACATGGTGATAGAATGGCTGCCTGTCTAATTAAATGTTTAATGAATCAATACAGTTAGATTGTAAATTAGATAGATGCTTTTGCATCTTTAGAAATAATCTTGAGATAGACATGTTTTTACTTCAAATGAGCATGTGTAAAACTAAAACAATGATGAAGCCTGCTGAAGTCTCATGTAGCTCTCACTTCACTTCACATCCTGTTGAAGCCCATAGTTCTGAGTAACAGCCTTGATGCTTGGTCAAAGGGTGGAGAGATGGCCCACCTCAACGCATGACTCTCAGTGTAGCTGCTGCATGTGGCTTTGCTTCTTGTTCTCAAGCAGAAGGTCTTTACAAAGGGATGTCAGATCTGAAAGGTGGAGTGCTCGATTCTATGAAGTAGTTGACTTCTGACTTTCTATTTTGTATTTAGAACAACAAACATTGTCTTTTGCAAATAAATATCAATTGTGTGTGAATCACAACATATTCCCCATATGTTTTGTCAGCCATGCTTCGGTCTCTCCCTCTTAAAAGCACTTTGCAAAAATGAAACATAACATGTATGCTGTGTAAAATATTATACACCACTTCTTTCTCAGTGGAAATTGTCCACAGGTGTAACGATAACATGGTTATTTGCAATAAGAAAGGAAATGGCCTAGTCCCTTATGTCACTGGTTTTACTTTATAATGCTATAATGCATTGACATGTCCTGATACATTTGGTAACGTTAGATACTCACAAATGGTCAAGTATGGTTGTAGGATTATAAAGTTTACAGAAATACAGGATGCACAAAATCATATAAGGGCAAAAAGGAACAACGTTGAGTACTCAGTAAAATCTAAAATACGTGAAGGCATGTTTTGGATTTCACTGCCAATAAAGGAAGGGAGTTTTTGGTGTTTAAAAACAAATAATTCAGTGATACTCTACAATATTGTTCAACTTGAGAAAATGACAATGCTCTACCTTACAGAGAGCACTATCTCAACACATACTTTAACCTGTAAGTTCTTCACATATCTTGGTTTTGGTGATATTTCCTCTCACCTCTCCCCTACAGCTTTCTACCACCTACACTGTGGCTATTGTAATGTTATGGAACAAAACAGCTAGCCTGCATAGAGTGAACAATACAGCATTGAGCAACTCCAACAATGTCTTTGGTGTGTGGAGCCATCCAACTCACTGCTGTTGCTCAGTAAGTATATCCAGTATGTAAACCAAACATCTTATTAAGCTACAGAATTAGTTTTCTGTGACCATATGGAATCTGCAATGTACTTGATAAAAACAGATGTGTTTGCTAGCTAGCAGTCGTCATGTTCCCACATTGCTTTCCTGGTGTGTTACACGATTAACCACAGCCATCGGTCTGTTGAATAGAGTGACACTGAAATAATGTCTCTGTGTGTGTTTTTTGTTCTCATGCTGGTATGATTAAAACCACATTCTTAAAATGTGTCAATATGGTTTTGCTGTTTAAATAGGTCCTGTACTTCTTAGCTAAGCACCAAAAACTGAAAACATATTTTATTGTCTAATTAAAGGGGCTTCTTTGAAAAAATAAAATCTCAGAACATAGAGATGTCGAAAGAAAATGTTCCACAGGTTTTAAATGTAGGGGGGAGGTAATTTATACATTTCAGCCAATCACTACAATCACTACTTTGTAGACGTTGATCTTCTGAACAAACCTTCATTTGGTTGGAAAGACATCAGTCGTGAGAGACGACAGAGCTGCACCACAATGATTGGTCAACTGGCTGCTTTGATTCTTCTTTGTACGATGTGTAAGTGTAATTCTTTACTCCTGTATGAAAGACAATACCATTTGATGATCTTAAAGATGATCTCCTCCAATAAACCTTTTCTTTTTCTTTTTTCTTTAGCTCTGATTGAATCGGCAGAGGATCCTCACCTGATCTCTTTGGCTGTGGTAGAAGTTGGTGGAAGTTTTACTTTTCAATTTCCAGTTTTGGAGATCGAAGGCAAACATTTGTCCTTGTACAAGCAGTCTCTTGGACAAATGGCCCAGCCAGTATTTAACGTGATTTTTGGCAAACTAACAGTTACTGAACCTTTTTTAAATACACGTTTCACAGCAACACAAGAGGATACTCATTATCTTTTCACAATCAGAAATGTCAGAAAAGAAGACGAAGCAACATATTTCTGTCTCACTAGATCGACGTATTCACTAAGTTTTGGAACTGGCATCTTCTTGGCTGTGAAAGGTAAATATATATTACTTTCAGTTATTGTTTCAAGCCTCATTTCATACAAATAATTTATATAAATGTTATGTTTTCTTTTACTGAATCACGCAGATCAGCGGAAATCTATCTACGTGAAGCAAAGTCCGAAGACCAAGTCAGTCCAACCCGGCGACTCAGTGACTCTGGAGTGTTCACTTATCTCCAAAAACAACGAAAGCGCAGATCAGTGTCCAGGTGAACACAATGTTTCCTGGTTCAGATCTGGATCAGGAGAATCCCATCCAAGCATAATTTACACTCACAGTGAGGAACAAAAGGAACGCAGTTGTGTCTTCAGTCTGTCCAAAACTATACACAACTCCTCTGATACCGGGACGTATTACTGTGCTGTGGCTACATGTGGACAGATCCTGTTTGGAGAAGGAACTACAGTGGAGACAAGTACGTTTTAAAGTCTATTTAAATTGGATGTAAATGTATATAAATATTAAGTTTATAAGTTAGAGTGGATAAAGTCATTAACTACAACTACATTTAACAATTATTGTATTGAGAAATTAATTATAACTGATGAATGAACCTTCTTTCAACATGCATTATGCAAATGTTGAAACTTATTCCTTCTTTTATATCTTAATCTCAAATAAAAGTCAAAGGTACTTAATATCATATTAAAAATATAATTTTTCATATGATTTTTTTTGCGGTGTATGTCTAAAAAGTAAGACTTCCTTTGTTTCCTTATTTAGGAGATTCAGAAACAGAACTGAACTCAGTTTTCCTTGTGCTTGGAGTGCTGTTGGCCTGCTGTGTGACTGTGATTGCCTTTCTTATTTTCTATGGATACCGAAGGAAATGTTGTGAAAATTGCAAAGGTAGGCTCAGAATATTATACTTTAGTTTCAGTTATGCTTTTTTAGGTGGAACTATAACAATCTAATAATCTTGAAAAAATAGCTTGGCTGTGAAAACAGACAATGATTGTAAGGATGGGAGTTTTCATAATACGTTAAATTGGCTCTAATAAATGATGAAATTATCGAAAATCCATCAATATCCAATTTTTGGCTCAACATAGTGTTTATGTTTCTATTCAATAAACGAGATGACAGTTCTAGTTGTCAAATACCTTTACTTGTGTAAAACCACCATCGCCACTACTACTGACTCAATAATATCAACTCCAGAGCTGGTTGTTTGTTTTTTGTGTCATATTGTTACATAATTGTAAACCTGAGGTCACTTAATCTATTGTTTTGAATGCAAAAGGATACATTATTACATTTATTGCGTGTAATACAAAATATCTATTGCAACAGGAGTTATTGAACATCTGATCCCAGAAGTACACAATATCCAGGTAGCCTTGAACAAATAACATTATCCCTTACTGCTTAAAGCTCTGAAGGAGTTCATCAGATTAATCACAACAACGCTGACGGTGAATTTAGCAGATTACAAAAAGTCAATGTGTCTAACCAAATAGGAAACAACTGAAAATGTGAAGGTGTTTGTTCCTCAGTTTCCTCCAATGTGAGGGTAAACATAATCATGTGTGTATACTCTGAAACCCTGTTTTACATTCAAACAGGAGCATTGAGTGCTTCCCATCATCGTGGACCCGACATGTCAACTGGGGGTCAATCAAATGACATGGTAAATATATGGTGGTATGCTTTTTATTTGTTCAAGACACAGATTATAATCAAATTATAAAACAACAGTATAATAAACCAACTGATAAGTAGCTAAACTTAATGTATGTTATGTATGCCTGATAAAGAGTGACAAGGTATACATATAATTACTGATGGCTGAACATTTGACAAAAGAAAGTGTGTAAAGATCACTGCAAAGCAATCTCTACTCTAGACTTGTTCTATATGTTAAAGTCACCTAATCGCCCAAAAGTTTGTCATTGACGCACGTTTTGTTTTTAATTTTGCAGGATGAAGAAGTGAAGGCAGTGACTTATGCATCAGTGGATTTCTCAACAAGGGAAGTGAAAAGAGGAAGGAGAAAGGAGAGAGAAATGCCAAAAGATTGTATGTACTCTGTTGTTAGATCAGATCACTACAACCAGCCACACCCCTCTCTTTAGTCAGAGATTCGTGTTGCTTTCTGAATGTGTTGAGACAGGAAGTGTGCCAACTTTACTGTAAGGTGTCATCTAGGTCGACATGTCTGTGGAACTGCTTGCTTCTGATTTTTTGTTGACATAATAAAACTTGATATTTATAGTTTCCCCTAATATTGAGTAACTTTATCTTCACTCAACTACTACAACATACACAGTATGCCTGTGAATTAGGTGTTAGCGTCCTGAGATAAACAATGCTTGGATTTCGTCCTTCATCCAAGGATGCGGTAAGGGACTCAGGGCAACAAATCTGTCATCCAGTTGAAGGATAGTTATCTTTCAACTGATGATCGATATATATATATATATATTTATGGTTAGAATAAAGATAAAGATTTGTGTTAAAATCATAACGTGACAATATAACATAACAGCCAAAACAACGTAATTCGAGCAACTAGCATAAATCAATAGCAACCGCCCTTAGCGGACTTCCTTTTGTAACAGGCATAAAGTGAATGTTGGGTTTCGGTTGTACTTATAATACAAGAAGAGGTCTCCTACATCAAAGTCCTGTGCTTGGGGACATCTCCACCGCTCCCATGTTTTCTTTTGTGTTGCCATAAGTTAGTCTCTCTGTGTTTGTGCGCTGGGCTAATGCTAATAATGCTAATGCGAGGATAATAAAATGGCGGCTTCACAAAACGTTTTGGGAGTTTTACGGGGCGTGGTTTGCATTCCGCCCAGCCGATCAGACATAGGAACCTTTTTCTCCCACGAAAGTACCTGCTCTCTAGCAGGGACGGAAAAGGGGGGGAAAAAGATTCTGATTAACTCATTTTAGTTCCGGCTCTTTTTGGTGTGAACGCAACATTTCGGAACTATATCGGAACTAAAGTGGGAAAAGTATTGCGGTGTGAACGCGGCTATACTGTACAATTCAAGTTCTAAATGGCCTTTGATACTGTTAATAGCCAAGACAAAGTACTGAAAGAAGACTTTTTCTTCTCCTTTTCATTCATAGACATTTGTTTAAGTAATTAGACCAAAAACCTTTTGTCCGCTGCTTTCCCTACTGCTGCAGGGGAGTAGTTTCTTACTCCGTGATAAGAGCAGGTAGAATACATTACAAGTTGCATGAGACATGATCTGGTCCTTTACATTCATTGAGTGCTGTTGTGGTTCAAATTAATTAGTTTTATGAAGTTACTACCCTTAAGTTACAAGGGTGTGTTTGTTTATAGTCTTTCACATTTCAGGGCTCGACATTAACGACTGCCCGATGGCCCGGGGCCATCTAGTATTTAGCTCGGGCAATGAAGCCTCACCTGCTGGTTGCCCGATCGGGCAATCTATTATGCCAGTATCATGCAGCTCGCGGATCCAGTAATGAGTGACCCGACAGTAAAACTAAACTTATCTATAACTAGTTTAGGTAGTTTGAGAGGTAATTAAAAATAGCTACGTGTGATATTCTAACCTGAGGTGTGTGTTTTGTCCGCTCACCGCTGCATGTGATCATGCAGAGCTGCGTGTCAACTCGTCAGCAGCAGCTGATCTCTCTCTCCCGTCAGATTACACTTCACTCGCGTTTATGTCCATTTCGATCAGATCTAGCTAGTTCTAGCTAATGATAGGACTACCTGCTTATTAAAAGACACCTAAACAACAAGTATTGCTATGCAACTGGGTGAGGCCACAAAGTATAGCGCAGCATTATGCATTTGTTTACATGCCCACCGGAACCTCGAGGCATTACCAACAGATCAACGCACAATCAACCCATACAGCACATCTCTTTCTCCACATTAAGTGTTAGACATTAGAATTGACTATTTTTGTCTGTCACACACTCTTCTTGTCTGTCACATAAGTGGCGCAACTGAAGCGGTATTGCGCTAAAGAGAAATTATTTTGACCGAAGAGATTTAGATTTGCCGGCTAACGGGAACTCTGACGTCGCCATTTTCTGTGCTTCGCGGATGCACTTGGCTCCTCTCAACTGCTGCTCGGGTCTGCTCGGTCAGCTTCCGGATGAGGAGACATTTGTTCGACCAACTTACAGTAGATAACATTACAACATTTTTTAACAGGGGCTATAATAGTGTAAATAATGTTTGTTTTGGCAGTTATGACTGAATGTAATGTTTTCTACTTTTTTACATCTGGGAAGGCATTTGCCTTCATCAGATGGAAAGTGTCTTGACCAACAACTTAAGTATTTCTTATAGCTATGCAGGACATGCAAGAGAGCAAACAAAAACAAGAACAAACAAACAAGTGAAATTAAGAATAAAATTGAAATTGTACAATATAATATTGTGGTGGTTCATCTTATAATTCAGTCTAGAGAATGCACCAGACAGCATCTAAGGCCTGCAAAAATCTAAATGATCTAGGGGGAGGCCCCCCAAACCCTTCGTGCGTCATTTCGTCTGCGCGCATTATTAAGGGGATCTCTATTGGGCTCAGGGCCATCTGTAAATTACCTTAGATGGCCCTCCCAAAATCCTTAATGTCATGCACTGCATTTACTTTGTATCAGTGGCGAACCGTGGGGGTACTCACAACAATTCCGCAACAACTTCATATTCATCCGTTGCACTTGTCACTTCAACGTTAAAAACAATAAAACTGCATGAAGTGCTTCGTCGCATACAATACATCTATTGATAATTCAGAACGACCATTGTCTCTAACTCTGTGAGACCCAACTCCGTAACACACAACATATAGCTTATATCATGTGACATCAAATAAATATACCAGAAATACGCTGTATTAAACATTCTGCTATAACACATCTTTAACGTCTGCCTTTTGGGAAAAAACATTAACCTGATAAAAAGGCTTTCTGAATGGAGGAGAAAGTCAAAACTCCACAAATGATGAAACTTTGGACTTCATGTTGAAAGGCATGTTATTTAATATAAAACTATATAAAAGACTATTGCAAATGCTTTTAAATGTAGGGTTGGCAAAAAAACAAACATGTCTCACATTGGATATATATGATATGTATAGAATATGAGCACTTCAAACTACTGTACTGTTAAATATGCCGGAGGTGAACATAGGGAAACACATTACTGTTAAATATAATTTTAAAAAGATTCTTGCAAAACGTACATCTGAATGTTGCCTTTTATTTTCCTGTACATGTGGCTGAACAGCAGAGGTGGGAGTAAGTCCTACATGTGCAAGTCATGAGCAAGTCTCAAGTCTTGACCTACAAGTATCAAGCAAGTCCCAAGTCACTGTGGTGAGAGTCAAGCAAGTCAAGTCAAGTCAAGTCATTGCTCAGGTCAAGCAAGTCAAGTCAAGTCATACGAAATTCTGATGAATAAGCCCAGTTTCCGCATTTCCGCATCAGTTAAAAGACAGTGGTTATGAACATGGATTCAACCCACACTATGATCTTCATTACATACACAGTTAATAATTTCAAATCTAATTTAGACCGATGACAATCATATTAGGTTAATATTAACCCTAGAACTGTAGACAATATAGCTAGGACTCAATCAAAAAGTCTGTTCAAAAAGGCAGAATTCCAGGTAAGAAAATCATATACAGTATATGGCATTTGCAATTACACATATTTAATAACAATTTTTGTTAACACTAGAACCGCCAACAGCGTCAGCACCTACATAGGTATAATTTTAAAATCATTTAGTTTTTTCCTCTTCATAATTTCCTTATAAACTAAGTTGGACAATTTAAAACTCAGTTAATTGGGTTAATTTAGATCAGAAAGTTCAGATTCATTTTACAATAAATCAAGGAATAATGCACTTCTACAAACAAAAACAACATAATTAAAACGTTTAAAAAAACTACTAAAAGTGTCACGATTATTGTGTTATGTCACGTTTTTAGTTTTTAATGTCTTGTTATGGGTATTTTGCTGTTCTCCCTGTCATGTTTTCCTCCTTGTGTATTGTCTGGTCCTTCTCCCTGTGTTTTCCTCCCTGGTGTGTCTAATTGTCTGATTGTGTTCACCTGTTTCCCGTCTGTGTCTCCTGTGCTCATCAGCGTCAGCCCCCCCCCTGATTGTCCGCACCTGTGTCTTGTTATCCTGTATTTAAATTCCCATGTCTCCCAGTGTTCAGTGTCAGTTCATCTTGTCTCTTGCCATGGTCAGGTCTATGCTCTCTTGAAAAGTTTTGTTCCTCACTACGTGAGCGCTTTCATTTTGTTCTCAATTTTTGTCCTCTCAACTTGAGATTTGCTAGTGACCATTTTTTTTGTTCATCTTGCTGTATTTTGGAAAAATAAAGTATCTTACAAATACTTTACCTCTGTCTCCCGGGTCGTGCAATTGGGTCCTACATCCAAGTGTCTGAGTCCGTAACAGAACAAACTGACCATTATGGACCCAGCCGACCCAAGAACGCTTCATGCTGCCCTGTCAGCACAAGGCGAGAAGATTTATCGCCACGGGAAACAGCTGGGCACAGCCGCTCAGAAAATAAAAGAGCTGGTAGGACGCCAGGCAGAGTTTCAAGAACACATATCTACACAGATGCAACAACTGGCTGCACAGATGAATCATTTTTTCACTCACCTACAGACTGCTTCACTACCGGCCCTCAGTAGCCATGGCCCCGACTCCAGTACTGGCTCTTCGGCCGATGCCAGCTTCCTGTGTCCTGTCGGCTTACCGACCGTCTCAAGTCTCCTCTCCCCTCTGTGCCATTGGAGGCCCCGCCAATCCTATGTTCTGTGCCTTTGGAGATCCCGCCGACTACTCTTCTGCCAGGGATCATGCCAGCCCTATGTCCTGTGCTGTTGGAGGTCCAGCCGGCACCTGTTTCGTCGGGGGTCCTGCCAACTCCATGTCCTGTCCCATTGGGGATCCCGCCGACTACTCTTCTGCCGGAGGTCCTGCCAACCCTATGTCCTGTCCCGTTGGGGGTCCCGGCGACACCTGCTCCGCCGAGTTTCCTGCCAACACCGTGTCCTGTCCAGTTTCGGGTCCCATCGACACCAGCCCTTGGTCCGTCGTGGGTCCCACTGACACCACCCCAGGTTCCGTCCAGGGTCTTGTCTACGCCTGAACCGCCAGGGATTCCACCAGCTCCTGCCCGTCCTTGTGCCCGGCCTCCTGAGTTCCCAGCCGATCTCGCCCTAGAGCCCAGTCTCCTGAGTTCCCCAGCCGAGGACTCCACCATGAACTCTGCCTTGCCCCCGGGCCGTCCGCCCGAGAACTCCACCATGGGCTCTGCCTTACCCACGAGCCGTCCGCCCGAGGACTCCACCATGAACTCTGCCTTGCCCCCGGGCCGTCCGCCCGAGGACTCCACCATGAACTCTGCCTTGCCCCCGGGCCGTCCGCCCGAGAACTCCATCATGGACTCTGCCTTGCCCCTGGGCCATCCGCCCGAGACACCCATCATGGACTGTGCTTTGCCTCTGGGTTGTCGTCCCGGACCCCCTCCACCCACCCTTTTGGATATTTTTTTTTTTGAACGTCTGGAAACCGTCCCTTGAGGCGGGGTTCTGTCACGATTCTTGTGTTATGTCACGTTTTTAGTTGTGTATGTCTTGTTATGGGTGTTTTGCTGTTCTCCCCGTCATGTTTACCTACTTGTGTATTGCCTGGTCCTTCTCCTTGTGTTTTCCTCCCTGTCGTTAGTTTCCCTAGTGTGTCTAATTGTCTGATTGTGTTCACCTGTTTCCCGTCTGTGTCTCCTGTGCTCATCAGCGTCAGCCCCACCCCTGATTGTCCCCATCTGTGTCTTGTTATCCTGTGTTTAAATTCCCATGTCTCCCAGTGTTCAGTGTCAGTTCGTCTTGTCTCTTGGCATGGTCAGGTCTATGCTCTCTGTGCTCTTGAAAAATGTTGTTCCTGACTACGTGAGCGCTTTCATTTTGTTCTCAATTTGTCATCTCAACTTGAGATTTGCTAGTGACCCTTTTTCTTTGTTCATCTTGCTGTATTTTGGAAAAATAAAGTATCTTACCAATAATTTACCTCTGTCTCCCGGGTCGTGCAATTGGGTCCTACATCCTAAGTGTCTGAGTCCGTAACAAAAAGTAGATGAACTAGATTATTCAAAAGTGTCCAGTAACTTCTGATAATGATACAGGGGAAATATACGAGGCCTCTCTCTCTCTCTCTCTCTCTCTCTCTCTCTCTCTCTCTCTCTCTCTCTCTCTCTCTCTCTCTCTCTCTCTCTCTCTCTCTCTCTCTCTCTCTCTCTCTCTCTCTCTCTCTCTCTCTCTCTCTCTCTCTCTCTCTCTCTCTCTCTCTCTATTCAATTCAAAGGGGCTTTATTGGCATGAAAGTTAAATTAAACAATGTTGCCAAAGCATCACAATACAAAATAATTAACAACATTAACAGACATTTCAAATTTTTACATATTATTGATGATATATATATACAGTGATACAATTACATTTCAACACGTGTGTGTGTGTGTGTGTGTGTGTGTGTGTGTGTGTGTGTGTGTGTGTGTGTGTGTGTGTGTGTGTGTGTGTGTGTGTGTGTGAGTCTCATTCACTGTCCCTCAGGTTGTGGCATGTGTATACATATTGGGCAGCAAGGTGTGCCTTGTCTCCTTCTCCTAGGAGTACTCTCAGTCTTGAGAGGTCATCAACCTCCTTGAAACCTGGGATTACAGAGTTCAACTTGTTCCAGTAAATGCTCCTTACTTCGTTGAATGTTTGGCACTTCAGGAGGAAGTGCATCTCTGTCTCAGTCTCACCTGTCGTACAGTGACCACATGTTCTGTTCTCTTTTGGTTGCCAGGATCTTTTGAGTCTTCCTGTTTCGATTGCCAGTTTGTGGTCACTGAGCCTGTACTTGGTTAGGATCTGTCTCTGCTTTCTATCTCTGACAGTAGAGAGATACTCTGCCAGCTCATACTCTCTGTTTAGAGCCAGGTAACATTCTAATCTACTTTGGCTTTTAGTTTCTTCTTCCCAATGTTGTAAATAGTTGTCTTTACATTGTGTTATAATGCGTTTGACTGTGATTGGTGTTTGGAGAGCAGTGTTGTTGAGAGACTGGTCAGAGTGGCTCTGAGAGGGGGCAGTTAGCCTCAGCACCAGCTGACATAGGGGACTCTTCTCTGGGGTTAGCTCTTGGCTTTGGAGGGCTTTGGAGTGGAGGGTGTCTCGGGGGCTGGATCTAAGGTGGTTAAAGAATGTCAGTGCTCTCTTTTGAGTGTTAATGATCAGTGGGTATCTGCCTAATTCTGCTCTACATGCATTTGTTGGTGTTTTTCTCTGAACACGTAAAATGTATCTGCAGAATTCTGCATGGAAAGACTCTGTTGGATGTTTGTCCCAGCGGGTATAGCTCTGGTGACTGAGTGGACCCCATACTTCACTACCGTACAGCGCAATGGGCTGGATCACACTATCAAAGATTTTGAGCCAGATTTTAATTGGAATTTGGACATTATAAAATGTTCTCTTAATTGCATTAAGAGCTCTTCTGGCTTTTTCTTTGAGTGCATTCACTGCCATGTTGAAACTTCCTGATGCTGTTATGGTTAAACCGAGGTAGGTGTAACTCATACTATGTTCGATGATATGATTATTTATGGTAAACTGGTATTTGTTCTCCTGACATCTGGGGCGTTTTTGGAAAATCATGACATTAGTTTTCTTCATATTGACTGCCAGGGCCCAGTTCTTACAGTACTGGTCTACTATGTCCAGCTGTTGTTGTAGTCCTTGTTCAGTAGGAGACAGCAGAACAAGGTCATCAGCATAAAGCAGACACTTCACCTCTCTCTCTAGGAGGGAGAGGCCAGGAGCAGCACAGTGATCCAACTGAACAGCAAGTTCATTTATATATATATTAAATAAAGTGGGACTTAAATTGCAACCCTGACGAACACCTCTTCTCTGGGTGAAGAATTCAGTTTGTTTGTCTCCAATTTTAACAGCACACTTATTCCCTAGATACATTGATTTAACCAGATCGTACATTTTGCCCCCTATACCACAATGTAGAAGTCTATAATAGAGCCCTTCGTGCCAAATAGAGTCGAAAGCTTTTTTGAAATCAATGAAACAAGTGAATATCTTACCATGTTTTGTTTGGTGTACATGTTTGTTAACTAAAGTGTGAAGGGTATATACATGGTCGGTGGTGCGGTGTTTTGGAAGGAAGCCAATTTGATTTTGACTCAAGATGGATTGTCGGTTAAGGAAATCTTGTATTCTTTTATTTAGAATACTACAGAATAATTTCCCCAGACAGCTGCTGACACAGATGCCACGGTAGTTATTAGGGTCTGATTTGTCTCCACTCTTATGAATGGGGGAAATGAGCCCTTTGCACCAGATGTCAGGAAAACATCCTGACTGCAATATGATATTGAACAGCTTTAATACTGTACCCTGCATCTCTGGGGTGCTGCATCTGAGCATTTCGTTTTTAATGTTGTCTGGGCCACAAGCTTTCCTTGGCCGGAGAGATTGTGTCTGTGTGGTCAACTCTTCCCAAGTCATTGGGAAATCAAGGGGGTTTTGGTTGTCTTTAATTGTTTCTTCTAATGTTTGGAGTTTCTCTTTTGTAATACATTGATCTGAATTCATTAGATTTATTGGTATGTCTTTGTACAAACTTTCAAAATGTTCTCTCCAGATGTCACCGTTTTGGATGGGTAATGCTTGCGGTTGTTTTGTGTTGAAGTTGCTCCACAGATCCCAGAATTGATTTTGATCAATGGCTTTCTCAATATCCTCAAGTTTCATGTGGGTATAATTTTGTTTTTTGTTCCTTATTGTACATTTATATTTGTTTAAAAGGTCATTGTATCTAATGCGTAAGGCTGGGTTGTTTGGTTGCCGATGTTTTTCATTTGCTATTTTTCTCAGGTCTTTTCTGATGGTCTTGCATTCCTGGTCAAACCATTTGTCAGCGTTTTGCCTTTTAACAGGCTTCCGCTTTTGTTTTACAAGGTCAGCTTTAATAGCTGCCTTGTGAAATATCATATTGATATAATCAATGGCCATGTTTACACCATCTTTGGTAGGAACATATTGATTTTGGTCAAATAGTGACATGTCATTCATCAGATCAGGTGAGTTCAAGGCCATGGTGAATTTGTCTCCACTGTCTGGGGCCCATCTGTAAGTAGGATTTAATGTATACAGCTTACTGGGTCCCCTTGTTGTGTCACTCATTGGACCTGAGACTTTAAAGAACACATTGATTTGGTTGTGGTCTGAAAAGGGGGATTGCTGTCTGACAGTGAATGCACTGATAGTGGAGGGGTCCATGTCAGTGATTGCATAGTCTACTACACTAGACCCTAGAGCTGAGGAGTATGTGAATCTCCCTAAAGAGTCCCCTCTGAACCTCCCGTTCACTATGTACAGGCCTAAGGCCCGACAGAGATGCACTATCTCTTTGCCATCCTGATTGATTTCAGAGTCAAGGCTGTTCCGATGGCTGACGGTTGGTGTGGTAAACAGGGGGGGCTCACCAAATACATGGTGGCTGCCCTGTGGGTCTATGACATCAGGTTCAATTCCTGTTCGTCCGTTCAGATCTCCAGTTAGAAGCACATTTCCCTGGGCCTGAAAGTAGGCTATTTCTGAATGGAGAGTTTCAAAAATGTCTTCTTCAAAATAAGGAGAATCTACTGGGGGTATATAAATAGCACACATGTATAGATTCCTGTCAGTTATGCCCAGGGCTTGATCTAACCTTAGCCAAATGTGTGATTTACCTTGTTTTACTACTGAGATCTGATGGCAAAGATCTCCTTTATACCACACCAAGATCCCCCCCGATGTTCTGCCCTTGCGTATGTTTTTTGATTTTATAGAGGGCACCATTACTTCATTATAACCTGGAGGACAGTGAGTGAGCAGATCATTTTTACACCATGTTTCTGTTAATATAATTATATCAACATCTTTGATAGATTCTAAGAACTCTGGATTCTCACTCTTAACCTCAAAGGTTGAGGAGTGGAGTCCCTGAATATTCCAACAGCTTATATGAAAAGAACGCATCTTTTAAAAAATACAAAACAATCAAAATGAACCTGTATAGTGAGACAAATATATAAAAAAAAACAAAAAAACAACAACAAATAAAACAACTATTTTCACTAATATTGCTATTGTACTGATTACTACGATAACATATAAATGTAATGTCTTAGCTGGACAGAAGTCGGGTGCACAGGGTGTGCAGCATCATCCTGATGTCTCCCAGTTCAGAGGTAGCAGGGGGAGGGAGGGTGGCAGCAGGCTGGGCTACAACTGCAGCATAGCTCCGCTGCTGTAGGCGGGGAGGGAGACAAGGAGCAGCTGTTGCTGCATATCTCTGCTGCTGATGTTGTGCAGGTGTTGAGCTGGGTGAAAGCAGCCTCCTCTGGGTGTGTTGGGGGCGTGGGGAGTGGGAGGTCCAGGCTGAGCTGTTGTGTCTCCTCACAGCAGGGGTGGTGATCCTGGGGTGGTGATGGGGAGGAAGCGGTGTGGGAGGGTCTATAAGGCCTCTAGAGGAGGGGGTGGGAGGACTGCGTCCCAGGGCTGCATCTTTGAGGGTCTTTGCAAATATCCCCACCCTCTCTCTGTGTAGGTGGAGTCCATCATAGAGGTCCCAGGGGCCAATGGTTGAGTGGAGGGCCAGGTGGACATTTGGTAAGGTGGCACATCCTTTTCTGATCTCCATATTAATGTCATGGATGACATGAGGAGGGGTGTCTGTCCTTGGCAGCAGGGTGGAGACCACAATGCGGGTGTCAGGGAATTCCTTACTGGCCTGCTCCGCCATTTTCCTCACTGCCTCAGCAGTGTCCCTACGGAGGGTGTGCAGGTCATTTGTTCCCGTGTGGATCACCAGGTACTGAGGGCTCCTGAGGGTCTCCTTTTTCAACAGCTTCATGGCCTGGCCTGTGGTGCTGCAGTGTTTAGACAGCACCTTTTTATCAGGGAAAAGCTTTCTTGGGTCCAGGAACTTCCCGTTTGAGTCAGCCAGCAGGACCACTTGTGGGTCTTGTTCTTCCTGCTGAGTAGAGGGAGGCTGGGATGGGCAGAGCTGGCTGTGGGCAGCTGGCTGTGTGGGTGTATCAGGACGGGCCAGGGTGTTGTTGGGCTGGGTGCTGAGCAGAGAGGGTGGGCCAGGGACACTGGCAGGAAGAGTCTGTGTCTCTCTACTCGTCATTGTGAGGACTGATGAGAGTTTCTCTGTCAGGTGCTGGACCTGCCTGGTGAAGCTCTTCTCTCTACACTCAGCATCCTCCCTCACCTTGGCTAACTGAACACGGAGCACACTGTTCTCCTGTTTGAGTGCCTCTACACTTCCTCTGAGGTCAGATGCCAAAGCCTCGTTGTCGCTCTTGAGCTGCTGGAGGTCCTCTTTAAGCTGCTGCAGAGTGTTGTCTGGGGGACCAGACTGCCTGGCCTGGGTCCGCTCTTTGAATTCTGCAAAGTCCAGCTCCAGCAGGGCCATACTCTCCTTCAGCCGATTGTTGGAGCTGGCCGGTGTGGGAGGGGCAGAGATGGACAAGGTGTTGGGGTTCTCTATTGGGCTCTCATCACCTTCGCTGTCAGAGGGGACATCAGAGGGGACATCAGAGGGGACATCAGAGGGGACATTGATCCTCTTTGTGTCCACCTCAGCTTTCAACAGGGGGAATGCCTCTTGGAATGACTCCAGGTTGGCTTCATTCCCTTGGACCATGACCTTTCCTTTGGTGTAGTATGTGATGGTGAGCAGAGGGTCATCTTTGTCAAGGTGTTCATCTTTACAGATTTTTAATCTGCCTCCTGAGCCGATGCCCTCTCTGGATACGTATGCATAATTCCTGCACAGAGTATCTTTCCAGATGTAGATGGAATCAGTGAAGAATATGAGGTTGTTCTTCTTCCTTCCTCCTTTTTGTTGGGCATAGTCAGTGAAGAGGACCTCTGGGTTTCCACACAGTGTCTTCTCCTTGTGTTTGTCCTTCGCATTTACACTCTTGCATTTAGCAGGATATTCAATCTCTCTTCCCTCTGCTCTGAGAGCTGAGAAGTTCTTTTTTGCCTGCTGGACAGTTTCCATGGCGACCACTTGTTTTGTTCCAAAGAGAGGCCAGGGTAATTAATTAGCTTACAAATACTTTTCTTTTCCTTTCTTTTTATCTTCATGAAATAATTCACAGTTTATAATGTTCCTCTACCTTCTTTGGTGCAGCTCCTTCCAACAGTGGCAGGTAACAGCTGGCAGCCCACAGCTAGCAGCCCACAGCTAGCAGCCCACAGCTAGACGGTTGACAGTTGTCAATTGGTAGTTGAAAGCTAGTTTGTAGTTTCAACTCAAAAATACATCCAAAAATTGCGTTTCTTCCTCTGGTTTCTGTCGATCAATGTCGTTAACTCTTCTTTGGAGTTAATTCTGCAGATTTTCCTATAAAATGTCTCACTTTTTAGGTCCAATTTCGATTTTTTGTTCAGGAGCTCATTTCTGATGCAGCTTACTCAAATCAAAACAATCTCTCTCTCTCTCTCTCTCTCTCTCTCTCTCTCTCTCTCTCTCTCTCTCTCTCTCTCTCTCTCTCTCGACAGCCAAAATAAATCCCCTGGTGGTTCTAGTGTTCATTTACCGTTTTGTCTTCTCTTTGCAATGCTTAATCTATTTTAAACAAAGTCTAACGTAGCTTAAACTTAACATTAGCTTTCTAGCTAACACAACACATGCATGTACCTTTCTCTGTTGGTTTTTTTGTAGTGACGAATGAAGTGGGATGTTGTGGAGGTAGTGTCATTGATCTTTACGCTGCAGACCCTGCATACCGCTGTTCTCTTCTTATTACCGTCATCGACAACATAATCCTTGAATCCAAACTTCACTATTTTTGGAGTAAAGCTAGGCGGCGCGTGAGGCTCAGGTTTGGGAAGGCTGAATAACTTTTTTTTACCTGACGCTGCCCGCCCCCGGCGTCAATAGAAGAGATCAACTTAGTGAAAGCACCGCCTGCTGCCCAATCAGAGCTCAGTGTGCAGAGTTTAAATGTATCAAGTCATATTACAGGATAAAGGAAATACAGTTTAAACTGCCGTATGCAGAGAAGACGCCGACGTGTCACATTTATCATTCATATCACACAATATCACATCAATCAGATTTCCTTATCTGAGTCAGCGTCTCGAGCTGTATCTAGCCGTGCAACACTTACATTGTCACATATACTGTATGCAGATGTATTATTTTAAGCAACACATTAAGTTGACGAAACACTCAACTCAAATGTAATTAAAGTCAGATCCACTCGTGTCTTAGATGGGGCAGTGATATCATAAAACTGTTGTACGCTTTCAAACACTCTGTAGTTTATTTATTTTGTAACCAGTTGTTATATATTCACCTTGCAGATGCAACTATGTGGCTTGTATCCTGGATTATATGTTTAAGTCATTGATGTTTAAAGTTCATATTTGTCTAATATGAGTTTACTTTCCATTAATGAAGTATGACGCTGCGCTGTCAGTACACTTGTCCCTGTTTGTGATTGGTCAAATGTAGCTAACCCCGCCTCTTTCACGTGAACGCCCTCTCAGCTGGAGAGAAAAACCCTGGCTTGATTTACCGAGTTGATAACCAGCGTCGTAGGACCGCTTAGCGAGATCTCGTTTGTTAGGGTTAGTTAAGATAACTCAAACATATCCAGGGTATGTTGAACTGGCTTCATACAGGGCACAGGTGGCTGCATAGCAGCACTAATGTCAAAGACACAAACATTACATTATATTATTATTTTACCAGGATACAGTGACACAAATATTTGGGAAGGCTTAGCCTTCCCTAGCCTACAGTACCTGCGCCCCTGCCGCCGCTGCCGTGTTAACTGACACTCCTGCCTTCTAGTGGGTTGCCAGGTTTGCGCGCAGGGCGCATCACGTTTCTCGAAAAAACTGAACGTAATATAACGCTGGGCATATATGTTCTCAGAGTCAGACCTAAACAGTATCAACTCAGAATCACGTGTGTTGCCTCTTTAGTTTATCTTTGTAATGTGATTTACAGTACATAAAGGCGACAAATACTGTGTTAAAGTGAAAACTATGATTGACAGTGATTAAACTAAAATTAGATTTATGTTTCCTTGTGAAACACTTCCCTTCTTGCACCTCTAACCTCATTACATATCCTGTAGGGCAGGTCTCTTCAGAGGAAACAGATTCAGTGGTCAGTCAAAGGAAGGGAAATGGCATTTTCTCTCTCACTGTAGCTGTGACATGTGAATTTACTTTAGCTTTGAAGTAAAATGCCTGACTGCTTTGAGACTAGAAAGAAAAGTTATGCGTACAAAATGTTTACTCATTCATTATTTGGCAAACAATCTGCAACAAAAATGTTTTGGACAAAAATAGCTATATTACTAAGTAATGCATTACTGCCCAACACAGCACCAGACCTACATCATGTCCTAAAGGTACTGACATGTCAGTGACAAAATGGATGACCAGGCACACACATTTACAGTGAGCTTCAATAGCAAAATGCTTTCGACACGGACAAGAATACAAGTAAATTCCCATTGCAGTGGATATTCTGTTCACTGTTGTGACAGGAAGTTTGTCTGTCAGTTGTCTAGTCGTCTTTTGTGTGTCTGCTGCGTATCAGTATTTCACAAAATGTCACATGGTGTTTGGTCAGACAGCTTTTAAATTTCATTGAAAAGGGGACATGATCAAAGGTTTGGTTAATTGAGGGTCGTGGTCTGCCTTTCAGCCAATCACAATGACTTCTACTTTGTTAACCTTGATGAATTTTGGGTAAATGTTCCATTTGGGTGCGCAGACATCAGCAGTGCAAGGGAAGGGCTCTGTGGCACAATGATGGGAAGACTGGCTGCTCTGTTTCTTCTAAGGACATTGTGTCAGTGCAACTTTACTTATTACTGAAACACGAGTACTACTATTTTCTAAAGGTCGTATTCAAGTTTAGAGAAGTTTGATTATTAGTATTACTGTATTATCTTATCAATTTACATTGTCTTATCTTATCAATCTTTGTTTTTGTCCTGTTGTCTCTTTTTTCAGCCCTGATTCAAACTGCAGAGGTTCCTCACCAGATCTCTTTGACTCTGGTGGAACTTGGTGGTAATTTGACTCTGACATGTTCAGTCTTTAAAAATGAAGCGGGATGGTTTTCTGGTATAAGCTGAAGTTTGGATATATGTTTCAAACTGTTGCGGCAGGAACTTTTGACAAAATACAACTTCAAGGACAATTTAACAACTCAAGATTCAACATCACAAAACCGCACGCTCAGAATATTTTAAACATAAAAAATGTCATAAAAGAAGATGAAGCAACGTACTTCTGTCAAGCAGGATCTTCATACAAAATGGAAATGATTTACGGCACACTTTTAGTTGTGAATGGTAAAGTATATTCATTTCAATGACTTCATTTGCTACATTGTAAAATCCTTAAAATCAGTTACTTTATTCTTAATTGTTGTCCATCACTCAGATCATAAAAACCTGAAGAAATCTATCTACGTGAAACAAAGTCCGGAGACTGAGTTGGTCCAGCCCGGCGACTCAGTGACTCTCCAGTGTTCACTCCTCTCCAAAAACAAAGAAAGCGCAGATCAGTGTCCAGACGAACACAATGTGTACTGGTTCAGGTCTGGATCAGGAGAATCCCATCCAAGCATCCTTTACACTCACAGTGAGGAACAAAAGGAACGCAGTTGTGTCTTCAGTCTGTCCAAAACTATACACAGCTCCCCTGATACCGGGACGTATTACTGTGCTGTGGCTACATGTGGACAGATCCTGTTTGGAGAAGGAACTACAGTGGAGACAAGTACGTTTTTAAAGTTGAATTCTGAAATCTTTAGTACATTTTGAACATTAATGCGAGTCAGATATATTGGATAAATATTGATAAAGTGTATATAGAATATCAATAAATGATAGATGCTAGTTTGCATTTATTTATGTTTGGATAAATATTTGTTTCTAAATATCTATCTGCATAAGTCAAGTTGCATCTTTCAGTCAAACAGATTCACAGCTCTTTGATATTTTAAATCTTAGTCCAAGTAGATATACTGTTTTGTCATGCACTTGAAAAAGTTGGTGCAATAAAAAAAAACGTGTCCTTAAACAGAAGGCTCTTTTTTAAAGTAATGATTGATTGACAAAGCCAAATACATTCTCCAAATATGACAGTATTTTTAACAGACAATATTGAGAGAAATGTAAATCTCTTAAAATTGGAATGAGGAGTTAAGTGCCTATTTTTCTAATTCAGGATCAAAACTGGACGCAGTTGTCCTCGTACTTGGAGCACTGTTGGCCTGCTCTTTGACTTTAATCGTCATCCTTACTTTCTACGTAAATCGAGGAGTTTGTCGACACTGCAAAGGTAGGTTCCTAAATCATACAGCAAAGTTTCAGGCATTGATTTTTGCCCATGTTCTAAATTGTAGGAATGTAGTTTTATTGTAACTTCGGTTAATTTGAATCAGTAATAACAGACCCAACATCACATTGGGCTTAAACCCAAGCACATAACATTCATTCACTTTGTGTCTCCTACAGTGGCCTTTTTTATATTACCGTAATTTTCGGACTATAAGCCGCGCCTTTTTCCCTATTTTTCGACACTGCGGTTTATATAACGGTGCGGCTAATCTATGGATTTTTACAGCTAACGGCCAACACCTTTAACTCTATGGGCTCTATGGCCGGTCCGCGGACCCCCACCTTTAAGCGGCGGGTTCCAGCAGGAAAAGCTGGAGGCCGGAAAAGAGTGAGACAGGTAGTGCGCAAAAGTAAAAGTGGAACCGAGAGTGGTATGCCGCTGCTGCGGCTTATATTCAGGTGCAGCTTATAGTCCGAAAATTACGGTAATTGTTGAATCATTTTCTTCCCAAGCTTCCCTCTTTTTAATCCTCATCAAGCAAGTATAAGTATTCATTTATCAGTTTAACCCAAAGGATATACATTTTGAGCTTTGTGTAAAATGGTTGCAAGTTTGAGTCCTGAGTTATCTCAACATCCTTTCAAATGTCTTCATCTGTCAAAAGGGGAAATTCAACTTAAATACTTAAAGGTGACCTATCATGCAAAATGCACTTTTGTTCGTCTTTTATACATGAATATGTGTCCCCGGCTTTCCAGGGAACTCACCAAGTGTCAGAAAACACAACCCTCTCTATTTTCCTCCATACCCAAATCTCTTAAAAAGGGGCTGCAACGGATCTGATACAGACTGATCCAGATTTGAACACTTCTATGACATCACAGAAGTGGCGCTACGGCTATTGGGCCAACTCCACCAATCAGGAGGAGACAGACACAGACATTGCCGTTCCAAAGCGCTGGAGACGCTGTAGTATATATATGCCAGACCTGTAGATGGTGCTGTTCTCACAGAATCAGCCCATGAAAAGACAGTGTTAAATTGAGCGAAATAAGGAATGTCTAAAATGCATGATCTGTTTGGTATTTTGAAAAATAAAAAGTATAAATATGTCTTATATAGGTATGGTCCTACACTATATTATTCAAATATAGCATGATAGGTCCACTTTAACTCTAAAATAATTATCTCTATGCAGACATGTCATGTATGATGTCACCATACATGTACTCAACATATTCTGTGAACTCATAATTACAGTTTCATGTAGTTATATTTCTAAAATAAATTCAAAAGTAAAATTCCCACAAAAGGGCAAAATTCCAGACTCTACTTAAAAATTCAGCGGACAATTGAACAATTGAACCCCCTCTAACATTATTTAACTTTTTCTGCAGTAGCAACGTGTACCATCCGTAATCCTAGAACCAACGAGGCGGCAGTGGACGAATCAACTGACCTGGTAAATATGTTTTGAACTTTGAAACTATGCACCAAATATGGAGGCAAAAATAATCTTTGTACATTTTTCTGACTTTAGACTCAAACATTCAAACATTAGACTTGGTTTGGATTAACTGTTTTTCAATTTACAGGCCTTATATTTAAGGAATGTATATTTAATAGACTATATGATTTGCAGGATGGAGACGAAGAGGTGGTAAACTATGCAGCACTGAATTACTCCACAAGAAAAGTGAAAAAAGTGAAGCAAGAGTTACTACAGGAGTGTGTGTACTCCGCTGTGAGACCAAACCACACACAGCACCACGCGCCCGTGTGAGCATTTAGCTTAGCATGTTTTTAACAAATGTTGTGCTGTTGATTACTTTGCTTTATATTTTGCTTTTAAAAAGCTACTTGTTGATGTGACAAGCATGAAAGAACACTGCTTGTTGCACAGGCATGAGGAGGCGACTGAGAATGGCTCAAGTTGAAATCAATAAACTTTTCAAACACCCGGAGAGAATATGTGGGTAATCAATGTTCATCAAAAAGCAATGCTGCATCTAAGAGACTACACACATGTACATTTTATGACTGTGCATTGTTCTTCAATCTGAATTTAATTAGATGTTGGTATACTTGAGCCAGAGTAGCCATGTGTGTTGTACTGTGGCTCATGTGCATTTCTATGATCAGGGCCTTGCAGTGGATGCAAATAATTGAAAATGTGTCCTCTTAATAATCACCCAGCAGCATATACAGTGACTCGGAAACAGAGCAGTTTGGAACCGTACTGTGTATAATATATCAAAGTATAAAGGTTTGCTAATATTGATTTAATGGCCGAGACCACACACGGCATAAGCAGAAATACAATGTCAGTCTGTAAATCACCAAAAGACAGTAAGCCGGTTCCTGAAACATGAAAGGAAAACACAAAATAACATTTAGTTAGAGGAAAACTAAACATACTTTCACCCAAGAATAATTGACTTTACTTCAAACATTTCTTCACAATCAATATAGATTTGATTTGACTTTGATTTGAATGTAACTTCTTATCAATGCAAATGTAGGCCCCCTCCCCCTCAAACAGCCTCTATACATGACTCATTTGTCGTTTACATGTAAACAACATTAGCTCCTGTTGATAAGATGGTAAATTGCTAAGGGCACTTATACTTAATCAAAATATTAATATTCTTTAGTTAAAAAAGAAACAACTTTAAATAAATGAATGGGCGTAGGAACATGACACAAGATGTTGCAAGCTTCGCTGAATGCATCACATCCACACTCTTGGACTTCCTGTCTCTCTGTAATGGATGTTAAAAAGAAAGAAAGGAATTTAACATATATTACAGAATCATATATCTGTCAGGGAAACTTCTGCAGCAATGGAGAGTCAGGACTCAGAGAGACACAAGTAGAGTTGGAGCTTTGATGTCAAACACTGAATGTTTATTCACAAGTATCGGCCGGGGAAATTCACATCACAAGTCACACAGCCAGAGATTCTGACTGCCCTGGTGGGTTGCCATGTCAAATCTGCCGTGCCTCTCTCTCGATAGACCTTTTAATTAGTTCAGAGAGAGTAAACAACATATTTGGGGAGATAGACTAAACAGCTGGGCACCCTGAATCACTGGCGTCTGACCCTTAATGGCCTCGAAGCCAGTGTTCCCACAGCCGTAAACCATTTCGTGACCGAGAGTTGAACTGGTTTATCAAGATAGCTGGAGCCTCCCATTCCTTAAGAGAGATAACAGAGCCAGGGTTGGTCGTAAACATCAACACACAGAAAAGGTTAAATATCTAGGAATAAAGACAGAAATATTCCCTCACAATATCTATAGTATCTGTAGTTTTTGCCAAGTTTTTGGTTGATGCTTACATGCATACAAAAAAAAAAAAGATGATAGATGGAAACTTCAGAAATGTTTGGTCAGAATGGGTGTGAAACCACAGAGGCTATCTTTATGGTTTCAAATCTTCGTGCTAACTTCTGATCTTTGTTTTCACACCTGTAGCTTGCAGTCGACATAAAAAAAAAGTTTTCCCCAGAGAAATATACTTATTTCTTACAGAGTTCAACGTAAAGACTGATATCAGCCTCAGGTGCATACTGCTAATATGAAGCTACAGTCAGCAGCTTAGCTTAGCACAATGACTAAACAGCTATCTCCACTCAGGGAAGTACTGGACTCCAAATCTAGTCATGAAAGAGAGGATCTCTTACGTTTCTTATGATGACCTGCAGTGGCGGCCGGCCCATAGGGGCCCATAGGGGCGCTAGGGGCGACGCCCCCCCTCTTCCCACATGTTTGATTGTTATTAAAAATAATAAAAAAAATATATTAAAAACAAATATATATGTTTTATTTTGAATGAAAAAGGTAAATATTACATAGTTGGTAACAGTAAAATGTATAATCTACATTAAAATCTTGTTTACAATTGTTTTACGATGTCTAAAGTTACTGATAAGTCACATGTTTCCTGCCTGGCCGCAGCGTGTATCATTACCCTCTCTCGTCTGGGCGGTAAGAAAGGAGCCCTCAGCCAGAGCAGCAGCAGCCAACAAGTTGACTGTTGCTATCTGTAAACTATGCCACCGAAACATAATTTCAGCCAATGAGCGTCGTCAGATCTGATGCCAAAGGGCGCCGTGTCAGCGCCCTGGCCTGTGTGTCTGTGAGTTGTTTGGACTCATATCCAAGGTGACGCAACAGTAGTTGTCGAGGATGGCTGCGTCTGCAGATGGAGACTCCGGTGCTAGTGGATCGCCAGAGCTGTAGATGAACATTTACATGCTTATTGTAGTTGTAAGGGTAATGCCTGCAGCACCATGGAGCATATGTGTGGGCTGGACCTGTAACAGGAAAGGAGTGAGCAGAGGGTTGAGTTGTCAATTATTGTTCAGTTTTCATCTTCCTCACCCTCTCAGACTTTGAGTTGCGCGCGCTGCTAAAGAGACACGATACCATGGAAACCAAACAATGGTGTAGCTGTATTAAAGTCCGTGTGGAAACAGTCGTGAGTAAATCTGATTTTGTCAGAAATCGGGAGAAATATGACCCCGGGAGGAAACCGGGAGAGGGCAATGAAATCGGGAGGGTTGGCAAGTATGACACACACACACACACACACACACACACACACACACACACACACACACACACACACACACACACACACACACACACACACACACACACACACACACACACACACACACACACACACACACACACACACACACACACACACACACACACACACACACACAATATTCATATTTAGTCTCCTGATTTTAAATGGGAATTAAATCATTTGAGTGTTCCCAAAGCACCAGTGTTCTGCAGTTTGTGTTGGCCTACTGTACTGTTGCACAGTTTTGGAATATTCATAGCCAGTGTTGTGCTAGTTACTGAAAACCAGTAACTAGTTACCATTACTAGTTACTTCATTTCAAAAGTAACTCAGTTACTTTACTGATTACTTATACCAAAAAGTAATGCGTTACTGTGAACAGTAACGTATTAGTTTCTTAAAAAAAGGGCTCCCATTATTGACCTTATAGCCTTCATTTCAGTACAGCAACATACCTTGCAATGGCTTTATCAACTTTTCGATTGGCTAGCAGTCCCTCGGTTAAAATCCAGCCGCTGTTGCTCAGGTGGAGGTGGAGTGGCGTCGGATGAGTCTGGGTCTGTGGTCTTAGCTACTAGCTTCGTCCCAGCATGTTGTTTCTGCAGATGTTTCAACAGATTTGAATTGCTATTTTGGGCAGTAGATAGGACCTTTGACCCGCCAACACAACTTACATTTAACGAAAACGTTCTTTTCTTTGTGCTCGACAAAAGTGAAATAGTGAGAATATCTCCAGGCGGAGAAATTCGACTTGAGCTCCGCCGCCGCCATGATAGTCTTGTTAGTAAACACATACATGCCCACAGCGGGTCTCCGCATGTGACACAGGAAGTATCTAAGTACATTTACTCAAGTACTGTACTTAAGTCCAGTTCTCATCTCTGTTCGCCTCGCTGTTGTTGGCGCCGCTCACCAACGTCTGGGAGCCGAGACTATATAAAAAAAAACGTTGTAACGCACCATGTAGTAACGGTAACTGAGTTAAAAAAATAATGTGTTAGAGTACTAGTTACTGCCAAAAATAACGGCGTTGCAGTAACGCGTTACTTTGTAACGTTACTTTGTAACTAGACTAACGCGTTACTTTGTAACGCGTTAGTCTCAACACTGTTCATAGCTAACAACACTGACAATTATGGATTGTCTCATATTTTTAAGCCTCAATTTGAAATCGGGAGTCTCCCGCCAAAATCGGGAGGGTTGGCAAGTATGACACGCACACACACGCACACACCCCCCCCCCCACACCCACACCCACCCACACCCCCACACACACACACACACACACACACACACACACACACACACACACACACACACACACACACACACACACACACACACACACACACACACACACACACACACACACACACATAATGTTCGTATTTAGTCTCCTGATTTTAAATGGGAATTCAATCATTTGAGTGTTCCCAAAGCACCAGTGTTCTGCAGTTTGTGTGGGCCTACTGTACTGTTGCACAGTTTTGGAAGATTCATAGCTAACCACACTGAAGATTATGGATTATCTCATATTTTTAAGCCTCAATTTGTCCCGTCCCCCCCTCGAACATCACCAGAAGTCATAATTTAAGGGGTAATTTCTCAAAAATGTATTCCGGGGGAGGATCCCCCCAGACTGCCCTAGTATGGTTTGGTCACCATTTCCATAGCCCCACCAACAATATTTTCCACCAGCCGCCACTGATGACCTGGATTAAATGTTGGGCTACGCAACTCACACACATTTACTTGTGACAATAGTCATAGTCTTACATTGGTCAGTCAAACAGAATGTCTGGTTTGATTGGTTTGTAGATTAGTTTTTTAGGGCCCTTCACCCACCACTAGCGGTGAGCCAACCTGATGCTGAGTACGATAGTGAATATCATCGTTTGAACAGTAACAGAAATCAAATAGATTTATTTTGAATAGTAACCACAACATAACTTTATCATTTTATAACAAAGGATGTAATTAAAACTCAACAATTGTGCATGCATGGGATTGAGTTGTGTTGTTAACCAGACATTGATTGAACTAAATGGGTTCACATCCAAAAAGCAAAACCAAAATCTATCACATTAACGGCTTTTGCTAAATTTAGCCTGCGGAGGCTTCTTGTACGCTAGTGACATATCCTGTTGCTGCCCAAAGTCATGAGCATTCTTAGTAAACATGCTTTGCGGTCTGTCAAAGCAGAGAAATGGCCAGCCACAGCCTACATCTCACAGATCCGCTCCTGCATGTGGCTTTGCTTGTTGTTTCACATACATGCAAACACCTCAGTGCAGTGAAATTCAAATAACCAAACTATGTTTTTTAGAAATAACACATAAAATATCTATTGTTAGCATTTCAGAAACTATTTCGGAAGCTCTATTTTCCTGTCCAAAAATAGATCTCTCTGCAGAATACGCACCTATAGGAAGCCACTTATCTATCTTGTGCAATAACAATGAATAAGTCACATTTGAGACACTATTACAAACAAGGAAGAACACGGTGAAAATAGCTACATTTTACATTTGTACTATTACATAATTTTTTTGTAAATATCTTTCAAATGTACTGTTTCACTATTTGGTTTGACTTTTAGCACTTGTGGAACGTTTATATTAAAGTATATATATATTTAAATATATCTCTCTAGCAGAAATGCTTTGGTACAACTGGATGACATTAATCTAGGCCTAGGTAAGCATTTCATGGATTAGTAAAAGATCCCTCCATTATTATTGATCCAGCTAGTCTCATTATTACAGGGTTGTTGAAAATATCAGATATAACGTTAAATTGTGTTGTATTTGTATCTTAAGAACAAAGTCAGATTCAACTCGGTTTCTTCAGCCCACCTGTAGTTATGTCACATGCAGGCAGTGTCTTGCATCTAGTTCCTGAGATGAGAAGATGACATATTTGCTCTGAAGTGGTAAAGCCCATCAACAGACACATGAACAGTGAGCGCTATCATCAAAGCACAATGTTCGCTACCTGATGTGCTTTTAGGTGTGAGGAGAAACTTGTATCCTTGTACATTACATGCTCTACTTAAAAAGGAAGCTTTAACAGAAACATGATTTACTGTCGACTTGGGAGTTGTGATTGAGACTTTTAAGGTCATATACTGTATATATATATATATATATACAACCCGGTATCACGGCAAGACGTGAACATGTGACGATTTACCATGCTGGGAGACGTGAAGATGTCCCGATTTTGTCCCTTCAAACGTGACAGTTACACGGTATTGTTAACATGGCCGAACCAGTGGAGAAATACCTGGAAATGCCAATCAAACGCTACCCCGACGGTCAGTTGTTATTGTCAATATTAATATAATAATGATTTATTTTGTAATAGTCACACTCGATTCCGCCGATTTTCTTGTTGCCCCAACTGGTCGACACCTCTTTTAGCAGAAACAAAGGCTACATTAATGTATTACATCGATGTTAATCCATGTGTGTGTTTGAGGAATTAACGGACGTGATGTTGTGCGATTGCGTTGCCAGGCAACAGCTTCGCTTCATGTTAATTTACAAACTCTTCAACTAGAACCGTAGTTATATTTAAAAACATTTTAGAAGTCCTCACAAAATACTTTAATGTAAATTCAAATTTAAATGTGAAAATACAAAAATGCACCCGTCATAAACAATACCGGAAACAGACGTAGGCAAGATCCTCAGCTCGCTGATTGGATGGTTTAGCCGCAATGCACGATGGGAAATGGTGTTTATGCGATGTGAAATCCCAAAACATTTTTTAAAAATAAAATAACACTTTATTCCGAGTGTGCATGCTTTTCTCTTTGGAAGTCATCACATAACTGCATTGTAAAACACGGTTTGGCTGCATTAAATATTACATATCTGAGAAGACTTCTTGACAAACAGGAACAACTGCCACCAAAACTGAAAACATGACGTGGATCTTAAATATATAAGCAGTTAAACAACATCCTACATTTCTTTTCACACAATACGTCTCCTCGCAGTATCAACACTAATTTGGCTGACTTTTATATTTGATCCAATTGGTAGATAGGCTGTATTTACACCATAACGGTGCACAGCTGATATAATGGGACACCTGGTGGTTAAAGCACGTTATTGAATTTTATTATTTTTGTGTTTAGCGCCAGATGAAGACAACTTTTACAACATCCCCAAAAGGACCAAGCAGATAATTATCATATCAAATAATAATTATATTTCCACCCCCATTGCAATAAATACAGAAGGTGAAACATTTTCAATTATGATGGGTCATTATGATTGATCAGATACTCCTGACCACTGCATTAATACATGTTTCATAAGAATCTAATTATTTATTATATTAGCGTAACATTATTTTTTGGTGTTAGCTCTTTTACTTAAGTACAGACGTGAGATTTCCTTTTACAAAAAAGTTGTAAAGTTATGCTTAATGGCCCTAAATAAATCTTAAGAAAAACCTCTTTCTCAATTATTTGGTTTAATATGTTTAATATAACCAATTAGGGTTAGTATTTCTAAGATAAAATGACGACACATTCAAACACAGGATGAGCAGATCAAATAATGGTCAAACAAGGAATATAAAAAGCATCTGTATGATATGATTTCAGATTTTAACATGGAAAAAACTCCCTCTAAACAAAAGGGAAGCTAACATATTTACATTATAAGTCATTGTCAGAGGTCAGTGTGATCAACCAACCTACGGGGTTTATTTGACACACATTCACATTTAGCATTTAACATGAGAGTACACACTTTCTTCAGTCGTCAAATCACTCCTATTCCTTCCTCTTGTAGCCTTCCTTCCAGATAAATGAAGGGCAGCATAGTTCAGATCATTTCCCCCTTCAATCTGTGCGGCAAATAAGAAGCTCATTATACGTTTACTTTTACACAGTTTTGTTTGAATTTATAAACAGATTGGTTGTTGTATTTGGTAAGTAGTCATGTAATAAGAAGGACCTCGTACAGCTAGTCGGTCATTCTGGACAAAATGAATCACCAGAGGATTTAAGATTCCTGCTCACCGGGTTAGGGCTCACATCGCACTAATGACCGGCCAGATGTGCATCCTCCCTTACATGTTTACTGTTAGTGGTGCTGTTTGATTTCATGTTATTATAAAATATGACAATAAATAATGTGTCATTACTTACCATATCATGCACTGGTTGGCTTGAGTCGTCATATCTTGCTTGCCCAGTGGGGTTTTCTATTCCTAAAAATGAAAAATAAAAAACACAAATGAAATTGGTTTAAGCTTCATTTTATATAAGGATCGTAACCCCAATTCATGACTTCCTTGGTCTCGTGTCATCCATGTTTCACGGAAAACTCATGGATGACCATGGTCATCCATGGACATCCGTGATCTGTCCATGGTGGGTGTCCATGGTATGTTTGTCCGTGGTTTGTCCATGGTCATGAAACATGGACAGAACACGTACTACCCGCCTGGCTGTGAACTGACCATGGTTGTCCATGGTCAGACCACGGACATTAAATGGCACCACAGATCAATCACGGAAAACCACGGTTAACTATACCATGGACAGACCACGGTGAACCACGTCTTTGATGTCCATGAATTACCGTGGTCTGTCCATGTTTCACTTGGCCGTGGGTTTCCATGATTCATCCATGGTGCCATTTAACGTCCATGGTCAGACCATGGTCAACCATGGACAATATCACGGACAGATCACGTATGTCCATGGTTAATGTCCATGGTCTGACCATGGTCTGACCATGGACATACATGGTCTGTCCATGATCCTGAGACCAACAAATTGTTTCTTAGTAGCTTAATAAGACAGACATTTGACCTAACAGAAAATTGGAAACATCATTGGCAATGATTGGTGATACATTTATTTTATATAATATCTTAAATAAAATATTTCTGTTAAGACCCAAATTCTGCTGTTATTTATTATTTTATCTTTAAAGCATGAGGTTGAGGTTCATCCTGTACTTTATGATGTTACATCTCTTGCACAATATGTAATAAAATCAGTGTATACCATTTTCTAAATAATTCAACAACACTTACCTTTACATTTTGAAGTTCGGCAACAGAAGAAAATAATGTTTCCAATCACAGAAATTACCAAGCAGACGATCGCTATCACCAGCGCAAAGACTTCAGGACTTGTAATTTTCTCTGAACAGCAAAGAAAAAACACAAAGCAATCATAATGTTACGAATTTTTTTCGAATATCACCTCTAATATTCAACATTATAAAACCATACCTAATTGCGGATGTGTAACATCTCCAAATAGTATCTCTCCACATGTGGCCACAGCACAGTAGTAAGTCCCGGCATCAGATGAGCTGAAGTTCTTTGAGAAGCGATAAACACAAGTCTTCTGAGTGTCCGGTAACTTCTCACATTCCTCTTGTCTCCTTCCATCAGTGTACATTATGTTTGGAAGAAATGTATCTGATCCAGCTCTGAACCAGAACACACTGATGTCTCCTTGACATGTTTTATTCTCCGATTTAGAGAGGACCGAACACTGAAGGGTCATCGAGTTTTCTTGAGGAGCCGGATCAGATAATGTCGGGCACTGAACAGAATAGTTTGAAGTCCTCTGAGTGTTTCCTAGAAAATAAAAAAGTGTTAAAAAGCACATTCGACAGCATAAAATGTGTTTACATCCATTTTAAATGTGGTAAAAAAATTTGCAAAGAAAAAATACATTTTTAAACATTGATTAGTGCTTAATCAAAAAAACTTTAAAAAAACTGATAATGTAGTTAATTTGTGGTTTTAACTTAATTTTAAGATTCAAGACATGGTGAAATTATATTTTGTTTTATCAAGAACCCAAATCATCACAAATATTTGGAAATAAATTATTCAAACCAATTTGTAGATGTTAAATCAGGGTTCGGATACTTAAAGCTATTTTGAAGCTTTTAATCAGATCTAAAACATTTGAAAATCTTGTAAAAACTTAGATCACGTGTTTACCTTTTAGTAACAAATAGGTCCCACTCCATACACGATTCCTAAGCAAATCCTCGATTGAGCAGTGATACATTCCTTCATCTTCTTGGATTGTCCTCCGAATGGTCAGGGTGCTTAAATGGTTACCAATATGTACCTCCAATTTTGAGTCAGAAAACCCTGGTTCGAACGAAGGTTTTGAGGATTCGGGCAGTGTCACAATTAATGTCAGAGTCTCTCCAGCACTCTGCTTGTACCAGCGGAGCTCTCTGCGCCTTATCTCAGTTTTAGGTAGAGCACACGTTAAGGTAGCAGATTCACCAAGTTGAACTGTAGTCACTGGAGCCAGTGTATCTGAAATAATTGACATAAAACAAACCGTGAAACAGTAAAAAACAATTAGTGTACAAAATGGGTATTCAACATGCAAAAACAAGTAAATATTTAACTTAATACTTGCACCTACATCCTTGATGAAGAAGAAGCAGTGTTACCGATAGCAGTAACATCTTGACAATGTCTCTTGTTTTTTGTTTTCAATGTGTACAAAGGGTCACATGGCCACCCATATGCGTGTCACTCTGCATCTGATTGGTTTTCACAGAATAAAGATTTAAAAAAGTGCACTTCCTGTCTCAGTGGTCCTATTCGGATCTGTTTGAAGCATATCACTTCATTCTTCTCAAGTTATTTAAGCAAACATTCCAATCAAGCTCTTTTTTTTTACGGGAAAAAAAGTGAAACTGTAAAGACAGCTTTGGACGACAAAATCAATGACACTGAATATGAATGAGAAAACTATGAGACTCCATAAACAAGTGCTAGACTAGTCTTAGTTACAAGGAAACTGGATTAACTAGCTTTAAAATTAGCTACACTGTGCTTCCAGTGAAGTGGCCCCCCCACTTTTCAGCCCTGCCCAACATTTTCGCAGCAGCAGATGCCTTGGAAAACTGTACAAATCCCTTTTTAATAATTCCCCTAAAGTCGCATCTAAAACGCGATCTGATCTAGCTGTGTATATTTTGTTATTTTTGATTGTTATATTCAATCTCACTAGCTACAGGCATGTTTGAAGCTTGTAAAGGGAAGATGACAGCTCTCACTCGCCACTCTGCTGTTCCTCAGCGCCACTCCCCCTCCCTCCCGCTGACAAGGTGTATAGTAATCATAGATAACACGGCAGGGTCCGTTAAAGTTTGTTTTAATCTGATTTCAAATAAGCAAATTATTGGCTTTCAGAATATTAAACTTGTTTCGGCAAATTCAGATGATAAATAGAAAATAGATAAATACAAATTTGAAGCTTGTAAAGGCATAATTACAAGCGGAGAACGGAGTAATTTAACGTCACTGCAGGCATAACAACAGCCGGTGTTTCTCGTGAGTGTTATTCCCGGGAAAACAAACACAATACAAACAAACGCAAAAATACACAAACACACACGTATATACACGCGGCGCAGAACACTGTATAAATCCCGTTTCAATAATTCCCCTCTACTCTAAAGTCGCATCTAAAACGCGATCTGATCTAGCTGTGTATATTTAGTTATTTTTTATTGTTTCCATCTCAGTAGCTACACGCATTTTTTAAGCTTGTAAAGGGAAGACCGCAGATCGCCTCTCACCGGCCACTCTGATCTTCCACAGCGCCGCTCCCCCTCCCTCCCGCTGAAATTATGAATGTAAGGCATATAGTAATCATAGATAACACGGCAGGGTCCGTTACAGTTTGTTTTCATCTGATTTCAAATAAACAAAGTTTTGGCTTTCAGAATATTAAACTTGTTTCGGCAAATTCAGATGATAAATACAGGTTTGAAGCTTGTAACGGCATAACAAGCGGAGAACGGAGTAACTTGACGTCACAACAGGCATAACAACAGCCGGTGTTTTCCTGTGAGTGCGAAACGAAAATATCTTCCCTCCGTAGTATTTTGATAATTTGCTCCGCTAATAATCAATCAGATCGATGGATTCCAGAGAAGAGAAAACTTTAAAGGCCTTTTTCTCAAAATGATGACTCTGTAATAGTCATTATATAATGTGACATATTTTGCTTAATATTTGGAGTACAAAAACAATCCTGATATCATTAGAAAGCTAGGAATCAAAATGTGTCTTCGGGTCAATGCGACTGATTTCGATGGAGCAGGTCACTTTGCATTAGTTAAAATAAAGTAGGCAGACATAACAGGAAGAATATGTACATTTTAACCCAATCAAATAGGACATTGTCACACCATTCAAATGTATCCATGTAAATTGCAACCAATAAAAAAGCTTAGATTTGTTTATTTGTTACGTTGTTTACTTTATTTGTTACGTTGTTCTGTGTGTCAGCCATTAACCTCCTAGATAGAGAGAATATAGCCTACACTTGCAAACATGTCAGAAGAACCGACGCAGAAGAAAACTAAATACAGTCAATCTAAACTTAAATGTAACAACTGGAAGGTCACATCCCTGACATCCACATCTCCGGAGCCTGGACCTTCTTCAAACAGCGAAGCCAGATGAACCCAGCAGCAGCTCTGCGGCCGCAGAAACGGTCAAAACCGCCGCCGCCGTTGTTGAACCAAAATAGGCTGGTTCCGACTGCAAGGAGGTTTGTTGTCGGGACAGTGAGTCGGGTAAAGCTGTACAGCTAACTATCAGAAAAAAGGAGACCACTAGTAGATTATTTGGGCAAAGAGAAGGTACTTCAACGCAGAATGGTACAAAAACAGAGAGTGGTTAATTCTTTGCAAAACCACTAAACGATAGTGATAAATTGCGATGTTAATGAGCTCATGATAACCTCATATATTTTTAACTTAGGATCATACCTGTGTGTTTAGTCTAGAAAAAGGTAAATGTGTGCATTTTATTATAAAGTTGTGTATATTTAGACTGTTGCAAAAACTAAGAAGCTTATAAACATCAGGTTTAAAACTAAAAGAGCTTTACAAAAAAGTAATACAATCAAAGATGTTTGGGGTTTTATTTGAGTTATTCATTTACATTTTTTGTCAAAGAGATGCTGATTTGAAACCGTTGTTAGGCCTACATATTACGGTATTTCCTGTTTCTGCCGAGAGAGGGGAGTTTGTCCCAAAGCTTGTGCTGTATTTACTCCCTCCATCTGACAGGAGGGAGCCTCATGTGTTACTCCACTGAGTTCACTCCATCACGGAGGGGGAGTGTGTAGGGGTAGGGTGTAAGGCAAGGTTTGGGATTGGGCCATACACACTCGCACTTTTTTTGGCCCCCCCACTTCTAAAATGAATCCGGCGCGCCTGCACCAGACACAAGTATCACCAGCAAAAGATGTTATAAGAGTCAGTAAAAACTAATCTCATAATGACTCACTCAAATAAGGAAACTTTACATATAATTCTGTTTACTTGAAATGTTGTTTAAGCACAACATATCTAGTTGCAATAATGATTAGCTTAGTCCAGATGGGAATCTGGAGCATCCTGGGTCGGAGCAGCCTTTTTTTCTTCCAGAGAACTATATGTGGCTATAGCAGCTCTTTTCATCAGTCATTCCTCATCATAAATGTAAAAGGTTTGTGGAATAATACATAGATGCAAATGTAAACAGAAGCTAGATCGGCAAAGGGCGATATATTGCTAACGTTTAAGTGGTATCCAGCCTTACGAATTAGAAGGGCTTCTAGTTAACATTATGCTAACTAAATGCTAACAAATCAGTGGCTCACCATGCAAAACTACTCGTTATTGAAAAATGAACACTAAATATTAACCTTTCTTGTGTCCCAATGTTAACTTGAGATAGGTCTACTTACATTTTAAACGGTGTATTCACTATTCAGTGTTTTTGTCTGATAATTCAGCAATTATTTTTAACACATACAGTAAACAGCCAGCGGATGTCACTCTTACACTTATTCCCATTACCTGTAAAGGCGTACTTGGATGATAATGCTTGAACTAAGGTATTTGGAGAGTAGGCTTAAAAAAAGTTGCCTGTCGATAGAGTGATACATGGATGATGTGTCTGTGACGGCCAACCCTTAAAGTTAGCATTGTAGTAGTTCCTTTGACCAAAACCAAATGGGATTTTGGATTATAGCAGAAAAAACATGTTTGTGGTAAACAGCAGAAGTTAGACGCTAACATGAGACCATAAATAGGGCGGTTCAGGATTTTGATCAGATGATGGTGGTTATAAGCCCAGTGGTAAACATGTCAAGGTGTCAACATGTCTTTAGTCAAGACACATAGTTACTAGCAACATTTTCCTTTGTGGTTGCAAATCATTCGACATCTCAAATAACCCAATAATTATGAACCCCCCTCTAGTGTTTGTGTCTCCCCCCTTACTTCGGTGTTCCTGATTACATTTTATCGGTCTGTTTTAACTCTACTTACATTAACACTAAAATAAACAACCATCACCAAATTTTATTAAACACCCTTTTAAGCTGTACACAATATATCAGACTGCTGGATTACATGAATAAGTGCAATGAATACAAACAAATATAGACACTGAAAATGTTTTCCAAAATTAACATGTTTGTCGATTTGTGGGTGTGTACTAACTGATGGATGAACATAATCTAGGTCAGGGGTGTCGAACTCAATTTCATGTTGGGCCACATTAGCATTATGGTTGCACTCAAAGGGCCGGTTGTAACTTTAAGACTATATAAATATATAATATATATATATTCCATAATGTATTATATTATATTATTGGCTCTGCATTGGATTATTATCAGTTCTGGTACTAACTTCATAAATAAATACGTCTGAAAGCAGAAGTCTAGGGCAAATAATTGAAAGCAAGTATTCAACAATTACACCAATTGTATTGTATATTATATTCTTTGCAAGCTCTTGCGGGCCACATAAAATGAGGTCGCAGGCCGGATTTGGCCCACAGGCCTTGAGTTTGACACCCCAGATCTAGGTTTACCAAATAATCTCCTATGTCGGTCATTTTTGACCGGGAACATCATAGGTGTAGCAAAGTTGACTAAAACACAAAAAACTCAATGAAAGCAGTTAACAGCAAATGTTATATGTTCAAATGTCCACTGTGGAATATATCATTAGGCTTTGAAGCAATCAAATCTAAAACACAATATTTATGAATGATAAAAGTAGTAAATCGGTCAGATTTGACCCGAACACGACAGGGGGATAAAAATGAAAGGTGACTTCTTCACAACACCATTAAAGTGGTAGATTTATTTAATAGTTGGGGTACAAATAATCATGCATAACTTAAATGTGTAGTGCTGTGTTCACCAGAGCAATGGCAGCCAAGATGGTGATAAGTGAGGGGGAGTGTCCAGCGTTCTACACTTAACTGTATGACCTTCATGAGAGCACCATTTGTGTGCTCATATTATACTGCATCTTGCCATTTTTGGCATTTGGACACACTCAAGCACTCAAAATAGCAAATTTTATTACAGAAGTACGCAAATAAAGACATGGCAATAAAGTACGCTCAGTACTCTCAGCTATTAAATTCTGATCTCTTTAGTTTTGAAACTCCAAAAATCATATCATTAACAAGTCCCTTGGTATAAGGTAAAACAGTTATGAAATGTCGACATGTCAAAATGGGTTAAATATGCCAAAAGAAAGACAAAGACTGATTAGGTTTCTTCAGCGTGTTTTGTGTTGCACTGTTGGAGAAGCCTGTGACCTAAGAATTTCATCGGCATAACTGCACTGTAGCTATGTTCGTATGACTAAATGAAGAACCTTGAACCCCCCTTAGTATTATAAAAAATGCATTTAAAAAAGGAAGCATTAAATCAACACAACTCCCAATTGCGGTCAGATGTTTTTACAGAGCATTGGCCGAGACAGTAAGTAGATGACGCTCATGGAAGAAGTAAACAGATTTGAGCATTCATAACGTATACAAAATGGCAGAGGAGAACATCTTGAAACAGTTATGTCTGATGGCCCAAAATAAATCCTAACAAAATCAATCCCCCCATGATCTTTAACATTTTCTTTAATGAAAAACACACTTTGGTTAATATTTTAAGATAAAAGACGACACATACAAACACATAATCGAATATTGGTGAAACATCGGATAAAAGAGAATATCTGTTTGCTGCTATTTTATCTTTTAGCATTAATCCTAATGTAAATCTTTGTCAGAGGTCAGTATTATCAACCAATTTACATTTTTAATAGACTCACATTCACATTCAGCATTTAACTTGAGAGTACACACTTTCTTCAGTCTCCATCTCTCTCTTCTTTCCTCCTCTTGTAGCCTTCCTTCCAGAGAAATGTACCGCGGCATAGTTCAGATCATGTCCACCTTTAGTAAATAATTGTTTGATTACAGAATTATAATGGTCTATTAATAATTTGTAGCAGACTGCTGCTAATATAACAATGTGTTGCCATAGACACAGTCCTGATATCTAAACACAGCAAGCTAACTAGATTTTTAAAATGATGTTAAACCAATATTAATTGTCAAAGGATTTACCTCTTTAGTAAGAAGCCATTTAATTAACTGGATGATGAGAATCATGTTAATCAAAATAACCAAAAAAGAAAGAATGTCGTAAGATTACTTACAATATCCTGCACAGGTTGGCTTGAGTTGTCATGTCTCGAATGCAAAGCGGCGTTTTTATTTCCTAAATATGAAAATAAAAACATTAATATTATGAATTTAAACTGAGTTTTCAATACAGATCCCCGGCAAATGGCATAACTTCATATTATCTACATTGCATTATGGGGTTAAGCATATTTAACATAAATGGAGCAACCAATATGGAGAATCGTGCTGCAGATGTTTGCTGATAAATTCATATAATAATATTCAGAATAACAGAATTCCATGTATAAAATAAACAGATTTTTTAAGTATAATAGTATCAAAAGAATTGAACTTTGATGAAACATTAAACATTTTAACTTATTTATATGATGTGGTGTTCACCGGAGCAACAGCAATAGCGGCTGGCCTCGCTACGTCTGAAATAGCCCGATAGGGATTAGTTTGAGATATGTCCACAGTTCCACAGTGTTATGAGTGCAACATTCAGGTACGCATAGCACATACACATTTGGGACGGTGTTATGCACTCAAACTGAAAATTCAACTACAGAAGTACGCAAATTGAGGTACATCACTTGATTGGGTCATTATTCTGTCATGAAGTATTGGCTCTTCTGCACTCTGCTTCTACCAGTGGAGCTGTTTACGCTGACTCTCACAATTAAGGGTAGCACAGGTGAAGGTCGCAGATTACCAAGTTCAACTGTGGTCACTGGAACCATCTGAATTTGTTTTACTGCATACATTTTGTAAAGCAGTAAATAGGCATATATATATAATTAAATGTTCAGGTAATTTTAGGTAAAAGTGTAGGTAATAACTAAGGGGGGGGTATGTTCAGAAATCTGAGCTGTATGTGTGAACAGAGCAGCCGGTTCAATTGCTTATCAGTTCGGTATCTGTTGTGACAATTAAATTATTTATTTAGAAAAAAGCAACACATTAACAAAGTATCTTTACATAGCATTGACACAGACAGTACACAGATGTGGAAAATGTACATTTAAAGACTTGAAACTTTATGATGTATGTTTTCACAACAAATTACTCACAATGAAACAAATATGTATCTCTACACAGTGTACAGTATGTCTATCTACACAAGCTTACACTAGCTTTTATATATTTTGTTGTGTCATGATGATTACTTGCAAAACATATACATACAGTACAATCCAATATATTAATTGGATTAATGACATTAGGGGCTAGTACCTTTCTTAAACAGAATGAAAATACATATTACATCTGCAAAGATTAGCAAATCCAGTATTTACACCATCAAGCCAACCCAAGAGCCCGGGCATCAGTGTAGATACACTCTTCTTTCATTGCTTTTGCACCCCCAGTCCCTTTGCTAGATGTCCTTCTGATGAAGGTTGGTGCAGAATAAATCAATGAGTCATCATCTGTCTGTGAAAATATAGAGAGAAATGTTATGAGACAACATTTTCACAAGCAGAAAAAAAAACATGCTGACAACTTTAGTCTTTTATTTTTCACCCTACCTGCTGACTTGGAGGATGTTTACCCGCTGTTGTTTCATTTGTATGCAGAGTAACAGCAGCTGTATTATATACAAAGAAAAACCTTCATGTGAAGCTACTTTTGCCAAATATGTTTGATATATATTTGTATCAGTGAATGTACTTACTCTTGCAAACACCACAGGATTTCCCCTTCAGTTTCTTGATTGCATAAATGAGAAAGGCATTAACAATCACACATATAGCCAAAGCAGCACCTAACAGAGAGATGATGGTATTGTTCTTCTGCTGATTCAACAGGAAGTCTGATGACACAATGTGGGGAAAAAAGCAGATAATGAACATTAACATTTGGCATGTCTGAAATTAAGAGCAATTTCTAAGTGATTATGTTATAAACCATCACTTGACCTTAATCAATCTCATATGCTATATTGCTAATTACAGTTAAACATGATGCAGTTACCTGTAGTGTTGAGTTCTGATCTATTTCCAGAAATGATGTCCTCACATGCAGCCACATCGCAGTGACATGTCTTGTAGAAGCTGTAGACACATTTCTTTTTTGAGGGTCCACCTGGTTCCTTTTCATGTACTTCAACACCGTTTCCTCGAGTATTATTCAAACTTTGAATAAAAGCCTTGAAACAGCACAGATTTTGTTCTTCTGGTCGTGTTTCATTCTCGGAGTCGGAGAGTATTGAACACTGCAGAGTCACAGAGTCTCCAGGATGGACTGGATCAGTTGGAGAAACTGCAGTGCTTTCAGGTTCTGGGAAATGTAGTTTCAGTTAGATAGAAATACGATCATGATTTTTAAAACAAAGCTGCAATCAGTATTAGGTAAATAAATTGGCATTCAAGTAAATGTATTATTACTTCATAATTATACTGTCTCAAATACAAATTCCTTGAGTGAGATTATAAGTATTTCATTAAAGATACTCTTATCGATACTTTTCAATAATTTGGTGCTCAAAATTATAGAAATTAATACAAGATGTGAAGATTAAACAGTAATTGTATTATTGCAGAAATAACTGTATAACTTATACATTAGCTTCTCAGAAGCAGACACAAATAAATAAAATAACTTAAAGGGACCTGGCTCGCCCTATCATGCTTTTTGGGGTTTTCCCTCAGACAGAGGATGAAAAGAGGCATTTTTTGTAACATTTTTTAACATTTGTAAATCATTTACATCTTCATCCAGACATTTCAAACTGACAACCTAGCTCGACAAGAGATCCTTAAAACATTGTCCTACAGTGACATAATGCAAAACTGTGATAAGAATAAATTGGTCAAAAGGCTAAGATGGCAAAAAGATAAAGGTGAGTACGTATATTATTCTGGATTATACTTTTAAATCATCACAAAATAAATGATGTGCTGAACTGAAACACGTCAAAATGTTTCTGAAGGTTTAAACATAGAACAACGTTTTTGAGCTTAACATATGTCAATTTCTAGTAAACGACCAACAATTGCTGTATCATACATTGAAACGTTGACCTTTAACAACATTTAAATGTAGTTTTCCAATTCACAATGACATCTGTAAGTTTAACTGGTTTATAAAGCATTCAATGAAAGGCCAAATTATTATAGGTGTAGGAACTCACATTAATACACTGTCAGTGTTAATAAACTAAAAAAAGAGAAGGCGATGTGCCTATAAGACTGCACTCAAGTAAACAAAACATATTACCCGTGCGCAGCAGCTAACCTGCCTGCGAGCCTTCGCTCAGGTCACATTTACACACGGCGCGGCTGAAGCCCGCTAGCACTATTAGCACTAGCAGTATCGCTAGAACCGGTTTAGATTCAATGAGTGTCTCGTTTGCAAATGCTTCATTAAGTTGCTTGTGTTACCCCCTTTTCAAGCAACTAATTGAGTACATAGATTACACCTTGCACTATCGCCACTACATTTTTTAAAAGTGCACCCAGACCTTCGATCGCTTCGCTCTGTCCACCGTGCATGCGGGTGTCCATCCCATCCATCCATCTTCTCCCGCTTATTCGTGGTCGGGTCGCGGAGGTAGCAGTTCCAGCAGAGAGCCCCAAACTTTCTTTTCCCTGGCCACATCAACCAGCTCTGACTGGGGGATCCCAAGGCGCTCCCAGGCCAGCGAAGAGATATAATCCCTCCACCTGGTTCTAGGTCTACCCCTTGGTCTCTTCCCAGCTGGACGTGCCTGGAACACCTCCCTAGGGAGACGCCCAGGTGGCATCCTAACTAGGTGCCCGAACCAGCTCAATTGGCTCCTTTTGACGCGAAGGAGGAGCGGTTCAACTCCGAGTCCCTCCCGGATGACCGAACTTCTCACCTTATCCCTAAGGGAGACACCAGCCACCCTGCGGAGAAAACCCATCTCGGCCGCTTGTACCCGCGATCTCGTTCTTTCGGTCATGACCCATCCTTCATGACCATAGGTGAGGGTAGGAACGAAAATGGCGCGGTAGACAGAGAGCTTTGCCTTCTGGCTCAGCTCCCTTTTCGTCACAACGGTGCGGTAAAGCGACTGCAGTACTGCTCCCGCTGCTCCGATTCTCCGACCCATCTCACGCTCCATTGTTCCCTCACTCGAGAACAAGACCCCGAGATACTTGAACTCCTTCACTTGGGAGAAGGACTCATTCCCTACTTGGAGTGGACAGTCCATCGGTTTCCTGCTGAGAACCATGGCCTCAGATTTGGAGGTGCTGATCCTCATCCCAGCCGCTTCAAACTCGGTTGCGAACCGATCCAGTGAGTGCTGAAGGTCGCAGACCGATGAAGCCATTATAACCACATCATCTGCAAAAAGCAGTGGTGCAATCCTTAGTCCACCGAACTGCAGACCCCCTCCCCCACGACTACACCTCGAAATCCGATCCATGTATATTACAAACAGGATTGGTGACAAAGCGCAGCCTTGGCGGAGGCCAACCCTCACCTGAAATGGGTCCGACTTACTGCCGAGGACCCGGACACAGCTCTCGCTTTGGGAGTACAGAGATTGGATGGCCCTGAGTAGAGACCCCCTCACCCCATACTCCCGCAGCACCTCCCACAGTGACTCCCTGGGAACCCAGTCATACGACTTCTCCAAGTCTACAAAACATGTGTAGACTGGATAAGCGTACTCCCAGGCCCCCTCCAGGATCCTTGCGAGAGTAAAAAGCTGATCCGTCGTTCCACGACCAGGACGGAATCCGCATTGTTCCTCCTCAATCTGAGGTTCAACAATCCGCCTGAGCCTCCTTTCGAGTACCTTAGAGTAAACTTTCCCGGGGAGGCTGAGTAGTGTGATGCCTCTGTAATTGGCACACACCTTCTGATCCCCCTTTTTAAAAAGGGGAACCACCACCCCGGTCTGCCACTCCTTTGGTACTGTATTCGACTTCCACGTAACGTTGATGAGACGTATCAACCATGACATTCCCTCAACACCCAGAGACTTCAGCATTTCTGGGCGGATCTCATCCACCCTGGGGCTTTGCCACTGTGAAGTTGTTTGACGACCTCAGCGACCTCCCCCCGGGAGATTGGTGTCGATCCCCCGTCATACTCCAGCTCTGCCTCTAACATAGAGGGCGGAGTTGTCGGGTTCAGGAGTTCCTCAAAGTACTCCTTCCAACGCCCTAACACTCCATCAGTTGAGGTCAACAACGTCCCATCCTTACTGTACACAGCTTGGATGGTTCCCTGCTTCCCCCTCCTGAGGTGTCGGACAGTTTTCCAGAACAACTTTGGTGCCGCCCGAAAGTCCTTTTCCATGTCTTCTCCGAACTTCTCCCACACCCGCTGCTTTGCCTCGACCACGGCTGAGGCTGCTGCCCTTCGGGCCTGTCGGTACCTTGCAGCTGCCTCGGGAGTCCCCCGGGATGACAAATCCCTGAAGACCTCCTTATTCAGTCGGACGGCTTCCCTGACCACCGGTGTGTAACCAGGAGGTTCGAGGGTTACCGCCCCTTGAGGCACCTAGGACCTTGAGACCACAGCTCCCCGCCGCGGCTTCGGCAATAGAGGCTTTGAACACCGACCACTCTGGTTCAATGTCCCCAACCTCCACAGGAAAGCCCGAAAAGCTCCGCCGGAGGTGTGAGTTGAAGGCCTCCTGAACTTGGGCTTCCTCCAGACGTTCCCAGTTCACCCGAACTACACGTTTGGACTTACCAGGTCTATCCAGAGGCTTCCCCCGCCACTCGACCCAACTCACTAGATGGTGATCAGTTGACAACTCCGCCCCTCTCTTTACCCGAGTGTCCAAAACATACGGCCTCAGGTCCGATGATACGATAACGAAATCGATCATGGACCTTCTGCCTAGGTGGTATTTGAACATGGTATTTGTTATGGCCAATCCATGACTAGCACAGAAGTCCAGTAACAAACCACCAGTCCGGTGCAGATCAGGGGGGCCGTTCCTCCCAATCACTCCCCTCCAAGTGTCTCCATCATTGCCCACATGTGCGTTGAAGTCTCCCAGCAAGATTAAAGAGTCCCCTTCAGGAGCCCCATACAGGACTCTTTCCAGGGTCTCCAAGAAGGCCGTATACTCTTAACTGCTGTTGGGCGCATAAGCATACACAACTGTCAGAGTTTTCCCCCCCATAACCCGCAGGTGTAGGGAGGCGACCCTCTCGTCTACTGGGGTAGACTCCAACAACGAAGCACCAAACCGGGGACTTGTGAGTATCCCCACATTCGCCCGGCGCCTCACACCTTGAGCAACTCCGGAGAAGAATAGAGTCCAACCCCTATCCAGAAGTAAAGTTCCAGAGCCGACGCTGTGCATAGAGGTGAGCCCAACCATATCCAACTGGTAACGCTCCACCTCCCGCACAAACTCCGACTCCTTCCCCCACAGAGAGGTGACGTTCCAAGTCCCCAAAGCCAACTTCTGTCGCCTGGGTCTGGTCCGTCGAGACCCTCTGCCTTCACTGCCACCCTTCTGGCAGCGCACCCGACCCCATCGCTGTTTCCCGTAGGTGGTGGGCCCGCAAGACGGAGAAGCGGAGGTGTTGCCCACGTCGCCTTTTTGGGCTGTGCCCGGCCGGGCTCCGTGGGATGCGGGAGTCTCACAACAATAATAAGAGCGCTGTTGAGAGAGATGACGAGTGGCATTTACATTGGCCAATCAGAGGGGTCTCAAACCGGATACATCACACGGGATGAGGGTTCCCAACCAACCAGAATGGTTTAAAGTTAAACTAAGGAAGTAGACATAACACATATACCGATAGCAGCACCGTTTGTCCAGCGGCTTAACGGTATACCGATACCGTCCAATCAGGTACCAGTATTGACTTAGTACCGGTACTCGGTACCCATCCCTACCTTTAACTCTTAGGTCAGTTTGTGTCAGGAATTTGAGGTTCTGTTGGCTTATTTGAATACAGTAGTAGACCGCAGCATCACTTAGCTTTGCTTCTTTAATACTGTAACAATCACAAAGGGAGTCGGGAACAGGCTTCAAGTTATTAGGCTTTAATAACTCTTCTTATTCTCGGATGATCACAGGTTCATGTACAGCTTGTGGGTTAAACCTCACACTAACTCTAACTCCCACATATACCCATATATATATCAGTGTCTACGTCACAACTTCCCGCCCTAAAGCCCATCAAGCAGATAAAATGATAGTTATGTTAAACCGGTAGTTTTTTTTGTACGTATCTACTTGTCGTCAGCCATTCCTCTTCTGCAGGGCTTTCCCGCCCCGATACCACTCTTCATTTGAAAACGGCCAATCATAAAAGAGGAGGGGTGTAACCAATTAGATTTGGCGTTACTGGGACACGGTAGGCCCACTTCCTAAAATTTCTCCGCGCGTGAGAGCAGGCCAGAGTTTCACGAGCAGAAGAGCAGGAATTGCTCGCGAGAGTGCAAGAGACCTCATGTAGATGCTGCACATGCTCAAGGCATGTTTCTCCCCTGCAGGCTTCAATATTGCTCTCGCGCGAGTGCCATTTTAGTGCTCGCGAAAATAATATACTGTAGGTCCGCGGCTGCTTGACTTGACCTTGCGGGGATCTCATATGCCCTCGCGATTTATGACAGAGATTTGCCGCCATACCGCACCTAGACCAGCATCACTGTGCAGCTCTGTGATTGGCAGAGATACGGGGGATGCCTGAGTGACACCCTCAGCATCCTATACAGGGTCGCTACAATACGTAGAACAAATAGTTCACGCTCTTCTGTAGCTGTGATGTGATCATTACTCTTAAGGCTAAATGTCTTTCTTAAGACTTCAGGAAAGTCTCCAGAAACAATCCTGATCCAAAACAAGCTTCCCGAAGACTTGCGGGGACATTTCAGCTCCACAGAAACTCCAACACCAACAGTCTTTGTCTCAAAGTTTGGTTTTTTTGTGCACTCTGAAAATAAATTGTACATTAACCAGAGAAAAAATGAGCTATCTCAATTATTGTAAACATGGAGACACACATCTGAAAATCAATGACATTTGTACATGTACTTACGTCCCACTGCTAGCATCAGCAGTAAATAAAATATGATCCTCATTTTCTGTTTATTCCACTTGAGACTGGTGCAATTTTGACACGCATTAAAAATGATTCACTATAGTGTCATTATATAAAGTGGGAGTTAATAGTTTCAGAGCAATCTCATTGGCCTCCTAAGTCACCTTTTCATAGTCCTCAGATACGCAGTTCATTTAAAAATAGGAATCATAACAATAGGAATAAAATTGATAAGTTTGATTAATCTACATTTGGAAAGTATTTGTTACACTATTACACAACAATAGAGAAGCTGTCTATGCGGAATATAATGGACTCCTAGTGATAACCTGCCCACTCTGCCTGTCAGTCACCTGTAGCAAACATAGCAGACAGAGGAGATCTCTTACCACATTGTATTACCTTTATACATAGTGGAGAGAAAGGCAAGAACAGCGCACCACTTTATTAAAGCTCCTTAAGTGTTTTTAAATGAATAACAGGAACACCGACTGCAGTCAAACTCTGGCATTAGAAGTATTAATAAGAACTGAGACCCCCATCATCCCATTCACAAACTGTTCTGTCTGTTGCCGTCTGACAGGCGGTGACGCAGCATCAGGTCTGAAACCACCAGACTCAGAGACAATTTCATCCCACAGGCCATAAGACTGCTTACTGCCTGAGCTCTGTTAAGATCCTCCATAACCTAAAGCATGCATCTCTCTGCATCTTACAATATATTTATCTTAATGTTAATCACAATCAGGGGCGGACTGGGACTAAAAATCAGCCCGGGAAACTTGACCTGCTGACCGGCCCAAAAAATTGTGAATTGTCCGACCGACCCACTACAGTACCGGCCCACCGGGAAAACTCCCGGTATTCCCAATGGCCAGTCCGCCCCTGATCACAATAAACAGTATTTTATTTTTTAACTATTTAATTGTACATGTTTATAGACTCCTGCATTTACTTGGTCACTTACAACATTCTCTGCATTATTTAGTTTATTGTTTTATTTATTTCTGACATGTATATAGTAGTTAACGTCATAAGCATTACTTGCCCATTGGTCTTGCAACATAATCTGCACTATTCTAATGTTTCTTCTTGCACTTAATTAGTTTTTATCGTTGTATGTCCTATATATATATACAGTGGGGCAAAAAAGTATTTAGTCAGCCACCAATTTTGCCAGTTCTCCCACTTAAAAAGATGAGAGGCCTGTCATTTTCATCCTAGGTATACCTCAACTATGAGAGACAAAATGAGAAGAAAAAAAATCCAGAAAATCACATTGTCTGATTTTTAAAGAATTTATTTGCAAGTTATGGTGGAAATAAGTATTTGGTCAATAACAAAAGTGAATCTCAATACTTTGTTATATACCCTTTGTTGGCAATGACAGAGGTCAAACGTTTTCTGTAAGTCTTCACAAGGTTTTCACACACTGTTGCTGGTATTTTGGCTCATTCCTCCATGCAGATCTCCTCTAGAGCAGTGATGTTTTGGGGCTGTCGCTGGGCAACAAGGACTTTCAACTCCCTCCAAAGATTTTCTATGGGGTTGAGATCTGGAGACTGGCTAGGCCACTCCAGGACCTTGAAATGCTTCTTACGAAGCCACTCCTTCGTTGCCCGGGCGGTGTGATTGGGATCATTGTCATGCTGAAATACCCAGCCACGTTTCATCTTCAATCCCCTTGCTGATGGAAGGAGGTTTTCACTCAAAATCTCACGATACATGGCCCCATTCATTCTTTCCTTTACACGGATCAGTCGTCCTGGTCCCTTTGCAGAAAAACAGCCCCAAAGCATGATGTTTCCCCCCCCCATGTTTCACAGTAGGTATGGTGTTCTTTGGATGCAACTCAGCATTCTTTTCCTCCAAACACGTCTAGTTGAGTTTTTACCAAAAAGTTCTATTTTGGTTTCATCTGATCATATGACATTCTCCCAATCCTCTTCTGGATCATCTAAATGCTCTCTAGCAAACTTCAGACGGGCCTGGACATGTACTGGCTTAAGCAGGGGGACACATCTGGCACTGCAGGATTTGAGTCCCTGGCGGCGTAGTGTGTTACTGATGGTAGCCTTTGTTACTTTGGTCCCAGCTCTCTGCAGGTCATTGACTAGGTCCCCCCGTGTGGTTCTGGGATTTTTGCTCACCGTTCTTGTGATCATTTTGACCCCACGGGGTGAGATCTTGCATGGAGTCCCAGATCGGGAGAGATTATCAGTGGTCTTGTATGTCTTCCATTTTCTAATAATTGCTCCCACAGTTGATTTCTTCACACCAAGCTGCTTACCTATTGCAGATTCAGTCTTCCCAGCCTGGTGCAGGTCTAAAATGTTGTTTCTGGTGTCCTTTGACAGCTCTTTGGTCTTGGCCATAGTGGAGTTTGGAGTGTGACTGTTTGAGGTTGTGGACAGGTGTCTTTTATACTGATAACAAATTCAAACAGGTGCCATTAATACAGTTAACAAGTGGAGGACAGAGGAGGCTCTTAGAGAAGAAGTTACAGGTCTGTGAGAGCCAGAAATCTTGTTGTTTGTAGGTGACCAAATACTTATTTTTCACCATAATTTGCAAATAAATTCTTTAAAAATCAGAGTAATTTTCTGGATTTTTTTTTCTCATTTTGTCTCTCATAGAGGTATACCTAGGATGAAAATTACAGGCCTCTCTCATCTTTTTAAGTGGAAGAACTTGCACAATTGGTGGCTTACTAAATACTTTTTTGCCCCACTGTATATATTATGTTGCATTGTTGGAGGAGCTTGGGATTTAAGTGTTTCATTGCCATATCTACACTGGAGCATTGTAGGCTTAGAAGAAGCCTCAAAGCTTACCTTACCTTCGGTTCCTCAGCCTTTTTTGAAGTATTCCAATTTTAAAGAGCAATGCTGTTGCTTCTAATAAGTGAAATCATATACTTTGGACCATTTACTTTTTAATTTGTGTGAACAGCACTGCCTGCATTGGGCAAGCTGACAGAAACAGATTGACATGCATTCACAGTCACTACTGACAGACAAATTATGCATGGAAACTTAGGGTCTTTTGTGGCATGGAAACTTAGGGTCTTTTGTGGTTTGGCTTCAAACTAAGGTGTCAACAGAGGGGCTGCTGCCTTTCTCACTCTCTGTTTTAGCCTCAGGAAACTCGGCATGCACTGCTGATTTTTAAAGTGACAGTGGAATAATAAGACATTTTAGTAAAGGGTAAAGTCATGACATGACCGTCTTTTTGTGAAGTGCAGGACTTAAGTTTGCCAGATGATCAACAAAAATGCTGAAAGCTTTAGAAAAGTCTACTTCACTGCGCCATAAATGCTGCACATATAGCAGAGTACTCTGGCAGATGCATAAGAGTAGATGGTTGCCTCTTTCTCTTGGTACTTTTACTGAGCACATTGAAAACTAATTAGCAGTTTATTACAACTTCCTCCTCACTACATATCGTTTTGAACCCAATAGTCAGGTGTGTTCTGAGTAAACAGCGTTGGGCCTGCTTGTCAGTGTAGCCGTTGCATGTGGCTTTGCTTGTTCTCACACCAAACATGAAAGGGCTTTAAGAAGTGATGAGAGGCTAGAAGGACGCAGATTTTCAGTTGCCCCCCGCCATTTCTTTTGCTGTACATTTTTAGACATGTTTTATAAAGTTGTGGTGACTAAAACACGAACATGCAATGGGTAAGTTGCAGTTCATGTACAGTATATTAGCAGCTGAGCCACTGCCCTGCCATGTATTTAATTTGTCACCATTTCCTACAGTATGTGTAGTGATTTCACACAACACAAACATCTTCAACGTACCAATGCACTAAATAAACATTGGGGTATAAAAAAACGGACTAGGATACATCCTATGGAAACATATGTCCAGATATTTCACTCTGGATCAATGTGTGGTCTAACCGGCAGACCCTTGCCACTATTGTGGCTGAAATACACGTTTCATATATAACTAACAGAATGGGTTAATGTTGATGGTCAAATGAGGGACATGTTGTGTATTTTAAGAATGATTTGCAAATAATTTTTCCGTATTTAAACCTCAGACTTCGCGCAAAATCTAACAGTTTCACACATATTTAGGTGTAGAATATCACCATTAAAAGCAATTAGAACGATAACAATTTGCTTCCAGTAACCAATGTACTTTTATTGTAAAAAAAAAAGATTATACAATGATTTTAAGCAGATTGGACATCATTTCAAAATGATATATATATATATATATATATTTGTGGCAGGTATTAACATTTCTCCATTTTCTGAAAGTGAAGCAACATATTTACAACATCATAAGTGTGAAACTTCAGAAGCAATGGAGACGAAACTCAGAGAGACACTGGGTGAGCTGGAACTTTGATGGCAAACACTGATGGTTTATTTTTAGTTACAACCGGACAACTGACAAGACATGTGCTGCCGCCACGAGGTGACACAGCGGTTGCCAAACCAGTTCTGAAGATCTCTACCCCAGACCCATGTATTTAGCTGGTTCTGAGAGAATAATCAATATTGTGCATAATAAGATAAAACAGGCAAAGCACTAAAACACCTCTATCAGCTGACGCCAACAGGCAGGAATAGGGAGACAAAACACTGAGAGCACAGCAGCCCAAGGTTGCAGGCCTGTGCTCAGTGAGGGCAGTACAAACTGACTGGGTCAAAGTTATGGGCCTCGGAACATATATCCTCAACAGTAAGCTTTAATCAGAAAGTCCAGTATATTGTTAGTCCATCACTGAATACATGACATCGGTGTAGATCGTCTCTCCCTCTGCTGATTTTGTATTCTTCTTGTTTGCTCTGCCAGTTTTCCTCTTCATGAAAGTTGGTGCAGAATAAGTTATTGAGTCCTCCACTCTCTGCAAAAAAGTATGGAAAAATGTTTGAGATGGCAACAGTTATGATTTAGATCTTTATTATGCCCGGGCTCTTGGGTTACATCTTTTCTTTTTGACCGTACCTGCTGACTCTGCTGATCACCGCTGGCTGGTACAGGATTGGTTTGCAGAGAAACAGAAGCTGTATTATGAAATAAAATACATTTGATGACACATGATGTAGGTACAATTATACACATTCGTAATGTAAATCTAACGTAAAAAATTGAGCTTTGCCCAATAACTGTCTGATAGATTGACTTATGAGAAACTTTATTTACCGTTGCAACAATCACAAGTTTTCATCTTGATAGTATAAATCAGGAAGGCGATAACAATCAGAGTTATAGCCAAAGCAGCAGCTAACAGAAGCAGAACTACGATGGCCTTCTGCTGATCCCACAACTTAGGTGCTAAAATCATGGAAAAAAGGAGCAAATGTGAACAATTTAAAGTTTTTTTGACAGTATTACAATGCATGACAATTGGATTTTGGTTTATTAGAGTTTCTACCAGATTCAAAACGAATGCTTATTAAAGATTTGTAAACGCTCTGCAGTTACCTTCAATGTCCAGTTTTGTCCCATTTCCAAATAATATCTCCCCACATGTGGCCACAGCACAGTAATAAGTCCCAGCATCAGAGGAGCTGACGTCTTTAGAGAAGTTGTAGATACATTTCTGTGGAGAGCTAGCCTCAGGACTATTCTCACAATCATCTCCGCTGTTTTTATGGCTGTAAATGACACTGGGATGAGATTCATCGGATCCAGCTCTGAACCAGTGCACTCTGGTTTCTCCTGGACAAGTTCTGCTCTGAGATTCAGAGAGGACTGCACACTGCAGAGTCACAGAGTCTCCTGGAAGGACCGGATCAGACTGATGGCCTTGAATAATGGCAGTGATATCTGGTTCAGGGCCTGGAAATGATAAATATATAGATAAAGTATACATTTTTAAAGAAAGGTGAAATCTACGATTGCTGTATTTCATTTCAGAAATCAGAAGTAATTCACGCATTTCACTCTGAGGTCATTTACAATGTTACCCCGCAAAGGTACAGTACATTTAAAAGACAAAAATAGTAAGCTACCATATTAAACAAAAGGGGTTTAGTTCATAACACATTAAGAAAGTAGTAAAATACAATTATGTTATGTAGCAGACAGTAATAATACAAATAAACAGTTTAAATTATTTACCTTTAACTCTCAGATATGTCGCATTAAAAAATGTCATGTCAAATTTGTTTACTTTTAGGCAGTAGTAAACTCCAGTATCGCTTGGCTCTGTTTTACTTATTTGCAGGAGAAAGGTTCCAGGCCCTTGTTTTGCTGTAATGCGAGCAGTCTTGTTAACACCATCATAATCAAAAGAATATGTTCTTGCCAAGACTTCAGGAAAGTTTCCGGGTCCATGCCTGATCCAGAAAATGTTTGTTCGATCCAAGGATTGCTGGCGTGAACAAGTCAAAGTCACATCATCCCCAACACCAACAGTCTTTGTCTCAAAGATCTGATCGTGTTTGCATCCTGAAAAATATAATAAACACACAGATGATTGCTTTGTGATACATTCAGAATAATTAGCACCCAGCTGAATGATTATCAGAACATGACAATTAATATAATTAATGCTGTCAAAATTATCGCGTTAACGGCGGTAATTCATTTTTTGAATGAATTGCGTTAAAATATTTAACGCATTTAACGCATGCGCAGAATGGCCCGCCCCATACATCCCACCAGTGGCAGCGCCAGGGTATGGCTGGGGTACAGCCATACCAATATATGGCTTAGCCCCACCTTAGCCCCACCATGAAAAATGATGTTAAAGAAAGCAAAATAAAGTCTGCCAACTCGCGCCGAGTAAATTGCACAGACAGCAATTAGTAAGATTGATTTCAGTAGCCACTCATCTGGAAATACCGAAGAATAGAAACGGTTTTGAAAACTTTTGTCACGTAGTGATCGTCTTCTTAATAAAACATCTTTGATAATGTCTTCTGGCCAATCAGAATCACGATAACGGCGTGGTGTTGTTGCAGGAAGTCCCGACGGAAAATACTTTTGCTGTAGTACATCTCTATATACATCGATACAACATTACGTGTTGATAGAAATCAACACGTAATGAAATAAGAGCCCACGGTTTGATGATTGATAGGTGTGTGGGCTGTCTTTCATTTTGACACACAGAACAATGTTATAATAAACATACATACTGTATTTTAAATGGATATATCCGCCTTCTTTCATTTATCTTTCCATTCCCACAACAATATACATAAATATATGGCATATTTTGGACATAGTTCGAATGGTGATTAATCATGATTAATTCATTTTTAAGCTGTGATTAATCTGATTAAAATGTTTAATCGTTTGACAGCCCTAAATATAATATATCTCAAGTCTAGATACTTACCCCCCACTCCAAGCATCAGCAGTAAATAAACTATGATCAGCATTTTTTGGTCAATCCACTCGTGGCTGCCGGTAAATTAAATCGTATTCGAGTAGCTTCGGCTTAATGTAATCATATGAAGTGGGAGGTTCCAATTTTAGAGCAACCTGATTGGCCTCTCCTTATTTCTTTGTACCACCACAGTGGAAATGATATCACGCTTTGTTTCAACCTAAACACATGAAACAAGAGCAAAAGCAAGCTTCTGTTTTATGTTTCATGTTTGTTTTCCTTTAACTGCACAGAGCGTAAACACACACAACAGAACAATCAAAAAACAATCTTGATTTTCTTTTCATGTCCAGATGGACTTTTTTGATGGGGTGCAATATTGCCACTGTCCAGTATGATGTACACACGAGTGGCAAACTTAGGCTGTTTGAGGAGCTAAGCAAACAAATACCTTTTGAAGCCACTTAAATGTGTTTGACCTATACCATAGTGTTTACTTTTGACCATTGAGCGATTGTGTTACCAGGATTAACTTAAGAAGAGAACAACATTAACATAATTATAATAATATGTGCATACTTCCGCCTATTGTAACAAAAGAAAGCTGTTTAAAATATGATCAGCATTTTCTGGTTCATTACATTACATTATTACATGTCACGCTTTTACCCTAAGCGACTTACATACACTCAATACTGTGGGCAATCCCCATCACACATTACAGCACCAGCAGTTAGGTTTTGACATGATTCATTGCTAAAATGAACACGCTTAAAGCCAATTTCCTGGTCACAGAAATTTGGAAGCAATGATTTGTATGCTGGCTAATAAAGGAAAATACATTTGCAGGTAAAGGTTGCTCCATTCTTTTGTATTATAGTACCAAACAGTTTGGGGAGTTACAGATTTTTAAAAAGTTTGTTCAAAGTTTAACCAACTTCAAAAACACTCCTACATCTCCTACAATGCAACGTTTTTTAAATAGGTTTCCTGATATAATATGCCTAGGTCTTTTAAACTTGATCCCTCCCGTTTGTAATGGTTGTAACAAATGTGTGGAAGCTAGTCACATTTATTGCGTGTATTTATTTGTTTTGTAGAGCTAGCTAATTTGCTGCCATGTAATTTATGTTAAGTTGTGTTCCAGCTGGGATGCATTTATTTTGAAGGTGATGGGTCAATTTGGGCACGCAGTTGGGTGTATTTAGGACAATCGGGGCACAGCAGCAGCGAGTGAGCACCGGGAAGGTGTATGGTTTTTTACCAACATCAGAGCAGTATCAAGGCTGAGTCTAGCAAATATTCAACACCTTTTGCTGTATTGTTCTTGCCGAGGTGAAGACAATAAACACCACAAAACGTTAATGCCTTGACTGGACAATGGACTCATTTACTCACTCATGATCTGCGTAAGATCCGCCGTACCTGGTGCCTCAGTGGGCTTTTAAAGTTTTATTGTTGTTGACAAATAGCCACTACAAAATGTGTTTGATGGATGTAGTGAAGCCATGCGGAAAAGTCCATTATGAATTTATCCAAAGTAGACCAGTTTAAGAACCGCCACGTATTTAATAAATGTGTAAGAATACATACTAAAGGAATTGAAACTTCAGAAAACTAAAACTTCCTGTGATCCTGCGCTCTGTAGCAAAAGATTAACTCTGACACTTTCAGAATTGGGATTAGATTAGATTCCAAGGACGTTGAAACATGTTTAAAGTTTGTCTGGATTTCTGAAACGGATTCTTGGAAGTGATCAAAAACCTCTCATTTGCTAACTGCCATATTTTAGTGATAGTAAAATGATTAATCAAAAATACATCTATTTTTTGAATAGTTGAATATTCATTATAAAAAAAGGTACTAAAACCATTCACATTTAAATATAAATGCATAATTTGTAATGCATCCAAAAATGTATAGGCCTGAGTCTCAGGACTTAACCTACCACATTGTTGTTGCCATTTATTTAAACATGCATGTATCTTTTTGATTTGTGTAGACAGAAAATACAAGCTGCCATTTGCCACATTGAAGGACAGAGGAACCATCTTAAATACTGTGCAAACCAGCCAATTGGATGCTCCACGTCATAAATGATGAACACCCCCTCTGCCTGTCAGTCACTTCAGCAGGAAGAGCACAACTCAGAGTTGGGCTGTTAAAACATCCGTCCTCTACAATACACTTCATTTCAGAGAGCTTTAGAGGAAGAAGCAGAGCGACACTCTCAGAGAATCAAAGGAACACATTTGTCCTGAGACGATTTACAGTTTCTCTCCTGTATATGTTTTCCCCAGGAAGAGAAAACTAATGTACACCAAGGAAACAAAACAGATAAATTAAACCGACTATTTACAAGGCGCTTAACATAAAACAATCCTGTGCCGCCATAGTGTCTGTGTTCTCTTACTGACACTTATTAAAGGAACACCCATCAAGATAATGCAGTCCAGTAAAACTCCCCACACATCATTTTTACAAAAAATAATGATTTAGGGTTTCTTGACAACTCAAAAGGTGTATAGAGAATATAATTATAATAGCTTATCTATCTATATGGCCAACATTTCCAGAACATTTGTCAGAGCTGCAGGTTTTGGTTTGTGACTTTCTTCAGGGTCAAGTTGTTGACAACAAGCCATAACATGCCTTGTACTTTCACACAAACAGTCAGATATAAATGCATTCACACTGACAACCAGATGATGCATGGAAACTTCAGCGCGGCAGTGGTTGGGCTTCATTCTGAGGTGTGAATACAAAGGGGCGTTTGTACCTTTATCACTCTCTGGGCTTGCACTGCTGATATACTTTTGTTTGTTTCAAATGGCAAGTGGAATACCACTAGTCACACTATGTGATGATCCTTTTTAATTTAACCTTAATGCAAGTTATTGCCTTTTATCTGTAATTGCAGTTAGTCAGGGGAGGTGCCCATCATTTCCTGGTTCGACCCCCGTCTTTCAGTCAAATTTTAGCAGTGATCTAATTTGGTGATATAATGGCAGCCTGTGTATTTGAATGTTTAATTAATCAATACATTTGATTGTAAATTAGATTGATGCTTTTGCATCTTTAGAAATAATCTTGAGATAGACATGTTTTTACTTTAAATGAGCATGTGTAAAACTAAAACAATGATGAAGCCTGCTGAAGTCTCATGTAGCTCTCACTTCACTTCACATCCTGTTGAAGCCCATAGTTCTGAGTAACAGCCTTGATGCTTGGTCAAAGGGTGAAGAGATGGCCCACCACAATGCATGACTTTCAGTGAAGCTGTTGCATGTGGCTTTGCTTCTTGTTCTCAAGCAGAAGGTCTTTACAAAGGGATGTGAGATCAGTAAGGTGGAGTGCTCGATTCTATGAAGTAGCTGACTTCTGACTTTCTATTTTGTATTTAGAACAACAAACATTGTCTCTAAATATCAATTGTGTGTGAATCCCAAAATATTCCCCATGTGTTTTGTCAGCCATGCTTTGGTCTCTCCCTCTTAAAAGCACTTTGCAAAAATGAAACATAACATGTATGCTGTGTAAAATATTATACACCACTTCTTTCTCAGTATAAATTGTCCACAGGTGTAACGATAACATGGTTATTTGCAATAAGAAAGGGCATGGCCTAGTTCCTTATGTCACTGGTTTTACTTTTCCTGCTATAATGGATTGAAATGTCTCTTGTTTAAAAGTAATTGTTAGGGTTAAAAACGATCTATTTGAGAACATTGGAGAATCACAAATGGTCAAGACTGGTTGTAGGACTATAAGGTTTACAGAAATACAGGATGCACAAAATCATATAAGGGCAAAAAAGGAAAAACATAGAGTACTCAGTCAAATCTAAAATAAATGAAGGCATGCTTTGGAGTTCACTGCCAATAAAGCAAGGGAGTTTTTAGTGTTTCAAAACAAAGAAATCAGTGATACTCTACAATATTGTTCAACTTGAGAAAATGACAATGCTCTACCTTACAGAGAGCACTATCTCTACACATACTTTAACCTGTAAGTTCTTCACATCTCTTGGTTTTGGTGATATTTCCTCTCACCTCTCCCCTACAGCTTTCTACCACCTACACTGTGGCTATTGTAATGTTATGGAACAAAACAGCTAGCCTACATAGAGGGAAATATACAGCATTGAGCAACTCCAACAATGTCTTTGGTGTGTGGAGCCATCCAACTCACTGCTGTTGCTCAGTAAGTATATCCAGTATGTAAACCAAACATCTTATTAAGCTACAGAATTAGTTTTCTGTGACCATATGGAATCTGCAATGTACTTGATAAAAACAGATATGTTTGCAAGCTAGCAGTCTTCATGTTCCCACATTGCTTTCCTGGTGTGTTACACGATTAACCACAGCCATCGGTCTGTTGAATAGAGTGACACTGAAATAATGTCTCTCTGTGTATTTTTTGTTCTCATGCTGGTATGATTAAAACCACATTCATAAAGTGTGTCAATAGGGTTTTGCTGTTTGAATAGATCCTGTACTTCTTAGCTAAGCACCAAAAACTGAAAACATATTTTATTATCTAATTAAAGGGGCTTCTTTGAAAAAATAAAATCTCAGAACATAGAGATTTCTGATCGAAAGAAAATGGTCCACAGGTTTTAAACGTAGGGGGGAGGTCATTGTATACATTTCAGCCAATCACTACAATTGCTACTTTGTAGAAGTTGATCTTCTTGTGAACAAACCTTCATTTGGTTGGAAAGACATCAGTCGTGAGAGACGACAGAGCTGCACCACAATGATCGGTCAACTGGCTGCTTTGATTCTTCTTTGTACGATGTGTAAGTGCTATTCTTTACTCCTGTATGAAAGACAATACCATTTGATGATCTTAAAGAAGATCTCCTCCAACAAACCTTTTGTCTTTTGTCTTTAGCTCTGATTGAATCGGCAGAGGATCCTCACCTGATCTCTTTGGCTGTGGTAGAAGTTGGTGGAAGTTTTACTTTTCAATTTCCAGTTTTGGAGATCGAAGGCAAAATACTTTCTCTGTTCAAACAGTCTCTTGGACAAATGGCCCAGCCAGTCTTTAATGTGATTTTTGGCAAACTAACAGTTACTGAACCTTTTTTAGACACACGGTTCACAGCAACAAAAGATGATACTCATTATCTTTTCACAATCAGAAATGTCAGTAAAGAGGACGAAGCAACATATTTCTGTCTCACTGGATCGACGTATTCACAGAGTTTTGGAACTGGCATCTTCTTGGCTGTGAAAGGTAAATATCTATTACTTTCAGTTATTGTGTCAAGTCTCATGTCATACAAATCATTTATATAAAATGTTATGTTTTCTTTTACTGAATCACGCAGATCAGTGGAAATCTGTCTACGTGAAGCAAAGTCCGAAGACCAAGTCGGTCCAACCCGGCGACTCAGTGACTCTGGAGTGTTCACTTATCTCTAAAAACAACGAAAGCGCAGATCAGTGTCCAGGTGAACACAATGTTTCCTGGTTCAGATCTGGATCAGGAGAATCCCATCCAAGCATCCTTTACACTCACAGTGAGGAACAAAAGGAACGCAGTTGTGTCTTCAGTCTGTCCAAAACTATACACAACTCCTCTGATACCGGGACGTATTACTGTGCTGTGGCTACATGTGGACAGATCCTGTTTGGAGAAGGAACTACAGTGGAGACAAGTACGTTTTAAAGTATATTTAAATTACATTTGAATTTTGTATTTATATGTATACAATTATTAAGTGGATAAGTTAGAGTGGATAAAGTCATTAACTACAACTACATTTAACAATTATTTAATTGAGACATTAATTATAACTGATGAATGAACCTCCTTTGAAACTCATCCCTTCCTAAGAATGACTTATCTCAGATTTTATAAAACATTAATAAATACAGTTTTCATTGTTTATTTTATGTCTTAGCCTCAAACAAAAGTTGACGGTATTTAATATCATATCATTTTTTAAATTATATTTTTTGCAGTGTAAAGTAAGACTTCCTTTGTTTCCTTATTTATTATATTCAGAAACAGAACTGAACTCAGTTGTCCTTGTGCTTGGAGTGCTGTTGGCCTGCTGTGTGACTGTGATTGCCTTTCTTATTTTCTATGGATACCGAAGGAAATGTTGTGAAAATTGCAAAGGTAGGCTCAGCATATTATACTTTAGTTTCAGTGATGCTTTTTTAGGTGGAACCATAACGAAATAATTACCTTGAAAAAATAGCTTGGCCGTGAAAACAGACAATGATTGTAAGGATGGGAGTTTTCATAATAGGTTAAATTGGCTCTAAAAAATGATGAAATTATGGAAAATCCATCAATATCCAATTTTTGGCTCAACATAGCGTTTGTGTTTCTATTCAATAAATGAGATGACGGTTCTAATAGTCAAATACCTTTACTTGTGTAAAACCACCATGGCCACTACTACTGACTCAATAATATAAACTCCAGAGCTGTTTGTTTGTTTTCTGTGTCATAGTGTTACATAATTGTAAACCTGAGGTCACTTAATCTATTGTTTTGAATGCAAAATTATATATTATTACATTTATTGTGTGTAATACAGAATATCCTATTGCAACAGGAATTATTGAACGTCATATCCCAGAAGTACACATTATCCAGGTAGCCTTGAGAAAATAACATTATCCCTTACTGCTTAAAGCTCTGCAGGAGTTCATCAGATTAATCACAACAACACTGATGGTGAATTTAGCAGATTACAAAAAGTCAATTTGTTTAACCAAATAGGAAACAACTGAAAATGTGAAGGTGTTTGTTCCTCAGTTTCCTCCATTGTGAGAGTGACAATAATTATGTGTGTGTACTCTGAAACCCTGTTTTACATTCAAACAGGAGCAGTGGGTGCTTCCCATCATCGTGGACCCGACATGTCAACTGGGGGTCAATCAAATGACATGGTAAATATGTGGTGGTGTGCTTTTTATTTGTTCAAGACACAGATTATAATCAAATTATAAAACAACAGTATAATAAACCAACTGATAAGTAGCTAAACTTAATGTATGTTATGTATTCCTGATAAAGAGTGACAAGGTATAAATATAACTACTGATGGCTGAACATTTGACAAAAGAAAGTGTGTAAAGATCACTGCAAAGCAATCTTTACTCTAGACTTGGTCTATATGTTAGAGTCACCTAATCGCCAAAATGTTTGTAATTGACGCACATTTTGTTTTTTATTTTGCAGGATGAAGAAGCGAAGGCAGTGACTTATGTATCAGTGGATTTCTCAACAAGGAAAGTGAAAAGAGGACGGAGAAAGGAGAGAGAAATGCCAAAAGATTGTATGTACTCTGTTGTTAGATCTGATCACTACAACCAGCCACACCCCTCTCTTTAGTCAGAGATTTGAGTTGCTTTCTGAATGTGTTGATACAGGAAGTGTGCCAGCTTTACTGTAAGGTGTCATCTAGGTCGACATGTCTGTGGAACTGTTTGCTTCTGATTTTTTGTTGACATAATAAAACTTGATATTTATACTGTCCCCTAATATTGAGTAACTGTATCTTCACTCAACTACTACAACATACACACTATGCCTGTGAGTTACAGGTTAGCGTCCTTAGATAAACAATGCATGGATTTAGTCCTTCATCCAAGTATGCGGTGAGGTACTCAGGGCAACAAATCTGTCATCCAGTTGAAGGATAGTTATCTTTCAACTGATGAGCGATATATATATTTATGGATAGAATAAAGATAAATATTTGTGTTAAAATCATAACGTGACAATATAACCTAACAGCCAAAACAATGTAATTCGAGCAACTAGCATAAATCAATAGCAACCACCCTTAGCGGACTTACTTTTGTAACAGGCGTAAAGTAATTGTTAGGTTTCGGTTGGGCTAAGGACACAAAAAGAGGTCTCCTACATCAAAGTACTGTGCTTATTTTGAGCGATCCAACAACCGTGCCATCCTTATTGGACTTTCTCGTTTGCTGTATTTTATATTAAACCACGTAACTTTCAGTAACGATTGCAAGAGACAGTCTGCTCTGCGCTTCGTTCATAGCACCAAGTCACTTACGAGAACATTGAAATTCAACGTTTCCATTGATTACAGACACATACTGTACAATTCAACTTCTAAATGGCCTTTGATACTGTTAATAACCAAGACAAAGTGGTACAAGAACAGGTTTTCTTCTCCTTTTCATTCACAGACATTTGTTTAAGTCATTAGACAAAAAACCTTTTGTCCGCTGCTTTCCCTACTGCTGCAGGGGAGTAGTTTCTTACTCCGTGATAAGAGCAGGTCAAATACATTACAAGTTGCATGAGACATGATCTGGTCCTCTACATTCATTGAGTGCTGTTGTGGTTCAAATTCTTTATTTTTATGAAGTTACTACCCTTAAGTGGCCCTTGTGTGTTTTGTTTATAGTCTTTCACATTTACTTTGTGTCGATGCCTTTTAGCAATGGACGAGGCCACCAAACATCTTTAACGTCTGCCTTTTGGGAAAAAACATTAACCTGATAAAAAGGCTTTCTGAATGGAGGAGAAAGTCAAAACTCCACAGATGATGAAACTTCAGACTTCATGTTGTAAGGCATGTTATTTAATATAAGACTATTGCAAAAGCTTTTAAATATAGGGTTGTATCTGACATTGGATACATGATATGTATTCCAGAGTCGAATATGAGCACTTCAAACTACTGTACTGCCTGAGGTGAACAAGGGGAAACACATTACTGTTACATATAATTTAGAAAAGATTCTTGCAAAACATACATCTGAATGTTGCCATTTATTTCCCTGTAAATGTGGGTGAACAGACACCCACTTGACAACAAATGACGAGTGGAAAGGTGGGCTGCCAACATAGGGTGTGCTTTCAAAGTCACATTTCCTTAAATGTCATTCGTTATACAAACTTACCCTTTCAGTAATACAGTAACTTAGACATGCATTGACAGTGAAGGTGTCTTTAGTGCTGTTTTAAAGTTTGTGTGCTGTTTGACTTTGTACAGCTCAAATAACACATGAAGAGGTGAATAACGTTGGGCACATATGTTCTTAGAGTCAGACCTAAACAGTTTCAACTCAGAATCACTGTGTGTTGGCTCTTTAGTTTTTCTTCTTCATAAAGCTGACAAATACACCTTTTGCACCTCTAACCTCATTACATATCCTGTAGGGCAGGTCTCTTCAGAGGAAACAGATTCAGTGGTCGGTCAAAGGAAGGGAAATGGCATTTTCTCTCTCACTGTAGCTGTGACATGTGCATTTACTTTTGCTTTGAAGTAAAATGCCTGACTGCTTTGAGACTAGAAATAAAAGTTATGGATACTAAATGTTTTTCTCGTAAATTATTTGGCAAACATTCTGCAACAAAAATGTTTTGGACAAAAATAGCTCTATTACTAAGTAATGCATTACTGCCCAACACAGCACCAGACCTACATCATGCCCTGAAGGTACTGAAATTTCAGTGACAAAATGAATGACCACGCACACACATTTACAGTGAGCTTCAATAGCAAAATGCTTTCGACACAGACAAGAAAAAATGTAAATTCCCATTGCAGTGGAAATGTTGTTCACTGTTGTGACAGGAAGTTTGTCTGTCAGTTTTTTAGTTGTCTTTTGTGTGTCTGCTGCGTATCAGTATGTCAGAAAATGTCACATGGTGTTTGGTAAGAGAGTTTTTCCATTTCATTGATCCAAGGTTTAGTAAATTGAGGGCCATGGTCTGCCTTTCAGCCAATCACAATGACTTCTACTTTGTTAACCTTGATGACTTTTGGGTAAATGTTCCATTTGGGTGCGCAGACATCAGCAGTGCAAGGGAAGGGCTCTGTGGCACAATGATGGGAAGACTGGCTGCTCTGTTTCTTCTAAGGACATTGTGTGAGTGCAACTTTACTTACTACTGAAAGACGAGTACTACTATTTTCTAAAGGTCGTATTCAAGTTTAGACAAGTTTAACAATTAGTATTACTGTATTATCTTGTCAACTTTCATTGTCTTATCTTATCAATCTTTGTTTTTGTCCTGTTGTCTCTTTTTTCAGCCCTGATTCAAACTGCAGAGGTTCCTCACCAGATCTCTTTGACTCTGGTGGAACTTGGTGGTAATTTGACTCTGACATGTTCAGTCTTTAAAAATGAAGCGGGGATGGTTTACTGGTATAAGCTGAAGTTTGGATATATGTTTCAAACTGTTGCGGCAGGAACTTTTGACAAAATACAACTTCAAGGACAATTTAACTACTCAAGATTCAACATCACAAAACGGCACGCTCAGAATATTTTAAACATCAGAAATGTAACAAAAGAAGATGAAGCTATGTACTTCTGTCAAGCAGGATCTTCATACAAAATGGAAATGATTTACGGCACACTTTTAGTTGTGAATGGTAAAGTATATTCATTTCAATGACTTCATTTGCTACATTGTAAAATCCTTAAAATCAGTTACTTTACTCTTAATTTTTGTCCTTCACACAGATCATAAAAACCTGAAGAAATCTGTCTACGTGAAGCAAAGTCCGAAGATCAAGTCAGTCCAGCCCGGCGACTCAGTGACTCTCCAGTGTTCACTCCTCTCCAAAAACAAAGAAAATGCAGATCAGTGTCCAGACGAACACAATGTGTACTGGTTCAGATCTGGATCAGGAGAATCCCATCCAAGCATCCTTCACACTCACAGTGAGGAACAAAAGGAACGCAGTTGTGTCTTCAGTCTGTCCAAAACTATACACAACTCCTCTGATACCGGGACGTATTACTGTGCTGTGGCTACATGTGGACAGATCCTGTTTGGAGAAGGAACTACAGTGGAGACAAGTACGTTTTTAAAGTTGAATTCTGAAATCTTTAGTACATTTTGAACATTAATGCGAGTCAGATATATTGGATAAATATTGATAAAGTGTATATAGAATATCAATAAATGATGCTAGTTTGCATTTATTTATGTTTGGATAAATATTTGTTTCTAAATATCTATCTGCATAAGTCAAGTTGCATATTTCAGTCAAACAGATTCACAGCTCTTTGATATTTTAAATCTTAGTCCAAGTAGATATACTGTTTTGTCATGCACTTGAAAAAGTTGGTGCAATAAAAAAAAAGTGTCCTTAAACAGAAGGCTCTTTATTAAAGTAATGATTGATCGACAAAGCCAAATACATTCTCCAAATATGACAGTATTTTTAACAGACAATATTGAGAGAAATGTAAATCTCTTAAAATTGGAATGAGGAGTTAAGTGTCTATTTTTCTAATTCCAGGATCAAAACTGGACGCAGTTGTCCTCGTACTTGGAGCACTGTTGGCCTGCTCTTTGACTTTAATCGTCATCCTTACTTTCTACGTAAATCGAGGAGTTTGTCGACACTGCAAAGGTAGGTTCCTAAATCATACAGCAATGTTTTAGGCATTGATTTTTGCCCATGTTTTAAATTGTAGGAATGTAGTTTTATTGTAACTTCTGTTAATTTTACCCATTAATAACAGGCCCAACATCACATTGGGCTTAAACCCAAGCACATAACATTCATTCACTTTGTGTCTCCTACAGAGGCCTTTTTTATATTAATTGTTTAATCATTTTCTTCCCAAGCTTCCCTCTTTTTAATCCTCATCAAGCAAGTATAAGTATTAATTTATCAGTTTAACCCAAAGGATACACATTTTGAGCTTTCTCTAAAATGGTTGCGAGTTTGAGTCCTGAGTTATCTCAACATCCTTTCAAATGTCTTCATCTGTCAAAAGTGGAAATTCAACTTAAATACTTAACTTTAAAATAATAATGTCTATGCAGACATGTCATGTATGATGTCACCATACATGTACTCAACATATTCTGTGAACTCATAACTACAGTTTCATGTAGTTATATTTCTAAATTAAATTAAAAAGTAAAAATCCCACAAAAGGGCAAAACTCCAGACTCTACTTTGAAATTCAGCAGACAATTGAACAATTGAACCCTTTCTAACATTATTTAACTTTTTCTGCAGTAGCAACGTGTACCATCCGTAATCCTAGAGCCGACGAGGCAGCAGTGGATGAATCAACTGACCTGGTAAATATGTTTTGAACTTTGAAACTATGCACCAAATATGGAGGCAAAAAGCATCCTTGTACGACTTTAGACTCAAACATTAGACTTGGTTTGGATGAAGTGTTTTTCATTTTACAGGCCTAATATTTAAGGAATGTATGTTTAATAGACTCTATGATTTGCAGGATGGACACGAAGAGGCGGTAAACTATGCAGCACTGAATTACTCCACAAGAAAAGTGAAAAAAGTGAAGCAAAAGCAAGAGTTACCACAGGAGTATGTGTACTCCGCTGTGAGAGCAAACCACACACAGCACCATGCGCCCGTGTGAGCTTTAGCTTAGCTCAGCTTTGCATGTTTTTAACAAATGTTGTGCTGTTGATTACTTTGCTTTATATTTTGCTTTTAAAAAGCTAGTTGTTGATGTGACAAGCAAGAAAGAACACTGCTTGTTGCACAGGCATGAGGAGGCGACTGAGAATGGTTCAAGTTGAAATCAATAAAATGTTCAAACACCCGGAGAGAATATGTGGGTAATCAATGTTCATCAAAAAGCAATGCTGCATCTAAGAGACTACACACATGTACATTTTATGACTGTGCATCGTTCTTCAATCTGAATTTAAATAGATGTTGGTATACTTGAGCCAGAGTAGCCATGTGTGTTGTACTGTGGCTCATGTGCATTTCTATGATCAGGGCCTTGCAGTGGATGCAAATAATTGAACATGTGTCCTCTTAATCATCACCCAGCAGCATATACAGTGACTCGGAAACAGAGCAGTTTGGAACCGTACTGTGTAGAATATATCAAAGTAAAAAGGTTTGCTAATATTGATTTAATGACAAAAATGGCTGGTTACTTTTAGTTCTTTGACGGAAAAAACGGGTTGAACTTTGTATGAACTATATATCATTTTCAAAAAATGATAGTTAAATGTACTTTTGGTTATATGGCACACATATGTTAAGAAAAATAAATATGTTTGCTGTAATTGTACTAGTCTTTCTAATAGCAGAAGAAGAAACATGAAAACAGAAAACAATCCAAATGACTGCTTTTCACCAAAAACACAGTAATGAAGCTACATTTGCTTTAAAAGAAAAAAAACAAGACCTTTTAGTGCCCCCTGGTGTATGGAGATGAACAAAAAAGAGATTATATATAGAGGAAATAGAGTCTTCTTGCTTTATTCTACCAAATTGATAAAGACAAAGGGTGTATGGCGGCATAGAATCAGTATGACGACAGCATAGATGTTTGACAGGCATTCACTAATATGTGTTTGACAAAAAAGTTCAACATACAGAAATGCAACAAAATGCATTTTTTATTTAAATTCATTCAATATCACTTTAGCATAAGAAGAAAAAAATATCAAACAAACATTGTATGAATAATGCAAGCTAATTCCAACATGTTATAAAAGCTTTAAACTTAAAACACATTAACACCAACTATCACATTTGGTACAAAGACATCTAATACAGTCCAGTTAAAAGGTGCCGTCTAATATTCAAATCCAATATACTTAAAACAAATATCTACTTGCACTCCACTTGCTGACCGCATTATGTGCCTATGCTAAAAGAAGAGCTGGTTGTGATCCAGCCAATCAGCATCAGGGTGTTTATGCCTGTGCAGAGGACAGGGGAAAGGAGGGCCATGGATGTGTAAAGAGAAAGGCAGTGGGAGCAAGAGGCAGGGTAAATACGAAGGGGGACATTTATTTTAAGATCAAATATCAACAATCTTTCTTGAGAATCGCTGACTCCACATTTCACTGAGATCAAAAAGCCTTGGCAGCCGTGTAGACCCCGGGGCCAGTTTCAATTACGGTAAAGACGACAGTAGAATAAATCCACGGGTCTTCATTTCTCTACGGAAATATATTACAAATTATTTGTGATGAGAAACCTGATCGAGTTGCATCATAAGCCTTTTGCAATGTTGATCTTACCTTTACATTCCTTTTTGCATCATTTTCTTGCAGGTAAACAGCAGCTAAAATATGAAAACAAGTTAAAAATAGATAAGGATGCCCTAGTTTGCAAAACAAATAATATTAGTATCATCTAAATAATATGTTATTTAGTGAGGTAACTTATTTTACCTTTATTATGGCAATAATCACACTTGTTTCTCTTGATGGCGTGAATAAGGATGGCTATAACAATCACACTAATGGCCGAGACCACAGACGGCATAAGCAGAAATACATCGCCAGTCTGTAAATCACCAAAAGACCGTAAGCCGGTTCCTGAAACATGAAAGCAAATCACAAAACAACATATAGTACTTTCACCCAAGAATATTTTACTTTACTTCAAATATTTCTGCAGAATCAATATGGATTGTATTTGAATGTAACCTCTTATCAATGCAAATTTCCCTATCAAACACTTACCGTAATTTTCGGACTATAAGCCGCGCCTTTTTTCCCATTTTTCGACCCTGCGGTTTATATAACGGTGCGGCTAATCTATGGATTTTACAGGTTACAGTCCACCACCTTTAACTCTATGGGCTCTATGGCCGGTCCGCGCCCCCCACCTTTAAGCGGCGGGCTCCAGCAGGAAAAGCTGGAGGCCGGAAAAGAGTGAGACAGGTAGCGCGCAAAAGTAAAAGCGGAACCGAGAGTGGTACGAGAGACAGAACGAGAGCAAGACAGACAGACATTACGAGAGCGAGACAGTTCGTCCCCGTACCACTGGTTGAAAACCACTGCTGTAGATCACTGCTGGTACGTGCGCTGGGAGCGCACCGTTTAAGTTTGAAAGTTGAAAAGTTTGTGTGTCTGAAACGCTATGTGATACAGTACAGTTTACACAGCACAGTACATGCAATGTAATGTAATGTACATGTTCTGTAGCTACTATTGCACTAAATGGTAACACTTGAATACGTTATGCAAATATGCAAATTGTTTGTTGAAATGTTAATAAATGGGAGCTTCCTCAAACAGCCATCTCTTTCCCGACAATCCCCTCTGTGCACGAACCCTTACATATGGTAATTAAACATTAAAACACCTGCGGCTTATAGTCCAGTGCGGCTTATATATGTACACATCATTCAATTTAGCTGCTGCGGCTTATATTCAGGTGCGCCTTATAGTCCGAAAATTACGGTAATCCAAACAGACTTAAACCACTTGGGTTGCTTATTACAAACATGTGATGTACATCAATGATGTCTAAGACCAGATAAAATAATGCCCAAGACATTTGGAATACTTAAATTAGATTGGCTCGCCATCCATAGAGACAGTTTAAAGAAGCTAATAGGGAATCAACTGTATAACTTAGAGTTAAATAAAAACAAATCCCAAACACTTTAATCGTTAATTTATCAATTAACGATAAAAGGAAGAAAACGGGTTAAAATAAACAGCAACACTTTTACCTTCAATGTTCAGTTTTGTTCCGTCTCCGAATAGTATTTCTCCACATGTGGCCACAGCACAGTAGTAAATCCCGGCATCAGAGGAGCTGAAGTTCTTTGAGAAGTGATAAACACAACTCTTCTTAGTGTCCGATGTCTTCTTACACTCATTTGGTCCATTTCCATCAGTATAGATGATGTTAGGATAAGACTTATCTGATCTGACTCCAAACCAGTGTACACTGTGCTCCCCTGGACATTTCTTGTTCTCAGAGTCAGAGAGGACAGAGCACTGGAGAGTGGCAGAGTCTCCTGGATGAACTGGATCGGATAGTGTCGGCCACTGAACAACAGTAACGTTTGTCGCCCTCAGAGTGTTTCCTACAGAACACGACAGTGGAAATTGTAAAACAGTTTTTTTTAATCATGTAATTTCAGTAATGGAAGGGCAAAATGAAAATGTCAGATTTTGAAATTGTCAATTATTATGAAATCAAAAGCATCTGTTTTATCTTCACATTACTAAAAGAAATACAGAGATAGGTATTACCTTCTAAAGACAAATATGTGCTCGTCCATTCATCCTTGCTCCACGTAGTGACTGCGCAGTGATACATTGCCTTATCTTCTTGGATTGTCTTCAAAATGGTCAGAGAGCTCATGTTAACTAGATGTTTTACATTGAAACGATAGTGAGGAAACCCTTTTTCAAATGCAGGATTTTCAGTGCCTTTCAACAGTGTAGTAATTAATTTAAGAGAATCACCAAAACTCTGTTTGTACCACTTGACTCGTGCATTGCTATGCTCCCAATCGGGGTAAATGCATGTGAAGATAGCAGATTCACCAAGTTGAACTATGGTCACTGGAATCAGTCCATCTGTATTAAAAGACAATAGAGAGTATATCATTATTATAACAATCATAATCTACAAGTGCAATGGAAGTATACAGGAAAGAAGATCGAACAAACAATATATTACTTGCAATTTTATCCACACATTTATTTCTGTATATACAGCCAGAAATATAAATTGTGTTTGAGGTTCTGTAACTACATACCAACCTTTAATAAAAAGGTTGATATCATTCCCTTACTAATAAACAAACGTAAAAAACATATTATTTATTTCCCCTCACGAACGCTGAAATAGTACATTATCTGGAAGAGATATATAGCACTTACATCCTTGATGGATAAGAAGCAATGTAATCCATAAAAGGATCATCTTGATGTTGTCTCTTGTTGGGATCTTTGTTGGTTTTGCAGTAAAGATGAGGATATGAGATGGGTCAGACTACCACAGTAGGGTGGGCCCAAAAAATACATATCCTGTCAAAATGTTGTATTGCAGCACTTTGAGGTTTTGTGGTCTGTCTGAATGGAAGAAAAAAGCTGAATCAGCTACATAATCTTCCTCCATTGCATTTTCTTTTTTAGCCCTAACATTGGTTTCTATAAGTTGTTACAAGGACACACTTAATTCAGTTCGCCTTGGCCGGATCAAATTCCGATCTACGCACAAACACAGATAGGGAGGCATGTTGACTTCATAAAAAGGAAATCGCGGACAATACAAACAACGTGCAAGTAGAAGAGGCTGCATGACCTTTATTATGTTTAGAGAAAGGTGAAGGGTGTTATACTGGCAGCGGAGCCGCAGTGTGTGGTGCGATCGAGAGGTAGAGACGTGGCTGTGCTGAACTTTAGTTGTTGCAGAGTGTACAAGTGAATCTGCAGTCCTGTGTTTGGATCTCTAAATCTTCCCATAGTGCCATGACAAAACAAAACGTATCGCTTTCAAAAGTGCCACTTAGTCCAGAGAGAGAACCAATGTGCTTGGTTAGGAAACCAAATGCATAACAGTAATAAATTGTCCTTTTTCTTTGGGTTCCCGTAACTGCAAACTTTGCATTTGATTCTTACTTCGAAAAAGAGTTCCGGTTCCCAATCCTAAACACATAGATATTAAGCGATGACAACTATTACATGAATCGCTCATGTGATTAGGATTTATCCTGTGTGGACCATGAAACTCTGCACCACAGACACATTTAGACAACACAAATGTAAAGCTGAGAGTGGGACAAGAAAAACCTAGGAAGATAATTCAGTAGATCACCAAAGTCATGAAGAGACATTCTGGAAGAGCATAAAAGTGTGAACAAAATATCATGACAATCCTTCAGATAGTGGTTGAAAAAAGGCCTATTGTAACCACATTGTGATGGGGATAAAAGCTGCTCTCAATACAGAGAGGGGTTGCTTCTTAAATCACTATCATTAAGGAAATGGCTGCGTGTATGAGTTAGGACACAAGCGAAGGAAAATAAAAAAAGTTTTAAACCGTTGTTTTATTTCTGAGAAGACGGGGGAAATACCAACACTCAATACAATTTTACCATGGATTTAAAAAAAGGTACCATGTCATGCTTTTCCGGTTATTACCCGTCCCCTTGTGTGTTATGAAGGTTTTTCTGCAGAGTCAAAATCCTTAAAGTACACCCTGTAGCGAGTAAAACTCTAACACAGAAAATACCTCCCCAAAACGCCTCTTTGGTGAAACGTCATCATCCATTTAGTTCCGGGTACGTGCTTACGAAAGCACGTACCCGGAACTAAATGGGCCAATCCGTGGAGCCGTTACGTTACGTCGGTGGAGCAGTTACGTTACGTCCGTGGAGCCGTTACGTTAAGCCCCCGCTGACTGGTCCAAATTGACCAATCCACACACACACTCAGTGCATGCAGCTCTGCTGATCTCTCCTCCCTGGCTGCAGGCTGATAACAGACAGTTGAGATCGCGGCGAAATTCTCTCTGCAGACCCATTCTCACAGCATTTATCAACCTATAAACCTTTTTCTTACTCGATATCAAGCCACACTTATTGTTTTTATTTCAGCTGTGACTTTGTGTGTGTTCAGGTTGAGTTTGGCTGTGTATCGCTAAACAAGGAAATCACACCTCCACGGAGCTCAGCGCAATTTGTACCGACCAATCAGAGCAAACTGGGCTCAAAGGGAGGGGGGGGGAGCTGCAGCGAGCCGTTTAGTGGAGAAAGTTAATACTGCTGAATACACATACTTTACAGAGATGCTGTATGTGAAACCAATGTGAGTTTGGAAAATTGCACAGTATTTTTCTATTTTAGTATACCTCAACAATGGAATTATGATCAGTGGAAATGGCCATGACATGGGACCTTTAAGATTAGACAAATTACATCAACTGGTTTTGTTTAGCTTTTCTGTCAAAAGTGTCCCACATCCAATGAGACTGATCCTAGGACCTTCACCATTGTCTTTGTAATCAACCACTCTGATACAAATTAAGATACTTGGTAATTCAGACTGTTGCTTTTTTCCCCTTACCGGGTGAAAGCAGTTAACACGATGTCCCACTGAAATGTGAAAATAAGATTTCAGATGTCCATAAGGCTTTTATACAGAGTAAAGCAGCAAGGCTGTAGAGGTTATTTATGATTTTCATTTAAAAAGAAAGAAAACTGAAACTCTGTTGCTCATCCGGGTAGAACGTACTGCTGGGAACACATTGTGAAACCCAGATAATGAGGTATGAGGTATAATTCGTTTTTTATGCATCATGACAAATAGTTATATTTTTGTGCTGTGCGCTGAAGGTCAAACAAAGTCAAAGTCCAAGCTAAAATTGTATAGTGTTTGAAACATTGTCAATTGTAATGTGTTGTTTGGAGTAAGAACTGGTCCCTACATAAAGCAGTAACTGTGTGAGGCCAAAAGCAAAGAGGATCCAAACAAGTGTTATTATTATTCCCTTAGTTTGGACTAAATGTATACAAATAAACTCTCATGGCAAACCTACAAATTTACAGTTTAAGTCCTACAGGGTCCGATGTGATTATCTTCATGTTAAAGACTTGCTTCTGATTAAAGCAACTTATTTTGCCTCATTTTGAAATGTTGTGTTTCTAACGTTCCTAATATAACTCTGTATGTACCACTTGTATTTCCAATGCTGACTCAACTTGGATATCAGTATATCTCTGTCTCTCTTTACTCTGCTGCCATCTTCTGGTACAGGTGCAATACTGTTTTGCTCCAACATTTTGAGCAAGTTGCATACTGTATGGTTTCACTGAGGAGGCCGACCTATTCAGACTTATTTCTCATTTCTTTTCATATCCTGTAAGATCTGTCAGTTCATTTCTGGAGTCTGATGTCTTAATAAACACAATTAAAGCTCCGTGCAGGGCCGCTGTTGTCAGCACGTTGACACGTCACGTAGATGCTTTCCGGACTCGGCCGGGGGCAAACGTGGGAAGTTTGGGGCCAATCAGACAGTTTCTATAGGTGTTACAGCAGGAACATAAACATTGTGTTTGATGGCAAGTTATCTGTTGCCATGGCAACGGCATATGATGACATCCTATAATACGCTTAGATCTGCTGAGGGCTGCATCGTTTCAAACATGCCGTTTTGAGCAGAAGGTTTATTTAAATGTTTGCTGATCACAGTTCAAGTTTATTCCGGTAAAGCCTTGAACCCAGTGAAATAAACATTGCTGTAATCACAGTATGATCAGACAACAAACTAATGATGCAATTGGCTGTTTCACAGTCCAAAGTATGGGCTACAGGAAGAAGGGAAAACATATAGGACATATGCACTTACACTGAGGATCAAGTATACTGTACAATGTCAATTTTTACACAATTGTATTAATACTCATGAAATGTCTTTGGGAAAGAGTCTAGCCTTTTCAGTCAGCATTACAGTTATTCAGGGCTGCATATTAATCTAATAGGCATAACAGTTGCAATAGGAGCCTGTGCGATTATATAACCAAAAGGCTATGATTTAGTTGAAAATAAAAAGTGTGTGTGTGAATGTGACAGCGTATTCACTGTTTGTGCAGTCTGATCAATATGACTAATCAGTCTGTGTTTGTTATGCTGCATTTGGTCACCTTCCTGTGCAGAGAAGAGCGGGAGACTTGTGGAAATGGATGCTAACACTAATCAGAAGGTAGACACTGAACTGTTGGCCAAATAAAACACGACCTCTGTTGTATAATGATACTTTGGCTCTAAGCTCGGCTACAATAAGACGAAACTTTGAAAAACAAATTTTGCTACCGTTCTAGGGGAGGACCAATGGGGGCCAGTGCCCCCCTAACACTGACTTTGGAACCCCCCGTGGCCCCCCTGAAAATGTAAAGTTTATGATTAAACAATGTATTGGCTGACGTGATAGGCGGAACTAACGTTATTTGTCATTCTAGTCGGACCCATTAGAACGTAAAAACTGTAACTATAAGTATCTGAAATAAATATGTGTACTGAAACAAATACCAATAACTGTATTGCATTGTTTTCTTATGTGCAATTACTTCATACTGTCTTTGTCTTTTTCGTCCTGCATTTATTGTGCCCCTCTTAGACAACAACTGGCCCCAGCCTGCCCCCCCAAGTCAAATTGGTCAAGAACTGCCTCTGCCTACCCACAACAGCACCACAACACATTTGTACGAGCCCCTTAAAACAGTGAAAAGTAAGAAGAATGAGCAACAACTAAAGTTCAGATTTATAAAGATAGAGTAACATTACAGTCATCATTTAAATGACCTTTCCATTTTTAAATTGAAAAGACGTTATACATATTTTTCATGCGTCGCTATATTTTATTTATATCAGACAAACTTTTTTCCCACAAAAATCATGCCTTTTCCAAAGTAATGTATCACATTAGGAAACAGTGGTGATATTCCTTGTTCTACTGTTGAGAAATCTGCCCAAACTAGTTTGCATAAATGCCATTAGTTTGAAAGAGGATATCTTTGTTGTCCATCCATCCATCTTCTCCCGCTTATCCGTGGTCGGGTTGCGGAGGTAGCAGTTCCAGCAGAGAGCCCCAAACTTTCTTTTCCCTGGCCACATCAACCAGCTCTGCCTGGGGGATCCCAAGGGACTCCCAGGCCAGAGAAGTAATATAATCCCTCCACCTGGTTCTAGGTCTACCCCTTGGTCTCTTCCCAGCTGGACGTGCCTGGAACACCTCCCTAGGGAGACGCCCAGGTGGCATCCTTACTAGGTGCCCGAACCACCTCAACTGGCTCCTTTCGACTCAAAGGAGGAGCGGTTCAACTCTGAGTCCCTCCCGGATGATTGAACTTCTCACCTTATCCCTAAGGGGGACACCAGCCACCCTGCGGAGAAAACCCATCTCAGCCGCTTGTATCCGCAATCTCTTTCTTTTGGTCATGACTCATCCTTCATGACCATAGGTGAGGGTAGGAACGAAAATGGCCCGGTAGACAGAGAGCTTTTTCTTGTGGCTCAGCTCTTTTTTCGTCACAACGGTGCGGTAAAGCGACTGCAGTACCGCCGCCGCTGTTCCGATTCTCCGGCCCATCTCACGCTCCATTGTTCCCTCACTCGAGAACAAGACCCCGAGATACTTGAACTCCTTCAATTGGGGTAAGGACTCATTCCCTACTTGGAGTGGACAGTCCATCGGTTTCCTGCTGAGAACCATGGCCTCAGATTTGGAGGTGCTGATCCTCATCCCAGCCGCTTCACACTCGGTTGCGAACCTCCTGGTGGACACCGGTGGTCTGGGAAGCCGTCCGGCTGAAGAAGGAGGCCTTCAGGGATTTGTTATCCCGGGGGACTCCCGAGGCATTTGCAAGGTACGACAGGTCCGAAGGGCAGCAGCCTCAGCCGTGGCCGAGGCAAAGCAGCGGGTGTGGGAGAAGTTCGGAGAAGACATGGAAAAGGACTTTCGGGCGGCACCAAAGTTGTTCTGGAAAACTGTCCGACACCTCAGGAGGGGGAAGCAGGGAACCATCCAAGCTGTGTACAGTAAGGATGGGACGTTGTTGACCTCAACTGATGGAGTGTTAGGGCGTTGGAAGGAACACTTTGAGGAACTCCTGAACCTGACAACTCCGACCTCTATGTTAGAGGCAGAACTGGAGTATGACGGGGGATCAACACCAATCTCCCGGGGGGAGGTCGTCAAACAACTCCACAGTGGCAAAGCCCCGGGGTTGGATGAGATCCGGCCAAAAATGCTGAAGGCTCTGGGTGTTGAGGGAATGTCATGGTTGACAAGTCTCATCAACTTTGCGTGGAAGTCGGAAACAGTACTGAAGGAGTGGCAGACCGGGGTGGTGGTTCCCCTTTTCAAAAAGGGGGATCAGAGGGTGTGTGCCAATTACAGAGGCATCACACTACTCAGCCTCCCCGGGAAAGTTTACTCTAAGGTACTCGAAAGGAGGGTCAGGCCGATTGTCGAACCTCAGATTGAGGAGGAACAATGCGGTTTCCGTCCTGGTCGTGGAACGACGGATCAGCTTTTTACTCTCGCAAGGATCCTGGAGGGGGACTGGGAGTATGCTTATCGGGTCTACATGTGTTTTGTAGACTTGGAGAAGGCGTATGACCGAGTTCCCAGGGAGTTACTGTGGGAGGTGCTGCAGGAGTATGGGGGGAGGGAGTCTCTACTCAGGGCCATCCAATCTCTGTACTCCCAAATCGAGAGCTGTGTCCGGGTCCTCGGCAGTAAGTCTGACCCATTTCCAGTGAGGGTTGGCCTCCGCCAGGACTGTGCTTTGTCACCAATCCTGTTTGTAATATACATGGATCGGATTTCGAGGCGTAGTCATGGGGGAGGGGGTCTGCATTTCGGTGGACTAAGGATAGCACCACTGCTTTTTGCAGATGATGTGGTTATAATGGCTTCATCGGTCTGCCGGCAGGGACCCTGTTTTTTTTTTTCAGGAAACTGTGTCTCAGGGGATCTTAATATTTAAGAACCTATTAATGTGTTCTACCAGACTAACGGAAATAATCTCAGCTAACTGACGATATAAACGTTTTTACCAAAACAAAACACAAGTCTCATAAGAAGCATCTAAATCAGACCCGGCGTCATGGGCGGGACCCATAGGGCCGGGCCCGCCCATCCAGAATTTGGGCCACAGTTTTAATCAGGGCTGAATACACCATTTTTATTGTTTTATTATTATTTTTATGGTTGTTATTTGTAGGGCTCTGTCCTAATATTTATTTTTGTTTTAAACTATATTGAAAGATTAGTTTAATATCATTTTTTTATTTTTCTATGAAATTCTGAATGAAAGGCTGCGCGCGAGACTGGTTTTTTGCTGGGTTGAGTCATGTGGGTGTTTGAGTGAGATGCGGCACAGCAGCCTGTCAGTTTACTCTTGCTAGGTTAGTTTGGCTATTATCATTTATATTTATCTGCAACAATTGATATCAGGAAGTGGTTCATGAAAGGAATATGGCAACTCAGCGCCAGATGCAGGCACATTAGAAGAAATCAGTGACGTTACCAACGAGCTAGCAAGCCAGCAAGGGACAAGGGAGGCTGGCAATCAATTATATTTTGAAGAGAAATTGACTCTCAAACCGGCTCTCTCACAAACTCCGGCTCTGTGCGCAAGCAGACCGCTGCACACGCTATCTGCCTCGCTCAATCTCTCTCTCTCTCTCTCTCTCTCTCCCTTTCTCTCCATCGCTCAACCTCACTCCACCCTGTGTGCGCTCCTCAAGTTTGCCTGGGTGCTTGCCCAAGTTCCCCCCCCCACCCCGTTGACAATTCAGATTTCCCGGGAAATGTAAATTTCCATCATCCAAGGTTAGTTTTCACTATAAGTACAAAATATTTTTTGGACGGACACTATAATTTACAGTTTTTTACCATGTTCAATCGGAATTTTCTTTAAAATAAGCCACACATATATATTGAATCTGACTTTTCTACATCCAACTGACAGGTTTATCATTACTTTGAGAACAAAGATTATTAATTTAACCCTTTTAGAAGGGAAGATATGGTCATTTGTTCTGGGAATTTCATTTTCGAGCTTGAAACCTGAAAAACAGGCTTGGGGTTTAACAGGTTAACTCATGTTACTTTAGTTTTTGATGAATGACTTGAGAAATACACCTTTTAAAATGAGGAGTAGTCTGTACATTTTCCTTTCGATAACTAAGCAAGTATACCCATGATAGCATTTTTATTATAATATTGCAGTCGCAAATCAAAATATTGTCCACAATAATCCCAATATCACTTCCACAATGTCTCTGACATAGTGCACTGGGAAGCCTCGTTCACATTTGAGGACAATTCTGCTGGTGCGGCTTCGACCTCGGTACTGACAGTCGGGTGTATTGGTCCCTTGGCTCAGTGTGCAGACGACAATGTCGAAGGGTTGGAGGCTTTTGGTATAAACACCATATGGCTCTCCTGTACGCCCACATACATCTTTGACTTGCTCAACGTTTGCTCGTATTGGTATTTTTACACCCGTTACCATCACTGTCTGTGATCCCTCTCTCCCTTATCACCTGGTCACGGCTGTTTACAGACATTCCCCCTGTTGATGTGCTGATTTTTTAACTTTTTGTAACGCTCATTCTGAGAGCTCACAGTAGCCGAGAGAAACAACAAACAAGCAAATGAGATCCTCATGATTCCCTGAAGAAAATTAGGGAAACACTTTTGTTAGAGAATGAACGGCAGCATAAATGAGTACTTATTATAATTTATATTTCCCATATGCAATAACATTTTATGAGACGTGGTGTTGTAGCATCACCACTGTTATAAAATTATACTTGTTTCAAGTACGATGAAATCAATGGACTCATTTAATTATATTAAAATGCATTTTATGGTTTTTATTTTTTTAATATTGTCCTATTTTGCAGAATTAAAATATAAATATATTTGTTGGACATATTGTTTGTTGAGATTAAAGGTGTTTTAAGAAATCCAAATACATATTTAATGAGTATTGCTAAAAATACTTTTTTTGTATTTAGCTTTTAAGTGTTACAGACCTGCAGAGAAATCGGGTAAGATCACATCCAACACAGTCATGAGGAACAAAACAAAAATCACTTTTTTTCAACTCTTACCGACTGCTGCATTATAAAAAGGGAGAGTAATAACAGTGCATGACATTAAGGATTTTGGGAGATGGCCCTGTGGTCCATCTAAGCTAATTTACAGATGGCCCTGAGCCCAATAGAGACTGCCCTGAAAAATGCGTGCGGACGAAATGCCACGAAAGGTTTGGGGGGCCTCCCCCTAGAACATTTAGATTTTTGCAGGTCTTAGATGCTGTCTGGTGCATTCTCTAGACTGAATGATGAGATGAACCAGCACAATATTATATTGTACAATTTCAATTTTATTCTTCATTTCACTTGTTTGTTTGTTCTTGTTTGTGTTTGCTCGCTTGCATGTCCTGCATAGCTATAAGAAATACTTAAGTTGTTGGTCAAGACACAAGGCAAATGCCTTCATCAGATGTAAAAAAGTAGAAAACATTACATTCAGTTGTAACTGCCAAAACAAACATTATTTACACTATTATGGCCCCTGTTAAAAATGTTTGTAATGTTATCTACTGTAAGTTGGTCGAACAAATGCCTCCTCATCCGGAAGCTGACCGAGCAGACCCGAGCAGCAGTCGAGAGGAGCCGAGCGCATCCGCGGAGCACACAAAATGGCGACGTCAAGAGTTCCCGTTGGCCGGCAAATCTAAATCTATTCGGTCACAATAATTTCCCTTTAGCACAATACCGCTTCAGTGACAGACAAGAAGAGTATGTGACAGACAAGAAGAGTATGTGACAGACAAGAATAGTCAATTCTAAGGTCTAACACTTAATGTGGATACAGATGTCCTGTATGGGTTGATTGTGCGTTGATCTGTTGGTAATGCCTCGGGGTTCCGGTGGGCATGTAAACAAATGCATAATGGTGCGCTATACTTTGTGGCCTCACCCAGTTGCATAGCGACACTTATTGTTTAGGTGTCTTTTAATAAGCAGGTTGTCCTATCATTAGCTAGAACTAGCTAGATCTGATCAATACGGACATAAACGCGAGTGAAGTCTAATCTGACGGGAGAGAGAGATCAGCTGCTGCTGCTGACGAGTCGACACGCACCACTGCATGATCACATGCAGCGGTGAGCGGACAAAACACACAATTCAGGTTAGAATATCACACGTAGCTATTTTAATTACCTCTCAAACTACCTAAACCAGTTATAGATATGCTTAGTTTTACTGTCGGGTCACTCATTAGTAGATCCGCGAGCTGCTGGCATAATAGATTGCCCGATCGGGCAACCAGCAGGTGAGGCTTCATTGCCCGAGCTAAATACTAGATGGCCCCGGGCCATCGGGCAGCCCTTAATGTCGAGCCCTGAATAAGAACATACAAACCTTTTAAGTGTAATGTGGAATGGTAACTGTTTACCCCCCTTCCTTTTGTCTAGTCCTTGCAGCTGAAAAAGGTAGAAATACATGAAAACAAGTTTTTGGTCATCAAGTTTGTCTTAAACATATTGTATGCCAATGTTTCATAAAAGGCATATTTACCCGAATCACAAACACAGTGACAGTGAAGTCTCTTCAAACTGCTGGATCATTTATAGGAGTTGTTTTGAACTTTGATTTATTGGCCCAACTTTGCATTGGGGAGAAAACTCCCAAATCATCACGTTGGCCAAATGTAAACAAAGTATTTACTGTTTGACAACATTATGCAATATAGCATTAGTCACCACACGTCCTCTGAAGTTTGACTAAGTCTTTCAAACCTGCACACATGCGTCTGAAATATGAATCATTTGACATTTCAAGTCTTTTAAGCAAACGATTCCCACACAGAAGTGCCTCGAACAATGTCATCAATAACAAGGACACAATATGAAAAGTGAAGTATTGTGTTTTTCCATTAAGTATTTTTCGCTTTACAAACAAAATAGAAAATATTGTTTACACAGTTAAAAGTGCTTTTACATTCAAATTAAACATAAGGGTTTGATAACATCTGACAGGTGTACAGGACAGATGTCTTTCTTCCCTTTGAGGTTGATGCTTAAGAGCATTCATATGCATCATGCTGGACCTGCAAGTTAGAGATGCTGATAGTCATAAACCACATGACCCACAATAACATGAGAATGAAATGACATTTTGCACGACTCACCTCCAACGTCCTGTGGAATACCACAGGTCTGTTGAGTCTGAGTGATGACGTGTAGATGTTTGGTCAGAGGGGGAGAGTATTAAAGTCACAGCTTTTATTTCTTAGTATATCAGCTGCATGTGGTTTTGCTTGTTTCCCAGACCACTGCACACATCACTTCTCAACAGTGATGCGTACACGAAAAATCTACAAAAACGTAACATTTGGAACATTTGAAAGACAATAATGGGACTTAACTACTTTTGTATGAATCAAAACATTTGCTGTATTTGACGTATTAAGCTAGTACCATTATTCATAATAGTTAATTTTAATGATATCCATAACTACTTTTGATTATTTCATGAAACTGAATTATAAAAACAGACACAAAGGTAAGTGGTTAAACAGTTTTTTAAGCAAGAACAGGAAAGCTTGACACATATGTATTACTTTGAAGTTCTTCACCATAGAGATAAAATGTGGCATTTGCTTTTGTTTCCAGAGAAACTAAGAATCACATTTTTCAGCATTGTTTTAACTTTTTTGAAACATTCATCATAACTAAAAGCACAAAAAGGTACTATGTTTTTACAAAAGGTATGTTTCCCTTTACAAACATGTGTCAAAAACATTGTCATGCAAGCAAGAGAAGTACACATCAGCTCCATCAGTCACAGTGACCAATGTCTTGATCATAGTGCACAGGCAAGCCTTTTAAACATTTGATTATTATGTTCTTTTTCTTGAGTTTTTTACCATTGTAAGAACAGTTGGTAGGACGGGTTATCATTTGATCCCATTCACAGACAACAATGTCAAAACGTTTAAGACTTTTGGTCAGGTTACCAGGAAAAGGCTCTCCCTGATCCAAACAGATGGCTTTCACAGATTCAGCATCGGATAGGACAAAGGTATTGATATTCTTACAGCGTTTTGGTTTGATACCATTGATTTTTCTACCTTGCATTACTTTATTACACTCACAAGGAGACATTTCTTTATTGATATGCTGATTTTTGAATTTCTGATAACGGTTTGGGTTTTTTTTTTTTTCCAGAGAGAGCACGGTGGCCGAGAGCAGCACCAGCAGCAAACAGACAACCTGGATTCTCATTGTTCCCTGAAGAAGAAAAGCCAGGAGAAATACAACATTTAGGGAAATGGTGGTAACTGGTTGCTTGGCTTTATGCATTGCATCACTACTTTTGGTCCAGATTAAAACTGAAATAAGTAAACCTGTGTTCACAAACAATACTGAGTCTCTACTAAAGTAAAAGTTGCACCAACAAAACAATAAACAACCACAACAGGAAACACAAGCTCTGTGTGAATACTTACTGAGACTTCGATACTGAAGAGTTTGTGAAAATAGAGGAATACTTTTCACAAGTAGGAAAGTGATGACTTCCTTTTCTTCTTTACTAGATCTTTCCGCAACAAAACAGAATCATAAATGCTATGTATTTGTATTGCAACTTACTTAACTTAATAAATAAAACCATAAAAAAAAGGATAACAAAAAGTGTATTTACCTGTATCGCAGACACTGCTCAGAGACAAGGAAATATCTTGAAACGATTGACTCTTTTATAGGTAGTGTTTCCTTAGTGTGTGAATACCCCTCCCCGATTAACCACGTTAACCTATGTCACAGACCAGACCCAGCCTGTCTGCATACACTCATGCTGAGCATCCTTACACCCACACCACTACCTGTTAATGCAAGTTTGAACTCCCCTCCCCTCATGCTTCATCTATCAGCATTTAAATATAGATGAATTATGATAATGACATTTGTTGTATCTTAGGTTCTGCAAGTGGTGAAATTGTTTCTTAAAAGTGAACAAGTAAATCCACGTTTGATAATGTTTTTGTTGAGCTCCATTGTAAGAACATTTGGAAGGACTAGTTTAGTTTTTTCTCGTTTACAGGCAACAAAGTAAAGCGCTGGCGGAATTTGATCAGGTTACCAGAACTTAAAGTGGACCTATCATGCTATATTTGAATAATATAGTGTAGGGCCATACCTATATAAGGCATATTTATACTTTTTATTTTTCAAAATACCAAACAGATCATGCATTTGATCCATTCCTCATTTCGCTCAATTTAACACTGCCTTTCATGCTCGGATTCAGTGAGAACAGCACCATCTGGTGGCCTGAAATATGTACTACAGCGTCTCCAGCGCTTTCAAACGACAATGTCCGTGGCTGTTTCCTCCTGATTGATGGAGTTGGCCCAATAGCCGTAGCGCAACTTCTGTGACGATATAAAAGTGTTCAAATCTGGATCAGTCTGTATCAGATCCGTTGCAGCCCCTTTGTAAGAGATTTGGGTATGGAGGAAAATAGAGAGGGTTGTGTTTTCTGACACTTGGTGAGTTCCTGCAAGTTAGAGATGGTGATAGCTATAAACCACATGACTCAAAATAACATGATGAGAACTTAGTTACATTTTCCACGACTCACCTCTAACGTCCTGTGGAATACCACAGGTCTGTTGAGTCTGAGTGATGACGTGTAGATGTTTGGTCAGAGGGTGAGAGTATTAAATTCACAGTTTGTATTTGTTATTATAGCAGCTGCATGTGGTTTTGCTTGTTTCCCAGACCACTGCACTTGCACACATCACTTCTCAACAGTGATGCGTACATGAAGAATTGACACAATATTAAATTATAACAAATATTATGATGCACAAAAATATGGGACATAACTACTTTTGTATGAATTAAGATATTTGCTGTATTTGATATAAACTTAAACACAAACAGTAAGGAAATCTGTGTTTGGTAGATGATTTCTTTGCAGTAACAATGCTTCTTGTCAATACATGTATACCGTTGGAAAACCTGTTTATTTACCTTTCAAATGGTGCCACATTTGTGAGGAACATGCATCTTTGGGATGAGCAGCAGAGCTAAGTATGTGGGTTGCGCCCAGGAAAAATTTGACAAATCTCTGCTTCCAATGCCATAATAAAAAATGTTGCACTTTCAGTTGATTAAAGCATCACAACACTTGTGCTACCTTCTGCTAGAAAGGATATACAATAGACTCATGTCACTTGACACAGCTACCATATTTTGGTAGCACCTAGTTGGTTTAGTAGATTGACAAATAAATGAGGAAGTCCCCAGTGGAAACTATAACCAAATATCTGTTCTAAGATCGCCTTAAACAACCCTACGCAGCCATATCTGGAATCTATTCTTATTCTATTGTAAACAAATAGTAGTAGCATCTTCATATGTAACTGTGCAGAAGTACTGGGTTTTAACTTGTTAGAAGTAAAGGCCTCTGGTCATGCAACAAAACCCAAATAGGCTTTTCAAACTTTTTGAAGTGCTTCTGAAGAAATACAGTTGTTTTTTGTTATGTTTTAAGCTTAAATAACATGTTAGGTCAATGCATGTTCACCTTTTACTTGACATTAAAACACAAAGGTTATTTAAAACACTTTACATTTGCAAGGTACAGTTAAACAGACATCAAACAAATGTTATTCAGTTAACCTGTTATAACTAAAGGACCAAAAAGCATGTTCTACCTTCAGGGCGTCAACAACAGGCGCCTCCATTGTACTTCCATCATACCAAAGGCAGCTTTATTTCACAGAGGCTTCAGCAGAGTGCTGTTGGCTGTCGGCTCTGCACCTTCCCATGCAGTGGCTCCTGATGGAAGGTCAAGATGGCTGTTCAATGCAAGGAGAGCCACTGTCCCACATGAAATGAGAAAAGATAAGGTAACAAAAAAAAGAGAGTACAGAGCCATATAGTATTCCAATACAAATACAAATGGTATGTTTATTAAAAGTATTATTTCTATCCAGCAAAAGTGACTTATTCTTAGATTTACAATTCTTACAACTTATATTTAAATAGAAAACAATAAATGAAGCCAAACCTTACAACAAAGTAAATGACTTCAAACTAACCTTGCTATTTCTTTAACTTTTCTAACTATAAATATCATGCATTTTGTTCGAAATACAGTTCATGTTTTTTTGTATGTTTTTTTTAGCTTAAATTAGCACTTTTCACAAGCCCATACAAAGCTGATCTTTTGTCCAAAAAAATATTCCAATAAAATCTGATTTCTGGCACCGTTTACATTCATGCTGCACTTTGTTATTTAGGGAAGACAAAAAGAATACAAGTAGTAATTTGGCTGGTCTTCATAAGCTTTACTCCAGGTGTAACTGCCAACTGAATAGTGAAACTTATATACCGAAGATGCGTTTGCACCTTTCAATCAGAACCAGACAAATTAAAATACACAATACAAGTACTAATGCTGTTTATTAAATAACAAATAGCTAAGTGAGTGGGAACAATTATACAAAACCCTACACAATTGGGCACAGATGAATGGGAAGAGCTTACTGTTGAGGTAGTCATGGGTCCAAATGGCATCTTGACAAATATATGACACCCGTCACCCACACACCTCTCAAAAGACGGGGCTTTGGCCAGCTGCTGGAAGAATTGCTCCTTCTCCTTCAGTTCTGGGGCAGCGGGAAGTTTAACCACTTAACCGAACGCCTTTGCAGACCGGTCTGCAGACTGTGTCTCTGGGATCTTGAACGGCCCGGGACACCACACTGTATGATAAACTGTGTTCTAGCCAGTACAGTGTATTAGCATTATTGTCCAAAGGCCTGTTTCCTACCAGCGTGCAGGAGGTAGTGTTTATCATGTAAATGCAGCATAGGAACAATGCTGTTGAGGTAAATGGATGCTTGTAGATTTTTAGCTTTTGAAGGGCACATGGGTGATACCCTCAAAACAGATAACTTTGCACAACATTTTTTTTCTATTTTTATGACAAACGTGTTGTATGTCTGATATTCTAAATTCATAAATATTATGTTTTGATAATTAATTGTTCATGCCAAAATGGGAGAATTTGTTTTCCCACATGTGGGAATGTTCTTTTCAGCTTTTATACCATATTTAACTGAATATCATGCATGTTGGACTGATAAGACATTTAAAGTCATCCCCTTTGGCTTTTGAAAGACTGGGACAGACATTGTTCAGTCTTTTAATAAAGTAGTGAACTTTTAGATATACTTATGTTCACATAAAAAAGAAACAATGCAAATATCATAAATATGACATCATACATTTTCATAGCTATTCTTTCACAAACATTATCAATCCACCTTTTTTTATCATATGCATAAGAAAAAGAAAGCATTACAGCAGACTGCAGAGCGCCAAAACAGGAAGGAATACATAATCTCAAACATGCAGCAGCAGGCCTAAAACACTTTATCATAACCACACACACAGCAAGTGAAACAGCAAGTGAACTCTGAACTCCTGTAGCATCAACAACAACAACGCAGCAAAGAGTTTGATCAACTAAAACAAAGATAAATAAAAGATAAATACTGTCCCATCAGGGGGGAAAGGGCATTATATGTGTATATAAAAACTCACGTTATCCGCCGTTGAAGAGCATTCTGCTTTCTGTCATGAAGTATCCACATATAGCCTGTCTCACTGTTGTGTGCTTTTTGTTGTTGACGTAACTCCATTGCAAAAGTTTAAAATAATATGTTAGCAAAAATGTAAAACAGGCTAAGTCTCCCGGTTGTGTCATGTTATTTAGATAAGTTGCAATTTTCGTCTTCACAATTAAATTCAAAGTTTCTTTCATTAAGGCCTGTACGTTCACAGCTGTGCAGTAACATGCGGCGTCATCTGATTGTTGGTCCACCGGAAGTTTAACTTCAGATGGCGGGCTTTTGTTTGGGTGCAATACCACGTTTGACCACGCAGACTGACAGTTGTGGCCCTTATAACCCAGGGGGGCGCTGTTTCAATCATTTTAAGAAACATAACTTTAATTGAAGGGACAAAGAAATTATTGGATTATCAACTACTACTATATTACTGCTTTAAGAAATAACTATCACAGCAACACGTAAGTGAATTTACTCTCGCACCATGCAATTATTAAAAACATATAATTAAAGTTAGTGAAATAAGTGGTTTGTTATTGAAAGCAGCATTACAGTGATGTAATAAAACAGGGTAGTCAAAGAGTCAAACGTGTTGCTTTTTTTTTTTTATGGTACTGAGTTAGTGAAAGTATAATATGGATATGCAAATCTGAGAAAACGATCAGCATTACAGGTCGGACATATTTTACCCAAATATTTAAAATGGTCCTTGATCAAACCTGCTGTGATAAATTAAATGATATGTGAGATTTGCAGTAAAACATGATTTTCAGACTCAGACATGGAAGATTAGTATAGATTCAATGGTAGTTTAATTTGAACATTCAACATAATTATCAATTATCATCACTCACATATTTGTGTTTTTTATAACCTAAGATCTGGTAAATGGAAATAACTGACTTTACCATTATTTTCATTGTCAATAACTCTGTTTGATTCTGTTCACAACAAAAAACTAAACCTTTATGATCAGCACACAAGGGGACAAAGGACAAAATAAACTGAGAAATAAATTGATGTGAAGACAAGAATTGGAGCAAAGAATGAGAACAAGGGGAAGAGGAAGAGATGGTAAAAGCTAATGGCTGGAGACGTCTTGAACCAAAAGGCACAGGGAAATAAAGATGGGAGAAATTGGGAAGGCGAAGGGAAATCTAAGAAATAAAGAAGTGAGAAAAATGATCAGATAGAAGGAACAGTAGTCATGGAAACTTGACAGACATTTATATTACTGATATGTCTCAAACCTACAATATTAGAGCTGTGAATAAACAGTAAAAGAGTGACAACACTTTGCAACTGTTGTAAACAAAGCAGCAATGTATAAAGTCAACAATACAGTAGTAGTTACATTATAGTATTTGCTATACTTTTAATCATGTTAGTCATTATAGGCAGTTAAGAATCGTACTGATGTGGAGGATTTTTTCAGCTGCGTAGTGACAGTGTGAAGGTTTGCTGATACAGACTGGAGCACACTGTTTTTTGGTCAATAACAGCATGCTGCTTTTTTTCACCTCCATCTGACAAAATCAAATGATACACTTAAACATATTTGAAGAACATGCTCTATGGAAAGAAGTGTTTTTCTGTATAAACCTTAAAGCACACCAACAAATCCGAATTACATTGTTATCATATAACATGCTGAATGCATCACACATTAACTCTGTAAGAGCAAAGAAAATGTTCCTGGTAATGCCGCAACTTCACATTAAACATGAGGCTATACCAAAAGGGCTGTGGCAGGGTTAAGGCTTCTCCTGCTTTGGACCCAATTACATTTTATAGGGCATTCAAAGACAATCCGATCAGAGAGATGCATATGTATTTAATATAACCATTGTTTATTTGGAAATGTAAGAAAGGCCGGAATTGTTACTGTTTTATCAGTGAGCCATGTACCTTTATCAACCCAAAGCTATTGGACATTCCGAAGCAGTTAATGACAAAATTGCAGGAACATATTTTAAGTTCAAAATAAGAACTCCCAAGGCACTAAAACTTCGAAAAATCAACAATATCTGTCAATTATCTTTGACATACTCATCTGTTAAGGCAAATGTATTTGACTTTGGCATAATGACTTGATTAAAGTTGCTTCCCTGTCAGTCAGAATGCATGCAAGGCAGTTATTCAAAGGGTAACATAAACCAGATGAAAAAACTAAATATTTCCTGTTTTTGCTCCATTGGTTTGATATCTCACCCTACTGTAATGATGTAGAAACGTACCTCAGGGTGTGGCAGTGCACCGTGACATCACAGAGCAAACTTATGACCACAAAAAAGTACCCTCATCAGTGATTCACACTAGAAACATTCATCCACAGGAGACAGGGAAACAATTATTTTCAGCACAGCATCAAATTACTCTTTAATAATAGGTGTTTTGGTTCAAAAAGCATTCAATTTCCGACTATGCTGTGAGCCCTCATAACTGCTCATACATTTCCTTGGTATCTGCAGCTATGTGTAGATTCTGCATGATGGTGAATTTACTGTAGGGTTTTCCTGATGTTGATTTGAATGGGAATTTCTCACTTATAAAGTTGAACTTTTTATAAAGGAGAAAAATATATTTCAGATTTTCATGTCAAACCTCACGTGGCTCAAAGTCTGGTGTGCAACAGCAAACTGAAGAATAACACAACATTAGATCAATGTGTTAGATCATCTCTGCAGAAAGAGTCTTTTATGGTTTTTCAATGAACTCGCATGTGAGGATGATGTCCATTATATAGTGAAGCAGGTTAGCTAGGCACATACAGTTTTTCCCTTTCTCTCCAAAAGGGGGAGAAACAGACAGATTTCCTCACACACATCTCCTTGGTGTGACATCAAGGGAGCTCTTCACTCTCGGCCCTCCTCTCTCAGTGTCCAGAGCTATCAGCACTCACATTAACGTCATGCAAATACACTTTGAAAATATAGAATTAATCGGGTTAGGGTATATATTTATATAGATTTATACATACATACAAATTCATATACTTTTAAGGAATGTTAATCTATTTTGTTGTGTATTTTTTCTCCTTACAAGGTACAAAATAACTTTCCATACTATGTAAAACATTATATAATCAACGTATTAAAAGAAACACACAACTTATCAGTCCTTTCATCATCTTTTAGAAAAAAAAATCCATAATAAAAATAAGTTCTATGTTTTTTCTCACTTATATCTTACAATATATTTTCTCTCTGTCAAAAAACACGCACACATGTCCCATTTTTGTTTTCGTCTGTGGTTTCTCTCGGTGGTGGTCAAACTGAATGTGTAAAAAAAAATATCACATATTGGTGGAGTTCATCAAGGTGAAAAAATCTCAGAGCAACAGTCACGTTGACTTGTAGAATTCACAAAATGGCAGCGGTGGGTGTTACCAATCAAACGAACAAATGGTGGTGTTACAAAGGGCACTTGGAGCAGCCGCACTCCAGAGCAGTTTCCATCTCCTCGGAGTACGAGGTGCCGTCTGTGCATCGGAAAACCGCCTTCCTTCTTCTGCTCTTGGTGACGCCACAGCAAACACCCGAGGGCGCTGCTGCCTGGCAGGATCGGGGACAATCCATGCGGGGAATCTTCGTGGTGGACGTGCATGTTTTCAAGGGGTGGTAGCGTTTCAGCAGCTCCCTCACCATCTCTCCTTGACATGTAAGCTCTAGAGGTTAACAAAGACATAAAACACACACATTAAACACTATGTACTTATTTTGTCATAATTTCCTCCATCTCTTCTTCCAACATTCTCCATTTTACCTGTGTCACAGCTTGGCCCGGTGTACCCCGGCTGACAGTGGCAGATGGGTTGTCCTCCTTCGGACACGTGACACTCCCCGTGTCCGCAGCGCTGCCCTCTGCAGGCTGGAGGCTCCTGCCGTCGATCACAGTACTGACCCTGGTAGCCTTCACTGCACTGGCAGCTGTAGGACTGACCCTTTGGCACACACAGACCCTGAATACATCTGGAGTGAGAGGAAGGGAATGGAAGGAAAGGGAAGGCAGGTTAGATGGGGGGAATCAGACTTGCAGAAATTAGTGCATACAGTAAATCCATATGATTTTTCTGCCCATACAACAATGCATATTTCCTGCGGCCTGGGCTCACCTGCTGTTCTGACAGGCGCTTGGTGCCGTCGTCTGATCACACAGGGCCCCGCTGCGTCCTGGAGGACAATCACATGTTACCCCCGTCTCTCCTCCCTCCCTGCATGCACCCTGGGCGCATACACTGCAGGAATGGCACCCTGCGAGAAAGCCCTCACTCTGTTAACAGAAGAAGAAAGGGAGAAAATACTGTCAGGGGGGAAGTGAGTGGACGGGCCTTTTATTGATAACAGAAGAAAGCTGAGGGGCAGTTAGCTGAAAAACATTTTGATGTTGTGTGAATACCACAGACTACCTGTCATCCATTATTAATATTCAGTGATGCAAACAAAGGTATGGTGAAAAAAGAGATAACTATTCGAAGCAGAAAAAAAACAGCGTAATATACCATCTGACAATGACAGATTTTTATTTTTGGATATCCCCTTTCAAACTCTATTCTTGTTATTTTTAACAACTTTTTTTTGTTACTGTCATATAGTATTTTATACCTGTTAATAATTGAGTCTCTAATGTCTCATTAATAACTATAAGGACCATATCAAGGTGTGCCTTAACCTCACTGAGCTGATGTTATTTGAGCCTCTCAGGAGAGAGCTCTCTTCCACCTGGTCGTAGAAAAGCTCTTTAAATTCGTTAGCATAGCTAGCTAACCAGATGCTAAAAACAACAGATCGCCACTGTGCTTACAACTAAAGACACAACCTCGCAAACACTGCGGCATGTGTACGGCTCCTTATGGGTACTGCAATATTTGAAGATCTGGAGCAGCGTTCCGATGCTCTCCGTTACACCTTCCAGACGAGAAATAACCACATGAAGACCTATGGTGAAGACACGTTACGCTCGTGTTGTGTTCAATGAACCTGTCCTTGGCCAGGAAAAACAGGCACTCGCTTGTTTAATTATTTTGCGATCTAGATTTCTTCTTCTTTTTTGAAGTGAGAAGTTGTCCGTCCTTCAGTCGGACTCCCCCCCAAAACGAAAACTTCGGTTCTCCACGCATTACACAAGTCACCCAAATCAGCGTTAAAAAAGCGGGAGGCGCCGAAAAGCGACTAATTTACATCACTGAATATTGTTTCACAATGGAAAGACATTTATCTAGAACAGAAAAGTTTAATATTGTAAACTTCCCAAAGAAAGTAATATAACATATTTCGTATTTTAATTTCGTAATTTGACATTTCTGCTACATATCTGCTTTCTCTTTCAGTCATGCATTTCTCACTGTGGCACTAAAGACTGCTTTAAAGATTCTACTTGAAATACATGATGCCGGTTTTTGTTGCAAAATACGATGTTTCCCCTTGTTTATACCTTGGGCTCGACCCCTTGTGGCCGTGCTCCTCCTGAACCTCGGTAACTCAGGTCTTGAGGCTCCCCATTGATTCGGACATTGTGGATGCAACCATTAAAAGTCTGAGGGGAACGTTCAGGGCCGGGTCGTAAACCTGAGGCCACCACCTGAGAGGGTACGCCTGGAAAGCAGAGGAGAACAAGACAGGTTATAGAAAAGGAAGATTATGATTGAAGAAAAAATAATGGAAATAAAGACAAATTATTCAAATTAAAAGCATGATTGCTTGATTCGTGAACTCATACTCTGGTTTCAGTATTTGTTGATTCTTCGATTAAATCGCAATGTTGCAGCAAGAATAGTCAAACATAGCTCTCACTGCATTGTACAATACAGCATTATGTTTCTTTTAAGTACTTGAGAGAAAAGGCTGAGTGTTCTAAGGGGCTTGTCTTGATCTCTTTTTTGAGGGAAAACTTGAACAAAAACCGTTCTACATCTCCTCACCACATCCCTTGGTGGGATTTAGTCTGTTTCTGTGTGTGTGTCTGGGTGTGTCTGTCTGTGTCTGTCTGTGTCTGTTTGTCTGTGTGTTTCTGTATGTATGAGTGAATTTGCATGTTGTGGATGAATGTATATGTATGAACCATGGCAAACATCTGATCACAACCACACAAAAGCAGTAAAGGGCAGTCAAAAGTCAAATCTATATGTTCAAAACATGTGTCTACATGTGTGTAAGTGTTAGTGTACGTACCTCCTATGTAAAGTTGGGTGTTGTGGTCAACAGAGGGCTGGCGTGCTAGCTTGCCGAGGCTCTTGGGAGCACCGTTATCCACCACCAAGCTCAGTGAGCGGTTCTGAATCAGCAGCTCAACGGTGTGGAAAAGCCCGTCATTCACCGACTCCACGCTACAACAAAAACACACAACAAAAAGATTTTCAGTATGTTTCCTATTACGATAAATTACTGTTGAATTCACCAGACAGGAGAGTTATGGAGGGAAAAAAACACGGTTAGCGCAAAATATACCAGACACAAAACAGACCCCAAGCATTTTCAAGTCAAACCATTTTTTCTTTGTTTTGTGTTTGCAAATCAACCAAAGTAAAGGAAAATAAATTAGGGAAATCTGTGTTGAAATGTTATTCCCAGACATAAAACAGACTGATTACATCCTCAATGCAGTGTTGTTTTGGGGGAGATTATAATGTGCCCTTGATGTAGGCCTTGGTTTCCTAACATTGGGGTTGTGGCCCAGAATGGGTCCCCGCATAGTCTTGCTTATTCACATGAGCTGGAGCCTCGGGGCGAGACTACATTTATACAATTTAATGGCCAGACCTAACCAGTTAAGACCGTTGTGTTAAAGAAAGAGGCTCTCTTACTAGAGCGCTGATATTTTTTGGTGATATACATATTTCCACTGAATAGGAGAATGCTATGAAACAGGCTCATGACCTTTTGCACCATGTATGACCCTGGGAAAAAAGTGTGTGTGTGTTTTTGTGTGTGTATATGTGCGCCTGAGATTCCCCACTAAGTGGTTTTCTGCTGGAGGGGAGACAGACAGCTATAGAGACAGTGGTTTGGCACAGCTGACAGAGGGAGAGAGAGAGCGAGAGACAGAGAGGGGAAGAGAGGTAGAGTAGATGGTGGGGTGGTAAAGCTGACTGTGCCTCCGTTCACCAAGTTATTCCTTCCCTGAACCCCGGAGAAAACAAGCAGAAAATCAAAAACACAAAAGAATAAGTGAAGACCCTCTTTCCGCTGGTGGTCTGCTGCAGGCTCCCACAGCCAAGCATCAAGACAAAGCTTCCCTTTGTCTGCAGACATGCATTGGCTAACTATCGAAGGAGCCTCAAGTGAGCAGTGATTGACAGATGTTTATAAATCGTTCAGATTACAGTGATGTTACATTAACAACAAATGGAGCAAGGTTGTGAGGTCTGGAGGTAAGCCACATAGAAAACAATCTCCATACAAAAGCAAGAGAAAAGATTTTTGAGCATATGCAGTAGCATAGGAAGTACGGTTAAAATGTTTATGTACCATAACCGTCTCAGAAAATATCATGTGCTTAGGGTTGACACTATTTTTATTTTACCGTTTTCATTTTATTATTATAATTATTTATTAGGTATTACTTTTTGATACTTATTAATTTGAGTTAGAATTACACTCAAGGATCATAATTCTAATCACATCCAAAAAAGAATAATAAACCGGATTCTGAAAAATATTATAATTTGTTGTATAGACAATCTCAAGCACGTTAGTTGAGATGTAAGTAGCACTAAAGCTAAGGTGAAATCTGAATATAAATATCTGTAAGCTCTGATGATATACAAATAAACACATCAAGATAACCGGCAATGTTCATTCCTTAGTATTCCGCTGCATCGCTTATCAGAAGAAGAAGAAGGAGATAATTGTGAGATGGAAACTATGACGGTAAGAAGTTGAAGTAAATAGACGATTGAGAAGTAGCAAAAGAAGTTCAAATGAAATTAATAAGGAATTGGGGGAAAATAAATGAAACAATTAAATAAAATCCTTTCTGAAATAGTTTCTTTCACCAGCTGACCAATAGTCATAAAGTGTGCATTTTGTACTGTTCATTTACTTTGCATTCTGTTTTTTGCACCAAAATATACACATCTTCAATTTGGAAACTATGCCTGCTTTATGCAGTTTAGTAGAATTTAGCTGGCGGTTTATTAAAAAAAGAGCTCTTACTTCACTGTGGACCTAACACAGACACATACATGGTTTCCATTAGGAGCCATATAATGTAATAATGGTCTCAAACAGGCCTGCTGCAACCAAACAATGAGATGGTCTGCTATTCTGAAAGATTAGCTCTTTATCTCACTACTCTCTTCTCTATCCAATTTTCTCTCCCTAAACATGTCTTATCGTTCTCTTCTTTCCTTCCTTCCTTTGCATACTCCTTTTCCTCCCTAACTCCTCGCGCTAGACTCTCTACTTCTCTTTTCGCTCATCTGTTCCCTGCTTTAAGACAGTAAGTCACGTAGACTCCTTTTAATTATCTCCTTTTTATATAAGCACTTAATTCGTTTTTAAATGTGTTCATGTGGCTGCAAAAATTAAATCAAACAAGCAGCTCATACATTTTATTTTAAATCAGGTTTGAACTACAGACAGACAAACAGACACACAGACAGACACACCCGCACCCACACCCACACACTTAGATATTAACGTCGCACACACTCGTGGATATTAATGTGCTGTGACACAGAAGCTCCACTGGGTGGCAGTAGATGACTGATGGTAAATGCTTCAATGTCCGAACAGATGCCAGACCTGCAGGGTTGTGTGTGTGTGTGTGTGTGTGTGTGTGTGTGTGTGTGTGTGTGTGTGTGTGTGTGTGTGTGTGTGTGTGTGTGTGTGTGTGTGTGTGTGTGTGTGTGTGCGTGCGTGCGTGCGTGCGTGCGTGCGTGCGTGTGTGCGTGTGTGTCATATTTGTTTTTACAATATCAGGCATCTGTGTTACAAAAAAAGTGGAAGCTATCCAGAATTTCCCTGAGACATGTTTGAGTGTGACACACATAACAAATATACAGATGTGTATCTCAATAGCTTATATTTTGGTGAAAGCTGTGTGAGGGATATTTCTACTTTTTAATGAATTTTTTTGTTTTTCTGTGTGACTGCATACGTCAGTGTTAGTTTCAGGTTCTTTGAAGTCTGCTGTGTTGGCTCTGCATTTAGGGAAAAAGCAGCCTATTATGAAATTTTATAAAAAACAAACACACAGCCGTATCAGATTTCAACTGCCCCGCTCTCTTTTATCACGATGTTATTGCAAAAACCCCACAAGGGACGTCAATTTCCTGTCAGTCCAAAATCAAAAACACCCTGAATGATACAGAAAAATACACTTCACTTAAATAATTACTTCCTATAAACCAAAAAACTGGCTTGATTTTAATGCAACTGAATCAAATACAAACCCAGAAGTAATGACAGATCTTTGAGTATATCTCAACCTGCAAAACATGTTTTGATTAAAACAACTACGCAGATCCACTTTACACACTGTTAAATCTAATTAGGAACTGCTATCTTTTACTTCCAATGTTTCTAAACCACATTTAGGGTCTTTGTGTTTCCACAGTATATGTGTGTCGTTGCATGACGACGTGAATTATTTGTTTTAGTAATCATGCATGTTTTTGTGAATATATATACTTTTTTGTTTCTCGCTGTATTTTTGCACATGGTCTTTAAACCATAAATGTCCGTTTCTGAGTCTGCAAGTGTGTGTGTTGTGTGAGTGAGTATCCTTCCATTTGTGTATGTATGAGCATGTGTATCAGTCTGTGTATTTGTGTACGTTTAGCAGCCCAGTCTGATTAAAATGATGTTCTGCAGACAGAAATCCCAGTCCCATATTGCCGTGGTAACCTCAATTAGTCATTGCTGGGACGGCAGCTGCTGAACGGCGAGCTCATTCACTGTTTTCTTTCTTTTTTCAACTTTCATTAAAGCCGGCCGTCCGGTTCGGATGAAATTTGTACTTTTCAGGAGTGGAGTCTGAAGATTCCAGGAATGAGCGCTCGTTGTTTCAGGCATATAAGGTTTCAGTATTAGACTGTTTGAATTGCCTCTGAGCGTTGTAAACTTATAATGTTCAAGGACTGTCTGTTTGCTTTAACCCCAGTGCAGCCACATTCAGGTCAAACATTCAGTCACTCATCTAAATCTGGGCATCATTTAATATTGTAAGAACTATTTCGAACTATAAAATACAAGTTAAGTTGTGTGATTAGAACAGCCATAGAACATATCGTAGCCACAACTTTTTTGTATTTATTTGAAATGCCGAACAAGAGGAGAAACCGGGTTACAGTTATTCATGGGTGTGTATGGGGAGTGATATATAATGGTGCATGGAATTCACTGTGAGTAAAAAGCACACCTGTAAAATGTTATGAAGATAAATACAGCCCTGCGAAAACTTCCTAATGTAACTGATGTGGATTTTACTTTGTAGTGCTTTTATCATAAATTACATTACATGCATATGTGTACCTAATGTCCCCAGAGTATCTTCGGACCTATAACTCATTTTAGTTTGAATGAGTTTCACTTCTGAAATGCAATACGTTTGCATTTTAAACTTTTATAAACTTTGGATAGGAACTTCGTTTTTTTCTCCTTGTATTCCCTTTGAGGGCATGTGGGGGTTCACTCTATCCCTCAGATAATAATGCCTTCAGCTCTGCATCTCATCAGGAGCTATCATGCTTTCTGCCAACGTATTAAAACTTATTAAAACCCGCAATGGTGGCATATTGATTTGTTTCATACCTCTTAACCAATAAAATACAAAATGGTATTAATATTGTTCACTATTCTCTCTCATTCAGTGAAATAAGTAAGTATTTACTGTTTAGTTTATACAATAAGTATAGCAACTGTCCCACAGTCTTCTATGTTCTTTCCTGCATCCCTTACCCTCTCCTGTCCTACCATCCATCATGATTCCTCCTTAACCTACTTCTTTCTTTTCCCCTCCTTTCTGTGGGCTCATCCATCCATCTATCTCTTCCTCTGCCCTTAACTTTCTTTATCCTTGTTTTCCCCTCCCATGTAGCCATGCCTCCCTGTGTTGCTCGCTGATGAATAACAGTAGACGTGCTCTCTTTGACCGGATGGGAGATTAGTGTGGCATTAGTAAAGGGCAGCACATTAATACACAACACACACACCCTCCTCCAGCACATGTGTTCATTCAACACCAGGCATGCATAACCACCCTCATCTGTTGCTAATGAGGGCACAGTGAAGGACTTGTACACCTTCCCCTATCTCTCTTTCTGTCACTCTCCCTCCCCCAGCTTTCTCCGGGCTCAAAGCTCAGCTAACGCAGGTTGTATGTTTTTTATTTTCATTATCATTCCCTCTGCATTTCCCCCCTGCCTCTTTCTGTCCGCCCTTCTGAGATTCTTCCTCTCATCTGCCTCTCTTTTCTTTGTATTTTCTTTTTTCTAATCCAATTTCGATTTATTTGCAGGTTGTGCCTCCTATCCAGATGTGATCTGGGCAGATGTGCATGAAACTATAGGGATTTGCCCATGCTTTCTTTCCTTTCTATATGTTGAGTGTTTCCATGTACAGCACACATATGTACATATGTGTACCAGACCTCCTATTTTTCCTGCTCCACCGGTCTTTTGCAAGTGCAACTTTTTTGTTGGGCAACAATAGACCTCTCACACAACCAAATATGAATAGCAAGCCAATTTCAACTGGTCCGATTGAGGTGACTAATTAATTTACCAGAATTAGTTTGACATTAGCGTATCTTGGTCTGGCAACAACTGCTATTTTTCAGCTCGTCTTCAAAACTGGCTTGAACATAATGCCTTTCCTGTGTTTCTCACAAGATAACCAACCAAGGGATCGCTCAGGAACATCCCCAGGACGGGCCCCGGTTGTAAAACCGCAGTAACTGCACAAACAGTGCCATGTTTGGGATGTGCCAGAACTCCTGCTCTGAGACTGCCGTGGTTAAATAGTTACGCCATTCTGGACAGTATCAGTTGAATGGTGGCAGGACGTTAAGCTGTGCCTGCGGTTTGAGTCATTTTACAATGTATTTCCAAATTAGGGCAGATAAGATAGGCCATTTGCAATACTCAGACTCATGCAATCAAATGATGGCACATACAAAGGAACACATAGGGGCTTGTGGTAAAATGAGCCCCAGGCTTTGAGCTTGGCTTGTCTTCTTCCAGATTGCAAAATGTTAATCATAACATAGAGATAGTGTTTACTTAGTGCTTAGCATTGTGCTCAGACATGATTTGGTTAAATGGATCTGGTTCCTTGTCTGGCTTTTAATCTTTCATGTTACTTTCCTGTGGACCTCCATCCATGCTCTCTATATTATTTGTGTTTATCTATGCCTTTCTTTTTCTCACATTTAATGCTTTTCTTTTTTGTTGCTGTACACATTCTTTAGCCCTGTGTGTTTCTTTTTTAAACACTTTCTTGCTCTGTTTCTCTCAGCTCTGTCCGTCTCCCCTCCAGGCGTGGCCCGTGTCAAGTTAACAACACCAGGCAAGGATAATTCCCTTACTCACTCTGTGGTTTACTTTCCCCCCTCTGCTCTTCTCCTTCTTTCACTCCATCCTTCTGTCATCCCTTCATCCTCTTTCATCCATCCTGCCATTCAACCGTGTCTCATGGTCTTTTCATTTCGTCTGTTTCTATCCATCTGCTTTACCCCTCCTTCTTTTCTCCTCTAGCGGGCAAACCTATTCTACCCAGTTATCTCTTTATCCTGTCTGCTGATTTGCCACTCCTTGCCGCCCAGCATCAGTCCATCCATCTGTCTTTCTGGCTATCTCTCCATCTTTTTCTGCCTCTCAACGGATCAATCTGGCTTTCTATGCGTCCATACGTCCCCCTGGCTGTCCTCTTTTCTCTCCTACTCCACCTTTTCAACCCAGACACCACCCCTCCCCATCTGTGCCAGGTATTAAAAGTTAACCCCATCGTTTCATTTTTTCATGCCTTCCTCTCGTCACAATGTGCCATGAAATCGGAACTAGGGATGCCATTAGAGCAGAACTTTAGATACCAAGTTGATGACACTGGTTTTTCTTTAGGATCGCAGGTAATGTTCATGGCTAAAGACTAACGTACCCTCATTACCCGGTGCTATATATCTTTAACAACAACCTGTAATGACATCTGCAGGAGAAGCGCTAGTTAACGATAGCTGTTAGCAGCCGGTGAGCAGTACAATCCTGCTTTGCTAAAAGACACTTTCATGGAAAGTACAGGTTCCATTGAGTTCCATTGCAATGTGTTCAAGTTCAATTGAGTAAAAATAAGTATTGAGAGAACGTGTCTTATACAATGATTTGTTGTGATGTAATCTTTCAAAATGTAGTTTTTCATGAAAAACCGGAATAAAAAACAGTCCTATTGAATTAAGTATCAATATTCCTGGAGTTGGCATAGACTACTACACTCTGGTAATGTGACATCCATATTGGGGAAAAGTAGTACATATTCTAGTAAAGTCATGTTGGTGATGAGTGTTTTTACTCATCTACCCACCCAGATTACAAACCATCAGTCATGTAACGATACAGACATAACAGAAAGAAATAGAAAAGAAAATAATCCAAAAACTAGTGACAGTTGCTCGTTATGGCAACAAAACCGTCTTTATACCCAGATGATCTCTAGCCATATTGTAGCCCCGCCGTAATCTCCTTGACAAGGTCATGGTCTCTACATGCTTCAGGGAAACGTCTCTACAACTGCGCACGCTCTCTGGCCTAAATCCACCTACAGGCTTCAATACAGCATCACATTATTATAATGAAGCAGTTTGTATGCATCAGTTTATCAAGGGTCAATGATGACATCATACAGAGTTCACATTCACCAACACACTGCCTCTAACCTCTACACATAGATTTACATTCTTACTGTGCTTTAGCGGTTGTAAAACTCAATTTATATTAATATATGCAACAGCAGAGGCATAATAGTATAGCCCATATCATCAGATTTCAACAGCAGTGTGAATGTACAATGCTCTTAAACCTTATATAGCAGAGAAACTGTCTTTTTGTCCTGGTCCAAATCATACTTTTCTATACAAATCTAAGTCTCAAACTGAGTGGAAGCACACTGTCTGCTTGCAGCACACAATTTATGACAGAGCGGACTGAATGCGTCAGCATAGACAGTATGTGTGAACACTTTCGTGCAGACACCAAAAAACGTTAAACCAAACCACATGGGTGTCCATTTTGGACTATATCCGGCCATTAACAGTTTAACACCTTGCACTAAACTGTTACTGGCAGGAAAAGACTCCATCATTCCTCCTCTTCATGTCATACGTCATGTCAAGTATAACAATTTGAATCCCTGCATTATATAGTGACAAAATACCAGGGTTTAAAAGAATCATAATTGAAATCTCTGATGCAGAAACGGTCTTGCCCTTGATCTTGTAAATTGTGGCTTCAGTGCTCTTCTAAAACAGCTGCTTGCAGGATTTATATTGTGACATGTCTTAATCCTGAAGTCAATGTGTAATAAACCGGCTGCTTATTATCATCAGAAGCAGTAAGGCTACCTCCTCCTGTGACCTTGTCTCCATCCACAGTAACAATAGAACAGAGGAGAGCCAACATCAAAAAGCCAGATGTCACATGCTAAGAAAATCACTGATTCAATTACATAGAGAGAAGGAATGGGAGTAAATGAGAAAGCAATAAACCCTCATCTGTCTTTACTCCATCTTCTCTCACTTCGTCTCTCTGTCTCGTAACCTCTCATCATTCTTTTGCAGTTGGCATTTTTACCCTGACTGGATAAAGTCATTCAAAAGTGGTACGAAAAGCATGTTAAATATCTTACTGTAACATTTATCTTCATACTTGGGTCTAATTGCTATAAGAAATGAGACCTTGGTCAGAATGATTGGTAGCCTCTGTCTCGAACCAGTGGTATTGTTGGGTCTCTTTCAAGTTGAATGTTGTGTTTTTAAATCCTTTCCAAGCTCGACTTTAAGTTAGAACTTACTTTTCCATCTGCATGTGACACCTCCCATTATCTGCCGCTGTGAGAAAACTGGAAATATCCGCTCTATTTGGACTGGCACAGCGGGGCCTCTCCATGCCTTGTTCAATAAAACTCTCCTTTGACACTCAGTATTACAGTAATGTAGATATATTCATTTGCTGCTTTATTCCACTGCATGTATCTTCCTTACGCAGTTTAACAGATTAGGTGTAAAAGCTTGAAACACATCATCTTGCCAGAAGTCCTTTTGGTTATTGGTATTTATTCAGATTAAGTGGTAATGAAATATTGCTTCTGAATGTATTTCATGTTATCACGTTTGCACTGCTGTCTGTTTCAAACTGAATGTCCCTCGAGACAATACATGGGATTAAATCTTGTGACATATATCCCTCACACATCTCCCTTCCTCTTTCCTGCTGCCACAGACAGTACAGACAGAAAGACAGACAGAATCAATAAGAACCAATCAGCACCAGACAAAGATGGACAAGAACCTTTTCTCGCTCGTCTCTCTCTACTTTAATGTAAAGTCAGGCAATCCTTTTTCTGTCCCTCTTTTCATTCTTTCCTTTCCTACGTCATGCACCTTCTCTTTCCTTTCAACTGTTCTCTAAATCCAACCTTCAGGTCCGAAAGCCATTAGGCCTTAGATTTGGGTTTTCCTGTACAGCAGCTCACACGACGTGCATCCTTTCTGCATATATTATTATCTGGTTAAATCTATTTTGTTATAGCTAAATTTAACCAGAAACAACCTGAATGTTCATAGTAGTTTCTGAGGCTTTAGAAAATAAACCGTAATGGAACAAATTACATATTAATTATTGCAAATCATCTATGGGATGAGACAAGTGCAAGCCCCCTCAGGCTAATTTCTATATTAATATTCTTACACAGTTCGACACAGCATCAAATGGCTTATAATTCATTCATAAACATGGCATGTTATAAGCCTTAGGAGACTCATTTAACCAGGCCGTGTTTTGAAATAAAGTGTAACTTGTATTCAAATATGCGATACAATCCACTAAAGACACCAGGGGAAATGTTGGCAGTGCCTTTAATGATTAGTATTTCTGCAAACATGTATAGTTGTACGGTAGTAGCAAGTCTTTTAGTCTTCTTTTTGTTTCTATATAATACCACATGCTGAAATATAATCTGCATATGTTGCATAAAAGCCCTAAATGGTTTCTCCTGCAAGTGTCTACTGAAAACACAATCATGTTCTTTTCCTGGATTACCATTGCCCTTTCCATAGCTTACCACGGTATATCCATTTCTATGAAACTGTTAATGTAGTTTATCACATTATATCCAGGGGCTTCACCGAATGAATGGGGGATTTGGTTTTCACTGTTTGAAGATTTATCTGGTGGGTTTCACTCAGGGACACGACTGTCTAGTCAAGATTGTTAAGGAATTTTCTGAGTTCATGTTTGTTTAAAGAGGGAAGTGCTTGTACAGTACATGGAACTGCTACTGTGTGTGTGTGTGTGTGTGTGTGTGTGTGTGTGTGTGTGTGTGTGTGTGTGTGTGTGTGTGTGTGTGTGTGTGTGTGTGTGTGTGTGTGTGTGTGTGTGTGTGTGTGTGTGTGTGTGTGTGTGTGTGTGTGTGTCAGAATAAGCCAATGGAATTGTGCTCTCATGGCCAGATCAGCACTTACTGAAAAGTCCTTAGTGTAAATAAAAAATCTCACATCCTTGAAACCTTTAGTTGTGCGTATGAGTCTATTTCTTTCTGCTCTACCTTGAACTTTTGTAACACTTGAGTCTTATTTATGTTAAGTTAATGCTTTCTGATTTCTAAAGTGCGTTAAACTTTCTTTGAACCCATGTATCAAGTGCAAAATATATATATTTCATTTAATTGACACAGCTTAAATAAAGAAATTGGAATAAATGTGCATGTGTAATTGAACGTAAACAAAAGAGTGAACATGCAAAAGCAAATTCAAAGTCAATGTGTGGGTTAACTAGGTTAAAACTTGATCTTCAGCATGTCATACTGAGGATAAGAATGAGGCAATTTGCTTCATTGCAGAGGACAAGAGAGCAAGAGAGTACTTTTATGTGTGTGTGTGTGTGTGTGTGTGTGTGTGTGTGTGTGTGTGTGTGTGTGTGTGTGTGTGTGTGTGTGTGTGTGTGTGTGTGTGTGTGTGTGTGTGTGTGTGTGTGTGTGTGTGTGTGTGTGTGTGTGTGTGTGTGTGTGTGTGTGTGTGTGTGTCTTTGTGGCATACCTGTAAACAGTAGTGGGTGGGTAGGTAGCGATGTCGTAGATGAGTCTTATGTGTCCCTGGTACAGCTCCAGAGCCAGGGGGTCGTGGTCTTCCTTATACAACAAAATACCGTTGTCTTTATCTGTAGCCACCTGGAGGGACAGAAAGGTAAGAAATAAAGTAATAATTGAAGACAGTACAAAGGATGACTGCGGCAATACACCTCAATCCATCACCTTCCGTCATGCAATGCCGATTGCCTTTGTTATATTAAAAGTAAGCTAATTGATTTTAACCTCTGGTGATTTGTGTGAACATGTTTTTAACTTGTTTTTGAAAGTGAGAAAACGCTTTTGTTCCTACTGGGTTTCACTTCCTTACCATTGACTTAGCTTTGTAAAATCTAGACCGCTCAAGAGAACCTGGCAAAGCCCCTACAAGTAACTGAGCTAGTTCCTAGTTTGATATAAGACAGACATTTATGAAACATGAAATACTAATGCACTTTGATTAAAGTTGGTAGCTCACAACCCGTTAAAGAACCTCTTCCAAAATGAGAGAACCTGTAAACTCCATCGCACACGTCTCTAAATCAAGGTCACTCACGCCTCCCTCCCGCACAGACACACTTGACATGTCACACTCGCTCGCATGTGCCGCTGAGCGCTAACTAACTACTAGCGAGTGGAAATGGGGCCAAGGGGCCAAACGCTTAACACTCTGGCTTCAATGGAGCATAGCCAAGTCAACACCTGCTAACAAGCTGCTGGAGAAAAAGAAGAGGGTCGAGGCGGAGTGAGAAGACAGAAAAGGAAGAAGAAATGTAGAGCACCGTAGAGAGAGAGTGAGAGCGGGATGGAAGAAAGAGTGAGATTTAGGAAGGTGGGTGAAGAGAGAGCTGGTATGCAGACGCAAAGAAAAGAGGAAAAGTGTTAAAGAGAAAGAGAAACACATCCAGTGATTTATGAAGTGCTGTGGCCCTTTCATTTTCTCTCTCTTGCCTCTGAGTCAGGGCCTCTCGGTATACTTTGAACAGTCTTGGCACTGACATTGAAAGCTCCTGGCAGGAAAGCAGAGGCTTACACACACATACACATTCACTCACACTCACATAGGTCCAAACAGGTGGTAAATATCAATTAGTGTGCCCTTCTTTTCTTGTTTCTCTTTCACGCACTTACGCTCTCATTTACAAAGAGAAGGAAAATACGTCTTTATTAGGATATTATTCTCAGGTGTCTGAAATGTATGCTCTGTGGGAATGAGCGAGTGTGTGTGTGTGTGTGTGTGTGTGTATGTGCGCATGGAAACAGAGGGTGTAGCAGATGTTTGCTTTGCTTCGTCGGCACTAAGTCGTGCAACTCTATAGGTTTGATTTGAGCAGCTCGCAGCTCTATTCCAAGTAGACCATAAATGTTTTCCAAGTAGCGCAGCAGAATATGGCTTTTGTACTTACAAATGTTGACTTACCATTAAAGATGGGATACATTACAATATATGTTTAGCTTAATCCGTAAAAGGAAACGTTGTACAAACACCTAAGAGACCAGATTTCTACAAAAAAACCTTGTTAGCAGAGGTCAAAGTCGGCCATACCTGTAATGAAATATGCGCGGTGGGACGGAGTTTCGCACTTGGCAGCTCGACATATCCATCCCGACCCAGGAAGTGAACAGTGGCCATCTTGTCACATTTGCTGCCGTAGAAACCGGGCATGCAGCGGCAGACGGGTTCCCCAGCAACCACCAGGCACTGGGCGCCGTTCTGGCAATCGGATTGGTCGCAGGGGCTGGTCTGAAGCAAGATCATTGGTGGAGGGTTTTCACAGAAAAGCCCGCTGAGGGAGGAAAGGTAACACAGGATGAGATAACTTGTTGAAATGGCTTTAATGAGGTGACTTTCTGTGTCAAAGTCCTCTGATAAAATGTGTTTAATACCCGCTAGGTTTGTCATTGCATTACATTCGGACATTGTTGAAGCTGTACAGGTAATATTCTTTCAAGGAAATGGACATGTTTTATCAGTATGACACAGCAAACAGATTATACATTGTTGTCCACGCTATCTTCTGGCATCTTTGAAACTTTCTTTGAATTTCCTCTCTTTGCCCATAATGCATCCATCTTTCCACTGCTGTCTGTCTCCTTCATCTGTTTGTTTCCTGCATACCTACGACTTCCTCTCTCTCACCTTCTGTCTCTCTCTATCTGTCAGTCCCTTGTGATGAATTTGTTTCTCTCAAAACAACAGTCTCTGCTATAATTAACCACATGGAGCTGCATCTGTTGCACACACTCACACACACACAAACACACTCATGCACGCAGTGGGTCGAAATAGTCAAGTGCCATCTGTATATCCTCCCAGTCTGGCGCTGCAGAGAGTGGCTGTTTTGGTTTCTATTAAACCCATTTTCCAAGACTCTTACCTGAATCCCTCCTTACAGACGCAAGTATATCCGTTAACAGCATCCACACACTCCGCTCCGTGTTGACACTTATTCTCCAGACAGTCATTATAGTCCTGCTCGCAGTGTTGGCCCACGTAGCCCGGTAAACACTCGCACCTAGTGGCATGGAAATATGGAGATTACTGAGTGTGTGCAACAGGCTGATTACAGATGCTTTACTGCACCAAGAGGTGACAGGTTGCAGTTCTTTTCTACAGCGTGTATTTTAAGAAACAGCTGGTCCATGGCCTGTTTGGGGATTGATATTGGCGAATTATAATAAAAAATGTTTTATTTGATTGCGTCTCTGGCTCTATAAGCTGCTTTAGCTGAAAAAGAAACAACATTTAGATGAGACAATAAGGATAAATGTTAAATTAAGTAATATCTAAGGAAAAGTGGTGTTAAGTATATTATACTTGTGTGGGGTGAACAGATTGTTTATAAAGTGCCATCTGTTGCCCGAAGCAAAATGTCTTATCTTCCAAAGAATGTTTTATTTTAGTTTTACGACAAAATAATTAGCGTTTTATTTCATTTATCTAATGGTTAAAATATACAAATCTTCAGTTTTTCACATAACAACAGCAAAGAAATGGTAAAGTAATTAGGTACGTTGAAAAATAATGGCAGGATAATGGTGATGTGTTGCTGAAAATTGCCCACATTTAAGCCAGTTATAAGGAAGACGATGATAACATTAGCTAAATGACTGCAAGTGTTTGTGTAACGGGCCGTCCACACTACAGCTTCAAAAAAAGCTTGGCGGCGGGCGTGTCTGAAGCTCGACCAACAACCAATCACATGAATCTCCCGCCCCTGACACACAAGCAGCGGTTTGATTGGCTAGAGCTTGTACTGGCATATGATTTGATTGGCTGTCGCTTCCACCGAAAGCTTCAGAAGCTTCAGAAGTTGAACATTGCTCAACTTTTGCATCCTGAAACGCCAGGAAAGCTCCGCTCTGCTAGCCAGAATTTAGTTCGGCGAAAAGCGAGGCAACGTGACGTCACCCCGTAACGGCCCGTCCACACTACAGCTTCGACAGCTTCAAAAACGGTTTCCAACGCGTCTGCCCATTCACTTTGAATGGGGTGACGTCACGTTGCCTCGCTTTTCGCCGAACTGAATTGTGGGTAGCAGAGCGGAGCTTTCCTGGCGTTTCAGGCTGCAAAAGTTGAACAATGTTCAACTGCTGAAGCCGGAGACGCCGGAGTAGCCAGCGTCAGCCAATCAAATCCCGTTTATGCAAATCTGACACTTCAAGCTCTAGCCAATCAAACCGCGCGCAAGCTGGGAGAGCCAGACCGCAGTTCATTTCCTCATATTCCAAACGAGAAATTACGGTAGCAAATCACCCGGTTCTTTACGACCAGAACTATTTACTGGGATACAAACCGGAGGAACCAGGCATGGAAGGAGGTGGCAGAGACAGTGGGTGAAACTGGTAGGTTTTCGCCTGTTTGGGGAGTTTATATATATATATATATATATATATATTGCTCGCATAAAATCCCCGGGGTTTTTTGCTTTGTATGCCGGGGGCGGGACATTCATGTGATTGGTTGTTGGTCGCGGTGCTCTAATAAAATCCCCAAGCTTGAGACACGCCCAGCTCCAAGCTTTTTTTGAAGCTATAGTGTGGACGGGCCGTAATGGTTATTTTACAAACCCTGAGATTAACTCGATATTTGCTTCAAATGTTACTGTCTGCCTGGTTTTGTATTTGTCTAATCAAATAGACACATTCCCAAAGCAGTGATGATAATTCACATTTTCCTTGTTTCTTAAAATAAATGACTTTTAGCATTTTGACCTTGACGCTTCGGTCACTTTGCTGTCACTCCCTGGGATGTGACCTCCGACCCTTTTGAGTGCTGACCTCCTGCGAAGCTGTCACTCACCTGTAAGTGCGGCCGACATGGATGCATTTTGAGTCGTGCTGACAGGGGTCGAAACCATGGAGACAAGAGTCAACCACCTCGTCACACAGGTCACCTGGTGACAAAAAGAGAAAATAAATGTTTATTTCTTTAGTAATTAAATAAACATAGCTAGTCAATCTAAACCATCACGTGTGGGGAGGTGTTTTAGCTTTTGTTTTATGCAGATTACAGCATCATTCAACAGAAATACAGAACATAGGAAAAAGGATGATAAAAAGAGATGGGAGGAGAGGGCTAGTTTCACATGTTTTCTCTGTCAGCTTTAAATCACAGCGGAAAGAGAGAAAAACAAGGGTGGAAACCGATAATTTATAGATGTGTCTATCTTGTTCAAAGCCTTTCACACACACACACACACACACACACACACACACACACACACACACACACACACACACACACACACACACACACACACACACACACACACACACACACACACACACACACACACACACACACACACACACACACACACACACACACACACACACACACACACACACACAGAGGGAATAGCATTATCAGCTTTTTCTCAGAGCTGATGGAAACGGGGGTTAATAGGCTGTGTAACAGTGGCTGCGGTTTACTAATGTACTCAGAGACACTCACACACACTTGCAGTCTCAAAGGGTGAGAAGGGTTAACAGTGTGTGTAAAAGCAGTAGCTGAAATTGGTCATATGAAGGAAGAGGGGATTGAGAAAGGTCAGGCCCATTTCCATCCTTCTCTGTCTGCTTTAATCTAATCGTGTTGCCTGACTCCCACCCTGTATGTCTCCACCACTCTCCTCTCAAGTCGCTTTGGATGCTAGTCCTTCTGAGCAACAGTGCAATCCTGCATCTGCTGGAAACCTCAATTGAGATCTTAAAGCAACAGCAATGGTACAAGAAGCTTCATTGGCAAGCTTGTTTACACTTTGAAGACTCAGTTAAAGAAGCCAACATAAATGTATTAATGTAAAATAAACAGCTAGGCAATGGATGAGGTGGTTTCAGAAGATGATACACATGTTGGGACACATTTATGCATTGGCCTTTCATTTCGTGCCCACTGTTTGTGTTTTACAGTCCTTGTGCCATTAAGCAATAGATAGATTACCATTTTAAATTTGCTTTAACACAAAATAAAACACTTTTGATTCAATATGTTCAAATGCTAGCAAGAAATTGTTTATATGTTGTCACAATTTTGAGGAAGGCATCTCAAAATGTGATGTAATAGTTTGTATAGCAAGTCAAAAAGTCCACCTCACAACATTGTTGCTCCTTTCCAAAAATGTCAAACACTAATGTCTTTATAGAAAAACATTTTTTTGCATAGTCTCCATAGGGACGTCTTGACCTTTTGCTCGAGTGCCAGCTTGGAAATGTTAAAATTTGCAAACACAATTTATCTCATTATCTATAAGAATGCAGCACATTTATCCTCATGTCCATTTTTTTCTTTTTGAATTGCAACTCCGGGGTTGTGGAAATGTTATCTCAGCTTTTTAAAAGGTCTTGTGACCTTCATTCCTGATTTTTTTCCTCCTCACCTCTCTGGTGCAAATCGGACGAGACAGTCCTCGTTGCTGAGTTTGGAGAAAGCTGAGCAACTAGCGAGAGACTGTCCTCTTAATGTGACACCTGATGATTAGGCCTCGGTTCACTGAGCTCAGTGCAGCCAAAGGAACCAGCTGCGTGTATGTGTGTGTGTGTGTGTGTGTGTGTGTGTGTGTGTGTGTGTGTGTGTGTGTGTGTGTGTGTGTGTGTGTGTGTGTGTGCGCGCACACAACAGCTGTATGTGGTAAGGTGGCTGGCAATGTAAGAGGCTGCTCAATGCCAACAACGATAATGACATGGTGAGTGTGTGTATTTTGACTGAGATCCAGTGTCAAAGGGGACCAGCTGTGACTGTGTGTGTGTGTGTGTGTGTGTGTGTGTGTGTGTGTGTGTGTGTGTGTGTGTGTATGTGTGTTTTAGAGGACACTGTCACAGATATAAAAACTTCCAGTCCAGCTAGATTTTTCTACACCAACCAAGGATCTTCTCGGTTGTTCTGCCCTTTATCGGCCTTTTCTTTCCCCTTTTCCCTTGCTATGTTTATTTGTCCCTTTCCTTCTAGTGCCATCAGTCTGTCATTCTCCACCCTCCCTCTTTGTCTCTTTCCTGTGTGATCGCTCTTAAACCTCCTGTAGGAGCAGTTTCACTGCAGAGAGGCTGTCCATTACTAACTTACCATCCAGCAAAGTGGAAAATGTGATTTGTGCGTGTGTGTGTTTGAGTGCCTAGTTGAGGGACTTGGTGACAGTCCCAGCCTCATAGCTCATGGGGCAAACACTTCGGGTTTCAGAGGAATCAAAGAGTAGAAATAGACTCAGTGTGGGTAAGTGTGCATGTGTGCGCGTGTGTGTGTGTGTGTGTGTGTGTGTGTGTGTGTGTGTGTGTGTGTGTGTGTGTGTGTGTGTGTGTGTGTGTGTGTGTGTGTGTGTGTGTGTGTGTGTGTGTGTGTGTGTGTGTGTGTGTGTGTGTGTGTGTGTGTGTGTGTGTGTGTGTGTGTGTGTGTGTGTGTGTGTGTACCTGTGTAGTTGGGGGGACAGACGCAGGTGTAGTTGTTCACTCCGTCGATGCAGGTGGAGTTGTTCTCACAGTCGTTGTCCTCACAGTCGTCTGGGTTTATCTCACAACGCTGGCCTTCAAAACCCGGTGGACACACGCAGCTGGAAACACACAAACACACAGTGAGCATTATAAGATGGTGACTGAGCAGATCTGAGCACACACTCCTGCTGCACAACTTGAAATAAAACCAGCCGGATGAATCTGCTGCTCAGCTTCATCTCCCCTTAAATTATCGTATAAGGGCAGACAAACTATTGAATCTGTATTCTAGTGGCTTTTATTTCCACTGGTTCTTACACACCACTGGAGTCTTATCAAGATAAATCCCTTATTTTATAGCAGAAATTAAGTTTAATTTTAACGTGGCTGTTTAAAGTTTTACTACTCCTGCCTAGCACTAACCCTCGTTGACTATTTTCTTCTGCTCTAAAACACATGGGAAAGCAGTCTTCTCTGTTGAACACAGCCTTTTGATTCATGTCTTCTTGTTGTGTCTTTCCTTAATAAATACCAGAATGTCCTTCAGGGTCTATGAAAAAACCAAATCAACACATCTCGAGCAAAGAAAAAAAATGCAAAAACAACGTTTTTAATTTCTGGTTTGACGCCACTACAGTTACCACCTGGGCGAGTAAAGGAATTGTCAAAGCCAACTTTCCCCCTCATCTTCCTCCCCAGATTTATTTCACCCTCCTCTTTTCTCTGCAGCCCTTGATGTCTCTCCTCTTCCCACCCTCCTTATCTCAGTTCGGTTAACTCCCTATAATAGATCACATGCACTCAAAAACACACAGCGCCTTTAGGTAAAGATAAACACCATGAATCTGACCACAGCTGCACTCAGCGGTTCGACCTCTCTCACGACTGTCTCTGCTTCTGTTGGTCTCTTACACTTCACTGAACAAGTTTCTTTTATTGGATCAAAAGATTTCAGAGGAAGGTCATCCTACACATTTGTGTGAGGAACCGAATCATCCCACACAAACAGAAACTGATATACTAAACTGATCCTCATATTCCCTTGCACCTGTGAATGTGTTTCATTGATTCAAATGGTTGTTTGCCATTCTAGCCAAAAAGTAAAACTGTCTCATCTTATTTTCCTATAGTAGACAGTGTTTATTTACCCTTTTTGTCCTGATAAATGATTAGCTGTCGGTATGGTTATATGTTTTAATTTGCATAAAGTTATACATTTAAAGGAGTAATTCCTCTGCAAAGTCGGCGCCAGAAGAAAATGAGACAAGGGAACATTTAGGAGTTAGGAATAAAACGTTAAGTTTTTCTAAGAAATATAAATGAGAAAAGACGGCCAGCGCAGACAGGGTCAGACAGAGAGCACTGCTCCACCAATCACATCCCAGTCTTGACATTTAAAGGACATTTTTTGACAAATGGGTCCCTGCTAAGAACCGAGGCTAATTGGACTTATTGAATATCCCCGACCGATTATATAACATGATAAAATGTCAAAGGGGTCTGGTCCCCAACTCTTTCTGTCTGTGAGTCTCAGAGGGCACACGTATCCACCTGTGTTGGTATTAACATTTAAGAGAAGATCTGTAAAGGGTAAAGAGACCCCTAATAGCATTACCACGCAGGAAGTTAAAGGCCAGATGCACATCAAAGATTCACAAAGGGCAAAGGACTTGTTAAGGTACAGGCGGATCTGGTTAAGATATTCAGGACAATTGTTTCAATCAAAGCTGCTGTTTGTCATGAGTCCGAGACAAAGAGGGATTTGTTTGAGACACTGATGACCGTGGCATGTGTGTGTGGACAATTACAGTATTGGTCATGAAGAATGTAGACTACGTTTCTCTCTTTGTATAAATTGAGCAAAATCACTTGTAAGGCTGCCGTAAAGAGGCCCTTTCATGCTTTTGCGGTTCTCAAATGTTCCTGTGTGTTGTATATTTTGTGTGCATCTAAATGGTCTGCAAAGGCTGAAATCCTTGTGTTCCCTCCACAGGGAGTTTCTCTCCCACACACTCCCCCCCACCCCCCCCAGCCTGAAACGCCCAATAGGACTCCTTTGTGTTCTTCAGAAACATAGTGACATCACTACGTAAAACGTGTGCTTCTATTGGCTAGCACTCCAACACATTGTTTGTGATAGGGTAAATGTTGGGACACCTCTAAGCTGTTACTAACTGGTTTCAGACAGAGGGTGAAAAGAGGTTCTGCGGGACAGTCACTATGATAAAAATAAAGACCTTTTTTTAACATAAAAGGGCTCTTTTAATGCTGACGCTGTTTTTCATCGCTGCAAAACCTTTATTTTATGAGTGTCAAATGTGGTGTATTTCTGTTGTGGTTAACTTTAATGGCAAAAGGGCTGTTTTGTTAAAGAAATCACCAAATAAAAAAGTCACACTACTCACTTCAATTCATCACTTTTCTTACATTTGGATTACTTTTGGTTTGTGGTCTGCTACTTGAGCTCCACTTGGTCTCATGTCACTATATGTTTAAATTAGGCGTAGAGGTGTGAAAAGCTATTTTAAGATCCCGCATCGGCTGCACTCCCTGAACAGCTGCTGCGGAGATGCTCTTGACCTCCGGCGCCTCCTGTGGAAGCTGCAGGAGTCAAACTGAAATTGTGTTGGGCAGCTCCCAGGTGTGAATGTGTGCAACTGCATGAATGTGAATCAGGGGTTCCTGGACAGGAGCGAGCAGGACGCTTATCCAGGATGAATATAAATGAATAAAGGGGTCAAGGCTTTTTGAATGGGGATTAAAGCTTATGCTGTTCATCAGCTTAAATTACTTGACAGTTAAAGTATTATGGATGTTTCTTTTAATTGGGGATTGTCTGAGGAATGTCAAGGGGGATTTATTTTTCCATAGTCCAAAGAAAGTCATTTAGAGAGCTTTACATGTCTATTGTTTCGCTTTGAACACACTGATTGCAATAAGTCTAAATCTTTTCAGTGGATATGTACAGTAAAAAGTGAGAGCCAGAAAGACTGATCATGTTTCATCATGCATGCATGCTGACAAAAACACAGATACCACATACATTTGGGTATCAATGCTTATTTTAAAATGAAAGGCTCATGTCGACATCATTTCTTTGTTGTGATAGATTATATTATATGGTGCTTTACATAATATGTGTCTAACCACCAAAGAAATACCACACATGGGAACAGTGTGTCGTCATATTAATGGAAACTCAGTTGAGCGGTGGACACTGACAGAATTTTAAAACATCCCTTGGAGCATGTGAGGAGGTCAGAGAGGGCGTACAGATTTAATGAGCAACCCAAATGGGGGTTCCTTCTTCCTGTCTTACCCCCTCCTCCAACCCCACAGCAAACACAGGCAGGAAAACGCATCATATGGTCAAAGTAAGTTGCTATCTTGGATAATGCATTGTCCAGTGATGACTGTCCAACCTATTCATGTAGTCAATATTTATGTGAGCCGAGTAAAGTAAATTTTTCTTTAAAATGAGAATACAGGGGGATGTTTATAAAATAATCACACTAATAGAGAGGTGTGGCAGTATAGTGGCATATATTAAGCTCAATTACACAGCTTTGGGGGTTTGAAACTACTATATAAGACATATTATTTAACAATAGATTTGTACCTGAAGTGGTCTTCAAAGCCAGGCTGGATGTGGCAGGTTCCTCCATTAGTGCAGGGGAAACTAACACAGGCATTGATGGGTATTTCACAGTTGTGACCCTGGAGGAGAGGACAAGCAGAAATAAAAGGTTATAACTGGACATCAGATTTGATTATTCTGGAGATAATATGACGACAGTTCTGCATTTACTTTGGCTCTCCATTACATGTTCCTGTTACTTTCTGATTGTGTTAAACACTTGCACTGACAGCAGAAGATGTGGCTAATAAGCTACATGCTAATGATGGGAAACGTATGTTTGGGTGACCAGATGGTGCAGGGATAAAGGCAATCGCCCACCAGAGACATGGGATCAATACCTTGCATGGACCTAAAGAGTAAATACAGCTGGCAGTAATGGTGTGCCTGCAAGCACTGCAGAATTGAAATACATCTCTCTGGGATTCAAAAACGTGTATAAAAACTGAATTTCTATTTTAATATGGAAAAATTTTTCACTATTGCCTTTTCCAAAAAATAAAAATAAATAATATTTTTGGACTAATGACAGGTTGACATACAATGACCATAGGTGTTATTGCTTTTTCAAGGAATAAGTCAAGCTGGGTAGGCCAGACAGTTTCCATTTAGTTTTTAGACGCATATCTAACTACCAATTTTCTGCTCAAGGACCTGAGACTTTTTTTATATTGGAGATGTAGCGAAAGCCTGCCAATAGATAGAAGGTTTAATTAACCTTATTCTGGTTGGTTAATCTAAAAATACGGCAATTTCTTAACCAACCGCTCTACTTTCTTCCTTTTAACCCACAATCACAGCAATCAGATCACCCATGTGTTTTCACTGTGCAGTGTGCACACATGTACAGTATGAGTACTCTGGCTGCTGCTTTGATTCATTGCTCTCTTCACCACACACCTGTTTTCTAAATAAACAGCTTTCACTAGGAACTGTATCATGTATCAGAGTCCTCCACATACACACCCACTCTCTCTGTCTCCACATCGAGCCCTGGGGCAGTAGTTTTAATTTCAAACCACCAGACCTTTGGCCACCAACACACCCGCCTCCTCTGATCAAAGCAGCTAACAGGACGTTTGTTCTTGCTGTCCTTCTCCATCTGTCTTCATTATTTCCTCCTCTTTTCCTTTCATGTATATCTTCACTTTTTCTTTCTTACTTACTCTCCCTCTTTCTACTCTTTCCTATCAATGTGTTCTCAGTAACCCATTTGCAATTTGTCTTTCTTATACATCCACCTAGGTTACTCTATCTCCTGTTGTTTGAGTTTGTCTCACTTCTTCCTCTTCATCTGTCTCTCTCCCTTCTTTGTTCTCTGCGGCTCCTTTGATTCCTCTAACACATTTTAATTAACGTTGTCCAAGTGGACAAAGAAAGGAAAACATACACTCAGACATGCACATGCACAGACACACACTTAGGTGCAAACACACACCGGTACACACACCCATACACACACCCCAACAGTCCCTGTTTTCCACTCTGTGACCTTGGCAAGTGATGGTCTAATTAAAAGCGAGATGAAGGCTTTGTCCTCCTGTAAAAGCCCAAAGGTTATGAGGAGTGTGCACACATGAGACCACAAGTGTATCTGAAAACTGCTTGCACATACACACACAAACACTGATACACACACACACACACACACACACACACACACACACACACACACACACACACACACACACACACACACACACACACACACACACACACACACACACACACACACACACACACACACACACACACACACACACACACACACACACACACACACTCCCACAGAAGCCTGAACCGTCTGATCTCTACACACGTACAAACAAACTGGTTGGTAATCTGATGTGTACACACATACATTCACATAAATTACACACACACACACACACACACACACACACACACACACACACACACACACACACACACACACACACACACACACACACACACACACACACACACACACACACACACACACACACACACACACACACACACACACACACACACAGCCTTAATGCAAATCGACCTCTCACTACTAGATTTTCATGTCTTTCCTAACGCAGGGTCTTGACAATTATTACACCCTTCGTCTTTTGACCGGTCGATACCTTCCAGGTCAGCAAGCTGCAGTCATCATTTCTCTATTGATGAACAGGTAGATGCATTATGCATGCAAGGCCAAAGCTAAGCCAGATAATACTACTAATACCAAAGGCTTATGCAGCAAGGCTATCCATCCAGGATACCTTTCACACATGCAGCTGAGCCAGTTCCATGAATCTGACAGCAAAAGTAACAAATGTTTTGCTGCTGTGCCGCCCAGATCCACAATTCACAAGCTTCAGGATACAGAGGGAACATTGCATAACTAATGCTTATTTATGAGACAGTGCTGGTAGTAGGGATCAGGGGATAGAGTAACCTCATCTACTTCAATATAATTTCACACTTGAAACATTTTGTAATCACTTTTAACAATTAAAGGTGGGGTAGGTAATTTTGGAGAAAGCAGCTCGAGTGGGCTAGAATTTGAAAATACACAGCCGGAAAAAATCTGCCACTTCCTTACAGAGCCCCTCCTCCAACACACATGAACGCGCACATGACCAATGAGGGCACGAGATAAGTTTGTGAACAGATGGAAGACTGACAGGCAGGTAGGCCATCCAGTTATTTTAGCCGGCTAAAACGATTGGTCCTGCTTTTTACAGCACTACGGCTTCCACAGATGAAATATTTGTATTTATTTATTGTCAAAGCATTTAATATATTCATTGCTATCGGGATGTTAAGAGCATTCCATGGAATATAGCAAAAAGTGTTTCTGAAATAAATGACATACCCCACCTTTAAATGGAGTATGGAGGGGATGAACTTCTTACCCAATAAGACATAAAAAAGGGCCAATACGGGATCATATGAGGGATTTCTTAAATGTATATTTGTATATTAATATAGATAAAAAGTGCATTGGGACCTTGCAATATCACTTCAAAATCTCTAATATTTAGTAAACTGTGGGTTTGTTGAGATTAAACGAAGTTGGCTTCTATTGTAATTTAAGGACAGAACACATATTACATACACTATACTCTATATAGTGTCTCACCTTGAATCCATACGGGCAGGAGCAGCTGTAGGATCCAGTAGCATCAGAGGCACAGGTACCATTGTTTTGGCAGGGTGCTGCCAGGCAGGGGGCGCACTTAGACATCAGGCTGATGTCTACCGGACCTACAAAAGATAACAGAGCCAGGTGAGTGTATGATACACGAGGGAAACAAGAAATGGAGGTAAGGAGAGAAAAAGGAAGCACAAATGGATTGTTTCCAGTAAAAATGTGTGACAGGATAAGAGAAGTAAGAGCTTATACATGTGTTTTGTTTTTCAAAGGCTGGTGCATAGGAACAAGGGGAAGCGAGCTTGAATCCCTGTGATGATGTGAGTTTCTCTATACCTGGACAAAGCTTTGATCCCAGCACCTGAGTGAAAGTACAATTTATACGACCAACTTTCACGCCCCTGCGTTGCTGTTCCTCCTTGCATGTACTGTAGGACTATGGTGTTCAAGATTTATTCTTTTCAGTGTGTAAATGTCCCCGTGGTCTGATACCAGGGGAGCCCTGGAACAGGTTATAATAGAGCTGAGTTGACCCTGTCCTCAAGATATAACTGAGAGGTTTTTTTATGTTTCTCAATCTTTCTCTATAAACGTAGGCAATCCTCTTTCAGAAATGGCGAGCTGTACTGCTGAGTGGAGTACTAAACAGTAGTTCTTGATGCATAAATGCTTGATTCAAGTTTGTTTTCAGAAACATAACAATAGCATAACAATCTATACAAAAACATTGAGGTACATTAAAGTGGCTCACCCAGAAAAATAGGATTTGCTTTAAAGCCTTCCTCTAATCTTAGCTATTTGCTGCCTCCAAGCTTTAAACATTTATCTAAAGTGCAATATCTCCAAAAAACGTTGTGCTCTGAAGAGGTGGAAATGCTATACAGAAGAAAACACAGTTGCTAAAGCCAATCCCATCTGGCACTTAGAGTAAAAGTTAGAGCATGCTACACCTTGGACAGGTAACTTAGTCGACAACACATTATCGCACAGACAAAAAACACATTCAGACGTCCTTTAAGAACAGTTAAAGGTTTGTGCATGTTTTTGGAATGAAGTCCAGTGGTCGGCAATCGATCTTGCTGTTGGTCTGAATTGCACACAGCCATGTAAATGTTAGACCGTTGGCAGCCCTCCTCACCAAAAACACTGAAACATGACCTGAGACTGGGTATAAAGTCAATGTTGGCCCACAGATTGCCTAAAGACAGAAGCCAGACCAGTGGAAGAAAAGTTAATCACACAGTTGCTTGACTTCCACTGGTCTGGATCTTTCAATGGAACACTACAAGGTCAAAAATAAAATACTCCACCAATGAAAACAAGTAAAATGGTCAAACTTAACATAATATTAAGACTCAGATCGAGTAGCAATCCAGTTCACTTTGAAAGAGTCATGACACAGAACAAGATGCTTCCAGTACTAAAACAGGACATACCTGATATAAAATACCTGATATAAAATACCTGATATAAAATACTGGTAGCAGTTGATGATAAAAAGACCGAAGGAGGTCAGTGAGCAGAATAAAAAGGAGACTATTTACCTTTACACTGGAATCTGTTAAGTGGCGTGGTGAGCAGGAGCCTGTCAGTCATGTCAGGAGGTCCCGTACAACGAGCAATGCCTACAAAAACACATTTAATTGACATCAACAGAGACTTCTCATCGACAACATTTGAGATCAACTTAACAGAATTTGACATATTTGGGATGGAGGTACTTTGATAGATTTTGTATTTTCTTACCAGGCTCTTTGAAGCCAGCCTTGACCCACTGAGAGAGCCAGCGCAGGTCACAGTTACAGAACAGGGGGTTGGCACCAAGAGCACTACACACACAAACAAAATTAAAATGTTATCCACAACACTTGCAGTCAAGACACACACACTATAGTAGTTGAACGGCGCTGCACTTACAGGTGGGACAGTGCGGTCAGGTGGTTGAAAGCTCCTTCTGGTATTGTTGAAAGGTCGTTACCATGGAGAGTGCTGGAGGACAGAGAGAAGTGTACATGAATATTAAATACACAAAACTAACCTTGTTACAAATTTAAAAAGGGTCACTTTCTGACCCGTTGTTAATTTTAATTAGCACTTAATTAATTTGATGAAGCATTATTTTATAATCACACTTTCTGCAGCAAGTAGAAGGATGCTAAAACATTTATTTTGTTTGGTTCGAAGCATGTAAAAAGACCAGTGGTTAACACAAGTTGTTCATGTTTTGTCAAACGTCTTGAACACAGAAAAGGGTACTCACTGGTGCTGTGGTGTGGTTTGTTTAAAGCTTAACATAAGTGTTTAAATTGAAAGCATTTACACATTAAACGACATAAAGGTTGTATTTATTGGTGAGTTTAGCATGCTGAACGAAACATATACTGTATCATAAACGTTTGTTTTCCAAAGAGCTTATTTCAGTATTAATCCTACAGTCAAATATTCAATTTCCTATTTGTCCACAGACAATGACGATGCTATTTTTCAGGTGGGCACATTTTGAAATGGATGATATGGATGGGCAATCGCATTGTTAACTGTCCTTACTTAGATACAAATCGTGAAACAATGTTTAAGGTTTACGTATCGTCAACAGCACTTATGACAAATCGTAACACACATATCTAAACAAGCCCACTGCCTCAAATACTGTACATCATATCAGGGGTAAATGGAACTGAAAACCAAGCTGCCCAAGCTACACCAGCCCTGACTAGCTGCATGCTAAATTATTCAAATTATCTGTGGTTCCTCGGCTGCAGACACACCATCCTCCCATTTTATAAGGGAACATAAATCAAATATTTATGAAAGAAAAACACTAAATAAACAGATTTCTTATTTTCATCATTGGGCAATAAATGTTGTCCTGGTCCCTGAATATAAACTGTCTCATATTGTCGTGTGTGTGTATGTGTATGTGTGTGTGTGTGTGTGTGTGTGTGTGTGTGTGTGTGTGTGTGTGTGTGTGTGTGTGTGTGTGTGTGTGTGTGTGTGTGTGTGTGTGTGTGTGTGTGTGTGTGTGTGTGTGTGTGTATGTGTGTGTGTGTGTATGTGTGTGTGTGTGTGTGTGTGTGTGTGTGTGTGTGTGTGTGTGTGTGTGTGTGTGTGTGTGTGTGTGTGTGTGTGTGTGTGTGTGTGTGTGTGTGTGTGTGTGTGTGTGTAAAAAAACCTCTGTGTCAAAGGGACAAACTGCAGGCTGTGATGTGTATCGGTGTGAGCCTGTGGGTTATTGTGCAGAAGTTTGTGCACGTAGATGAATGTGTGTGTCAGAAACTTTTGTCTCCAAGGGCTCAGAGACTGCCGCCGAGTGTGTGTATGTGTGTCCTTTGTGTCTCGACATTTGAGTGTGTTGCCTTCTGGATATAAGTTCACATTCCATTAGAGCGAAGGGCTGTAGCAGGGGACAGCTATCAAACCAACACTATTGGAAAAGTGTGTGTGTGTGTGTGTGTGTGTGTGTGTGTGTGTGTGTGTGTGTGTGTGTGTGTGTGTGTGTGTGTGTGTGTGTGTGTGTGTGTGTGTGTGTGTGTGTGTGTGTGTGTGTGTGTGTGTGTGTGTGTGTGTGTGCTATATGCCTGTGTATCAGTGAAAATGTACGTGTTTGTGTGCATCACCGTCTGTGTGTATTTGTGCATCTATTTATGGTGGTCTAACAGCCCAAGTGTAAGTCTGGCCCAGAGGGGGTTGTGGGTAATGAGGAAGTGACAGTGATGGCTGCCTGGCAACCAGTTGCTATGCGGGGCCAGACAGGGATCAGTCCCCAAGGCAACATCAACTAAAATGGAAGGAAGAAAGGAAGGAAGAAACAAAAAAAAAAGCAAAACTTCTACAAGGAAAAAGCTTTGTAGGAGATATATGTGGATATATAGAAGAAAGGCCAGAATCAAGGCACACTTCTTTACGCCTGAAACACCGACATTTTCTTAATGAACAAACAATGGTGGCAATAGCTCAGGAGCAACTGTATACAGAGTATGATACAATGCAAATGTATCAGATCTCAATTGATTATTTAATGTTAATAGGGCTTCATTTGAACGCTGTTTATAATGAATGTTAAATGTTACCAATAGATCTTTATCTTTTCCCTTTTGAGCCAATAGTATCACTAACATATTCAGTAAAGATTATCAGTGTTAACTCTACTATTTGCATTATATTTTGCACCAAAAACACCACTGTGCCATCAAGCTTCAAAACTACATATTCACAGAATTTAAGTTGTTGTTGTAAAAATGTTGTCCAAAAATATTTAGAAAAGTAAAAGGTGAAAGTGGCTACATTTACTCTGTGATGCAAAACATCAGGGAATATGATAATGTAGCCTTGCTTTGTTAAGCCTCTACCCCTAGACAGGTTGGTTTGATAATAAATAAAGACACTCAATTAATTAGATTTTCATTTAATTACCGCTGGTGTTTTTCTTGGTTCCTTAAAACTATTTTGGTGTTGATTATCAAGAGTGTTTGAAAAGCTATGCTTCTGTTATGTGAGTATACTTGTCTTTGGGGTACATTTACCTTTAAGACATGCTTGATGATGATGTTAAAGAGTTGTTTAACACTTAATGATAATCATGTTTTATTTCTGGGGATTTCTGACCTTGCTGCAGAAATGTACAGGTGTACCGCAGGACCCAGTGCCATCAATATTATTACCAACGTACAACTTGAAATGCTACGTATGGCATGTATACGAACTAAGAGTGTGTGTTTCAGGTTGTATGTGTGGGCGAGGATGGTTAGACAGCAATATGCATGTGTACACTGTGCCTGTGTGCGTTTGCGAGACAGAGGGTGGACAACCAGATGGATGACTGAGAGAAACAGAGGCTGGAGGTCGATTCATCAAACACAACATTGGGCGGGGAGAGAGAGAGAGAGAGAGAGAGAGAGAGAGAGAGAGAGAGAGAGAGAGAGAGAGAGAGAGAGAGAGAGACACATGTGGAAAAGAGAGGCCAGGATGCAGATGGAGAGGCAGTATTACAGAGGAGATGAGAGATTGTCACTTTTATCTCCTTTAGTACCCTGAAACAACAAATGATTGGGTGGCTGTGACTCATTGTGTGACCGGGTCTTAACATGGCACTCGGCCTGGCACCAGGGGAGTGATTAAACTTTGATTGAGCTCAGTACTATGACTAGCAAACGGGAGTGTTGAAAATTGAATTCACTGCGGCACTTGAAGAAGATGAAGCTTGCTACTCACAGCAGGCGTAGTGACTTCAGCCCGTCGAAGGCGTTCACCGGGATGCAGCGAATCTGGTTATAACTCAGGATGCTGAAAGACAGAGGACACGCACAAGGTCACAACACTCAGTTTATGAAACCATACGCTGTTTTTCACAATATGATTTACTAGGATTAACTCATTACAAATGTCATTCTGTTGTCTCTGAGACTACATCCCTAAATGCATTACAATTAATGTAGAGGGGCTGAAATAAAGAGATTAACAAGAGGGAGGACAGGAGGGATGACACAGCAGATTTGGTTTAAAATACCTAAAGCGTAGCCACTGTAGGTTAAACAAGGGGATATAAACTGGAGGCCACCTTTCAGTGTGTGGAGTTTGAAGAAATCTGCCAGAGGCAAAGCTGAGGCTCCTAAATCACAGCATCTCTCTTCTGAAACTGCCAATGAACTAAAAGGTTTAGTAATGTAATTTATGAAGGTGAAGAAAAAAACATGAAAGGACAGAATTCTGATCAGGTTGGCTGTTTCAGAGGGCCATCCTTATTCTCACATAATTAAGCCATATAATGATGCTGTGGTAAAAAGCTGACTGTCTGACCAGGAAAACACAACAATGGTGATCAGCAGTTTGGGGGCTTATGATGCTCTACAATGAAGAATCATAATGACTGGTTATCAACAGTATCTCCAACTTCAGGTTAAAAACTGATGTTGAATTTAGAGAATGTAGACTAACAGCCAACACGTCTATAGGTTGGGAAAATGTGGAAACACTCCTCCACCTCGGTGTGTTTGGGCAAGGCATTTAACGCAGCAAGCGTTCCACTGATGCTATCTGCGGGCTAACAGTAGGACTCTGTGTTTGTACTGGGCAGCTCCCAGGCATGAATGATTGAAACCTCTATGAAATATAAAACTAGGCGTAGCTGGAAAAGAGCAAATGCACTTTCCATCGACACATTACAATTCCTCCAAATTGATGTGAAATCCATGTAACAGATAAGATAGTGGCAGAAAAGAGACGACTTTAGAAATAGAAGGACATTTTATGTGAGATTGAAAGGCAGGAAAGAGTTGAAGAGAGGGGAATTTCAGAGGAGCCAAAGCAGATTATAATCCAAGACGTTCATTGAGTGAGTGAAAGGGAGGTGAAAGGACATATTTTAAAGGAATAATACGATGGGAAAGCAATATACTACATGTAAGCAATGAGATGAAAGAGGAATATGATACAAGAATAAGATAAAAGTGAAGCTTGAAATGAGATGGGGGAAAGGCTGGGGGGAGAATAGAAGAAGGAGGAGAAAGGTGAAGGGTCATTTTGGGTACAATTAGGACAGAAGTGGAGAAGCTAGAAAGGAGAAGATGAAGATACAGATGAAGAAGAAATAAGAGAGAAAAGAAGAAGCAGGAAACTATAAAGAAAATGACAGGAGAAGATAGGGCGATTAATCAAACTTAAGAGCAGAAAAACACTGATTTATCTTGTGGATTTCACCCTTACACACACACAACCAATCAGGACGTAGACGGTGTTGTATGCAGGCATGACTAGGTGAGCGTTGCCACAGTAACTCACAGTGTGGCTAGTTGAGTCATGTTGTTGAAGGTGAACGAGGCCAACGTGCTGATGCTGTTGTTGCTCAGGTCCCTGTGTGGATACAAGCATAAAGTCAGGACACACATACACACTCAACAGATGCATGGCAGTTTATTTAAATTGTCTGCAAACAAGGATGTGTGTATTCTGTTCAAGGTTATGCGAGTGCTACGTACACCAGTGACAGCTGCTTCAGGCCGGCCAGCTCCTTGGGCACAGATGTCAGCATATTACCCTCCAGGTATCTAGAAAAGAAAAGTGCATAGTTAGTGTGAAATATATTACATCTACTATGTATTTATTCACCAATACAGACCTATGGGGTGAGAAAAATTGCAATATACGACATAAAAGTTTTAGTTGTGCAACTTCTGTCACACCAAAGAGAGCAGGAGGCAGGGGACATGCAAAGCAGATGAGAGTACATTTTGAACTCTGTTGGGAAGATAAATGAGGTAGAGCTTTATTGATTATTCTGCTAATGGATTACTCAAACAACAGAAAGATAATGTCCAACTATTACGATAATTGATGTGATTTGTCATGTTTTCAGCCTCTCAAATACAGAGAATTACCGTTTTACCCCTCACAAACAGGATATGGGTTCTTAAATGTTGTATCATATTTGAAATTAGGGCTGAACGATTAATCGATTTTAAATCGAAATCGCGATTTTAAATTATGCGTTTATCAAATCGCAAAGCCTGCAATTTTTTTTTCTTCTTTTTTTTTTCTTCTTGTGTGTCAGTCATCCACACCAATCAGAAGTGCTGTGCTCCACATGTACCAGCCATTGTTAACCAATCAGAAGTGGCCCATGATAGAAGGTGATAGACAGATTGATCCAATCACCTGCCAAGTATTTTTGAAAGTGCCTCCCCTTTCCAAATGGCTTCCAATGGAGCTTTCCTAGATGGTTTGGTGAGACAAACCATCTGAGTCAGGTTAGTAATGCTCCATCACATGTTTCTATTACAGGTTGAATCTTAAACTGAAGCTTGACTTTAAAGCAACCCAACGGAAGTTTCATGTAAGTTTAGTTCTTTCACTCGTAGCTCGGGCTGCGGGGGTGCTAGAGACGGGACCACGTTGATACGACCTTCCTGGCCGGAGTTATGGCCGCATTTTACAATAAATTTACGTTGGGTCGCTTAAAAACAAATATCGCAATTCGAATCGCAATCGCAATATTTGTCAGAAAAATCGCAATTCGATTTTTTCCCAAAATCGTGCAGCCCTTTAGTGTGGCCAGGAGTGACTACAAAGCAGATCAACAATGTAAATATCAATGTTAAAATACCTCACACCAAAATAAAATCTTCCAAGATAATCTTTACAACCATATCAATTGTGATTTCGCTGGCTAGTGTGAGAAGGTGGGATTCTGGGCCCAAATAGGCTTGGTTAACATGAAGTGTGTACCCAGCCTTACAGTAGCTTGTACGCCAATATACAGGTCTGATTCTGGACATTTCTACTTGTTCTGCATAGGTGAATGTCTGTGGAAGTTAATCTCTGAATTCACCAGACAGAAAAACAAGAAGGGACAAGATGACAAGATTAGAGGTGTGAACCTGCCCGACTGAGGAAGAGCAGCGTAACAGTTTCAACATGCAGCTTCAAATACATATTCCAACCACTACAAACATGTTGTACAAACTTCTGATCAGTTTGTGGTTGGGAGTATGTGAGAAAAAACAAGTGAAGAAACATATGCACTCAAGCACACACACACATTTTATGATCCACTGGTCTCTGCTCTCTCAGGTCATAAGTAGGTCATGTGGACAGTATGATGAAGTGTCTTCTTCTGCCTGATCAATACCTAATCACTGCTATTGACCCCGCAGAGCAGGCCTATTTCACAGCAACAGGGGCTCGTGTGTGCGTGTGTGTGTGTGTGTGTGTGTGTGTGTGTGTGTGTGTGTGTGTGTGTGTGTGTGTGTGTGTGTGTGTGTGTGTGTGTGTGTGTGTGTGTGTGTGTGTGTAATAATTAATGTTACCTATGAGAAATTGTGTTCCTACGTGTTTTCTAAATTTCCTAATCTCGATTAACACTGCATGTGTAGTGGCGGCGCCAGGGTATGTCTGGGGTAGGCTACAGCCATAACAAGAAATGGCTTAGCCCCACCTTAGACCCACCATGAAAAATGATGTTAAAGTAAGCAAAATAAAGTCCGCCAACTTGCGCCGAGTAAATTGCACAGACAGCAGTTAGTAAAATTGATTTCGGTAGCCACTTGTCTGGAAATTCCGAAGACTAGAAACGGTTTTGAAAACTTTTGTCAGGTAGTGATTGTCTTCTCAATAGAACATCTTTGACAATGTCTTCTGACCAATCAGAATCAAGATAACGGCGTGGTGTTGTTGCAGGAAGTCCCGACGGAGAATACTTTTGCTGTAGTACATCTCTATATACATCGATACAACATTACGTGTTGATAGAAATAAACACGTAATGAAATAAGACCCCACGGTTTGATGTTTGATAGGTGTGTGGGCTGTCTTTCATTTTGACACACAGAACAATGGGGGCTATCCACCCTTATCCACAATTTAAAGTAATTCACACAGCCTCTTCCCTCTTCTCTCTGTGAGGAGCAGCAGGTTCAGCTTTCAGAACAAAGTAACCAAAAACTAAAATGGCATTCATTTTTTTAAATATGTCGTGGAGTAATACTGTAGATGTATTTATTTTTCTTCTCAAGAGAGTACCAGAATGTGTATTTTATGTTAGTATTTCAAAACATTTCCTGGGGGAGAATCCCCCCAGAGACCCCCCTGCAGGGGTTGGGTTTTCAGCATGTCAACTCTTTCACCTGTGGGGAAATTGCAGGATTGGCTCCAGGTCGCCCTTTTTATTTACTACAAGACAAATGTGCCTTTTTATTTCATACAGTTCAATTTGGATTGAGACAGGGAAATAATCTAAACCTCACGCGTGGCAATGCACAGTCAAGGGGGGCGATATAGCGTGTATGTAATTACATTGCAAATACTGACTTGAGCCCCACCACTGTATAGGTTAGCCCTACCATAGATTACCCAACAAAAATACTCTGGCGCCGCCACTGTGCATGTGTGTGTATTCACTAAATAGTTTGTTAGGTCCTGAAACAACAAAGGGCAACATGCTGCATGCTGCATCAATATAGCACTGCAGCAAAGTGTGTGTGTGTGTGTGTGTGTGTGTGTGTGTGTGTGTGTGTGTGTGTGTGTGTGTGTGTGTGTGTGTGTGTGTGTGTGTGTGTGTGTGTGTGTGTGTGTGTGTGTGTGTGTGTGCGCGTGCGAGTGTGTGCGTGCGAGTGTGTGAGCGCATGCGTGCATGCATGTGTGATAGAGAGTAATCATTGACAGAAATGGCCATTTCTGCCTGTACATGTCTGCTGGTAAGTTCATTGGCTTTTGTGTGTCTGTATGTTGGATCACAAGTGAACGTGTACATCATTGTGTTTGAGTTTGTCAGTGTGTGTGTGTGTGTGTGTGTGTGTGTGTGTGTGTGTGTGTGTGTGTGTGTGTGTGTGTGTGTGTGTGTGTGTGTGTGTGTGTGTGTGTGTGTGTGTGTGTGTGTGCGTGTGCGTGTGCTTGACTCACAGCTCCGTGGCGTCCTTGGGAATGCCCTTGGGCAGAGAGTGCAGCCCTCTGTTGCTGCAGCGCACGACGCCTTCTGTGCACGTGCAGACGTCAGGACAGCCAGACGTAGGAAGACAGCCATTATCCTCAACACCTTAAGAGAGAGGGCAGACAAGAGAGGGGAATATTAGACCAAAAGGAGATGGAAAAGAAGGATACAGAGAAGGACAGGCACATTACAAAAGGGACAGAGGTGAGAGATAGAGAAAGAGAAAAGTCAGAGGAAATGAAGCAGAACGAGGGGAGGAAGGTTGAGTTAGGTTAGGGCAAAAGAGAAAAGGGAGAACAAAGAGAGATAGAGGGAGACATAGAGATAAAGACTGATCTGTAAGTATGGTACTTGGTCAATTCCAATTACATCTGCACTCAGCACTTTTAAAGAGTACTTAACAAATCCATATCAAATGACCAGAGGCAGCGAATATCAGCTTCACTGATGTGGCTCAACATCTGGCTCAGGACCTGCAGTCATGTTAAAAACCGCCTAGATTATTCTGGAGACACAGCGAGCAGACGTTGGAAGGGTGGCCTGCAACGACTTTGGAAAGTCATCCGCTATCATCTTGAGTCGTACTGCATTGCCATACCAATGTTCTTTAACAAGTTATTTAGCCAACACACATGGTAGGCTAAGGGGCGGGACATCTCTAAGCAGTTGACCAATCACAACAGAGCCGGTCAGCCAACCAATCACAGCAGACTGGGCTCTGGTTTCAGACAGAGGGGGAAAAGAGGTGCTGCAGCACAAGCAGCATGACAACAATAAAGACCTTTTTGAACATTAAAGCATGGAGACATGTCCCAGTAGAGACACACAATACAAATATGAACCTGAACAAGAGCATAACGGGACCTTTCAATGGACACTCCCATTTGTTTTAAAATTGCATGAATTGTTTAATAAATATTTAATGAGCATTTTTGGTGTGCCTGAGATCCACCATTTTATAACTGATTCTCTGCAGTGCATTTCATAATACATTTATTTAAGATTTACTTTTAATTATGAATAGGGGAACCTGCAATTTGTACATTGTTAGTCTCTTGCTTTTCATCCTTAAATGTGATGTCTTTAATCTTGCAGTAAAAAATGAGCTATGTTCCCCCCACACACACACACACACACACACACAAACATCTGAGTGATTGTAATCGTCTAACACTCAAAGATAAGAATGATCAAAGTATACAGAGTTGTTCTTGGCTTACAACGAGCTCAATTTCCTTGACACACACACACACACACACACACACACACACACACACACACACACACACACACACACACACACACACACACACACACACACACACACACACACACACACACACACACACACACAGCTTCAATCTAAAGTGTGTAAATAATTGAACTGCTGTCGAAATGTAAAACAAACTGAGCTAAAACCTTAATGAAGGATAATGAGGAATGGACACTAAGCCTATCATAACACAACAGCAATTTGAGTTTGTGTGTGTGTGTGTGTGTGCTGTATGTGTGTGGAGGGAGAGGGAAAAAAAGATTGGAAAAGCAAAAGCCAAGTTTATACTCTTCTAAGTTTATACTTGGCTGTGTGTTTGTGACTTTGTGCCAATATGCTGCAGTGACATTAATGCATGCATGGAATTATAACTATATGAGTCTTTCTATCCTGTGGCCATTTCCTCATTCACTTTGTAATTTTCTAATTGTGCTAATGTCTAAATGTCAAGCATATTGGCGTGTACGTGTGCATGTGTGGAGCAATGTGTGTGAGTGTGTGCATCTATCTGGTGTGTGTGTTGCAATTAAGTCCACATGGAGGTGAAGCCGTGGGCTGACTCACTCCACAGTTGGCTGATTGGACTAACATCTAAATGTGCGCTAAATATCTTCTCACAAATTCAATTAACTTTACCTTACCCCCGGCTGCCTCTGGAGAACTTAACAGTCATTTTACTCAGCTATAAATAGGCCGGACATGAAGACCTTGGTTGTGTGTGAATGTGTTTCTTTGCTTCTACTCCTTTGAGAACCTCTTAGAGATTTACATCTTCAGAGTACTGAGAGTTAACCGTTGCCAAATGAGATGTTTTCCCTGTTTGGTAGTTTATTTTTCTGACTTCCAGCAGGATAATTACAAACCTTTGGGGGCAGTTAGGCCTTGAGCCAAAGACATTTTAATTTGAAGTTGGTGGTGATCCAGATGTTGGATTTCAATCATCATGCAATAGTGTGCAAAGTGACTGATATGAAAAAAAAAAACCTTAACACTGATGCTAGTCTTCAGTTTTTACAAATTAATTTACTCCAATGCAAATCTGTATATTGTTTATGTTAATTCAGTGGGAATGCTGTTAACAGCATTCCAACTAACTATTCTTCTACGGACAACATTTTTATTATTATTCCGCCGGGTTATTTTGGCCCTCTTCTCCTCCCGCATTGAACATCACAGAAACTCCGTTCAAACATCAAAACGTTCAGCTCGGTCGGGAATCGATTGCTATTACTTTTCTCATTCATAACTTTCATAATTCCAGAGATACATCCCATAATACATCACATTTTTAACATTGAAGTCAATGGAGGAAATCGTCAGACTTCAACAAATGTTCATGCGACTTTAACTGCTAACTGTTTATTCATACTTTCACTCAGAAACCTCATTCTAACTTAAAAATGTTACACATCTTTCTGACATAATTCGTGTAAAACAACTTTTAAATCTGATTCTTACTTTTAGAGATATTAAACATAGTTCAGACCTTGTTTTAGAGGTTTCCTTCACATTTTAACATTAACTAGAGTGTGTGATGTCACAGCTAGAGTGGAGGACAGCTTGAAATTCGTATTCATATTCGTATTCAAATTCGCATTCATATATTTTTTTAAAACTGCCATAATTCCCAAACCCTACATTCCTGAGACATAATTTATCATGACAAAACGTAGGAAAACATCTCGTAGCTTGAAAAATGACAAATAATTAAGCAAAATAATTAAACAAAATGCTTTTTGAGGGCATGAAGTGACAAAAACGTTCAACATTCCTCCATTAAACCCCATTGTAATTTCAGACAGATATTTCCTCACGGCAGCAGCCGCACACCTTTAGTTAAACTGCCAAAAAGGCCACATTATTAAACCGAAACTACACAAAAATTACACTTCAGATACTCAACTTCCTTGACATGCTTCACGTTTTGAAATCTCAAAGATATCTGTTACGGTTCTTCCACAAAACGTTCACATGTAAGAGGCTTATCTCTCATTCAGAACAATGAAGCCTTTGATCTCTACAGAGCTCGTTAGCTCAACTATAAACACCTGTGCAATGGAACACGATGATGTCATCACTCCAACTGACATGCTCAGAGCAGCAGACTTCAGATAGCAGTGTGCTAACAGTCCAGCCGTGAAGACATCTACAGGACAGTTTTGAGATTTCTTCAAATGCCGTTGCCATGGCAACACAATGCTCGCCTTGAAACACGGTTTTCTCATAACTTCAGTGAAAATACTCATAACAGCCTAGAACTTCACAGGTTTGGTAACGATGCAGCCATCAACGCATCTAAGCGTAGTATGGGGTGTCATCAAATGCCGTTGCCATGGCGACAGATCATTCGCCATCAAGTTAGTTCACAAGTTTGCAGTTCAAATATTCTGCGGCTTTTCCAAGCCTTTTTACTTTCTTTTCTTCTCTCATCACACATTCAAGCCCCCACTGTTCATGTATAATTTTAATCTAAATTCTTCACTTTCTTCTCACACATTACATTTCAGCATAGCAGTTTAGCATCACATTTTCAGCATAAAGCATTGTATCAGATTGTATCATGTACGATGCTGATAAGACCAGAAGGACAAAGGCTTGGTTTCAGCCAACTATTTGTGTGTGTGTGTGTGTGTGTGTGTGTGTGTGTGTGTGTGTGTGTGTGTGTGTGTGTGTGTGTGTGTGTGTGTGTGTGTGTGCGCTTGGCTGTAAAATTGTACAATGAATATTAAGATCTGGTACCCTCTTAGAGTTCCTACACTCGAGCCAACCTGGCTAACTACTTTGCAAAGTCATTTTCAGTAAATGGCTTCAGCACAGCAACAGGAAATGAGAAAAGTGTAATAAATTCAAAGAAACTTAAGAGGAAAAGAGCAGTAGACTGAGATTAAAAGAGGATGAAAGGGAGATGCTATAAATGAAAAATATTGAGAGAAGAAAGAAACAAAGATGTAATGGACAGGAGAGCCAGACCACACTTTGTCCATGGCGTCAAACTTGGCAGCCAAGGCGATGGCCTAAGTTGCTAAAGGCAGGCATTGCTGCGCTAAGAGCAACGTCACCGTAGAAACCACAAGATGATGTAATTGACAGCTGCTGCTTTTACTATCCTCAGATTACCCAGTAAAGATGTGTGTATGTATCTGCTTTTTTGAGACATGGGATGCAAAGCAGTATCTGGAAGGATTGTTGAAGTGTTAAACAAAGATACAATAATCAGGACGTGACGATATTTGATTCAGATATCAGTGAAATTGTCGTGGGAACAATTGATTTTCCTCATGCAATTAAAAATCATTATAAGACCTTTATCTCACCACCCAATGCTCCACTGCAGCAGGAATTTCCAGGGTTCTCTCATATTCATTAAAATACCTATTTTCCCTTCTCCCATTAGCAGAAAGAGAGACTCACCGTCGCATGTGAAGTCCGGGGTGGCCACATCCTGGATGGGGATCTCCTTCAGGAAGGCGGGCTTCTGACAGCGAGGGTTTCCACTGACAACCCTCGTCTTCTTCAGCCACTGCCCCAGCCAGGACAGATGACAATCACACACATACGGGTTGGACAGGAGGTTACTGTGAAGATAAAGAGAGAGCGAAAGGAAAATCGTTGAAAACGGGGTCAACGCAAAAAATTAAATACACAGAAAGCTGGAGGTTCTGTTGCTGCAAAAATGTAGTTGGGGAACATACATGTTTACAATCAATTCATCACGGAAAAAAAGCTGCACACCCTTAAAATACAGGTTTTCCCCAAATCTTACAGAAATAAAAAAAAAAAATTGGTGCGCTCAGACATTATTTATATATATATATATATGTATGTGGTATATTCTACACTGAGAAACACAGAGATAGAAGTTATTTTGGTTTTTCGTTGGATTTGAAGACATTTAAATGAAAGACAAAGAGAGCAATGGAGAGAAAGGACACAAAAGAGAAAAGGTTATCATTTCTTTCTTATTCATGTGGAGTACAAGGACGATGGAGAATGGAAAGGAGAGGTGGCAGAGTGAGACATGTTGACAGAGAGAAAGAAAAGAGAAAAGGTTATCTGTACATTTTATTCATTTTTGATCAACCCTCATAGCATTTAGTTGCTTTTGTCACACTGCTCATGTAATATTCATAATGAACCATCTTTAAACTAAATGGGGGCCGAGGACGAATCAGCAGCACATACTAGACAGGCGGTATACTTAGGTACATTTTCTTCTCAGCTCACTGCCACTTCAGATCAAATACAGTTCACTGATTACTACTTCTTTCTTTTTTAAGGAGATTTAGGGTTGATACATTATGTAGTAAAACAATATGATGAATATACTGTGAAACGAAAATGTCTTTCTATATTGCTACCTTTCACTGACAATAAGTGGAACACTTTGGGAATTAAATGTAAGCATCTCAAGGACTCACACCAAGCTATTTAATGATGATGTTGTGTCTTCAAGTCATGTCAAGACATGCTTGCGGCGGCTGAACTAATCAACCTGAATGTTGCTGTTTGTGCAACAATATTAATGGTGTGCCGCTATACTGTAGATAGGGTACACGAGTTATTTCCTCATTTCCTTGTAATGAATTGACCTTGCTGCCTGGCAACCCGACATACGTTAAATCCCTTCCTTCCTTAACAATGTGTTAATCTTTTAATTAAACGGACAAACTCTATTGGAAAACAATGCAAATGGAGACTGATATTAGAAATAGTGAGAGAGAGAGAGAGAGAGAGAGAGAGAGAGAGAGAGAGAGAGAGAGAGAGAGAGAGAGAGAGAGGAGAAAAACAGAAGAAAGATAAGGAAATGAACAGAGGAAGTGTTCAGAACTAAGCTCCAGAAATAGAAACGATCCATCTTTCCTTCACAGTAAACAGCAGTAGGTTGCATGGGAAATCAAGTGTTACTGCTAGGCCAATGAAAAAGTGATGCTGAAAAAAGAATGACAGTGAAAAATGACAGGGTGCATGGTAATAGAAAATCGTTCCATTTTTGTAGTGATAATCACAAACAGCCCCACTGAGCACACCTGAGTTTGTGCAACAATGCATCCACCCATCCATCCTCCCTCTGTCACATCCTCATTTTCCCTCTCTTGTCTCCCACCTTTCCTCCCGAAAGACTCAAGGAGGAACTTGAATTGAAGATGACAGGTACACAATAGGATATGGAGCGAGAACAAAAGGCAGAACACAAAGAAAGGAAGCAGGGGAGTGTGAGGATGTGAGGAGACCTTTTTTTGGCTTGGCATGGCAAATCAATTATTTATAACCTTCACATCTAGGTGGTCAGAAGACTGGAAAGGAAAACACATAACTTTACTTCATAGCAGCTTCTGTATCATGAAAAGGCTGAACACCAGTAAACATTTGTGCACCAATGAAAGCATGTATGCTATACATACAGGCACACACATAACATTAAATAGTAGGCCAACTCATGTTTTAGTCGCAGCAGGTGTGTTCATTTTTGAGAAGATAAAAACAGGCTTGCAGATGCTCCTGCTTGTGTCTGGGTCTTTGTGTGTGCTTGTGCGTGTGCGTGTGCGTGTGCGTGTGCGTGTGCGTGTGCGTGTGTGTGTGTGTGTGTGTGTGTGTGTGTGTGTGTGTGTGTGTGTGTGTGTGTGTGTGTGTGCCGGTGGTTGCACAGATGCTGAGATAAATATAGCTTTGATAACAAATGTCCTGGGATCGAGACCAATCTAGTCGATAATGATGGAGAGCATCTGTGAGGAGAACAGCATCCAGAGAGAGACTTGTGTGTGTCTGTGTATGTGTGTGTATGTTCTGCTAACACATTCTGAGCCAGAGGGAGACAAATAGTTCAGACAAGAAAGAGGGACTAACTTTGTTGCGATTCTGCCAGATTTAAAGAGAGACAAAAATGTAATTGGGGCACAAGTTGATAGAGAATGATGGGATGAAAATTAAGGAAAAAAACGGAAAACAAGGAGTAGATGGGGAGATGGGGAGAGGGGTAGGAAAACATGAGACTTACATGGTGGACAGGGAGTGGAGGGTGGAGAAGGCTCCAGGAGCGATGCTGGTGATCCTGTTGTCGTACAGCGACAGCAGACGCACCGAGCTCAGACCCGTGAATGTACTGTTGTCAATGCAGCTGATCTGGTTGCTCCGCAGCATTCTGCAAACACACAGCATGTATATTTAGTAAACAGATCTTGATATACAACATATAAGAAAGGGCCAATAATTTCTAAAAGGCAGTCGTTCTGTTTATCCTTTTCCTGAAAATGTGTTTATTGAAAAAGTTGTATCTATAATAGACAACAACAACAAATTCAGTGTACACACTTTGGCTAGATAAAAACAGACGGACTGAAGATAAAAGAGCATAACCTATAATGACATGAACAAAAGATAAAACAGAAAGCAAGGGGAAATTCAAACCAGTCCCCATAGGACCATCATGACAGAGACTGTAATATGACATTAGCTTTTGACACACAGTCATGTGGGACCAGGCTAACTGAGTTAGTTAGCATTAGCAATCTCTGGGAGAGGCTAACCTAGTTAGCAAAGCTATTACTGGACCAGGGAGCCTCTTAACATAATACAGAGACAGCCATGATGCCATTAGAGAGTCATTAGCCGGCATATATGAACATGATAGCATTAGCTAGTCATTACGGAGAACACACAGACAACATTAGCTCATGGTTGCATACACTATCCTGTAACCCCTAATTGGACGCTAGCCAATTTATGGTAGGAGCCCAAATTAGAAGAACAACAAATGCTGTCATTAGCTTTGATTCCAGTGTGAGTGATTAAACAATCCTGCTGCACTCTTTAAAGTCTGCAGGAGAAAAAGTTAGTCAAGTCCTCCATAAATTAAGTGTGGAGGGTTTAAGGCACCAGAATAACGTTTGCTGACCATTTTGAAAGAAAAATATAACTGACAGGACAACTAAACTATAAAAGTGGCTTTTATGTGATTTCAAAGCTCACAACAGTTAACTTGGATTTGTTCTCAGAATGGCAAGTTTCAATAAAATCATTTACATATTTGTATTCATTAGCGTTAGCATTCTGAAAATGGGAGCAACTTTAAACTTGCTAATTACAGGTAGCGTCATTTTCTTTACAAGCAAACCACTACCGACACAACTGAAGTGCTGAACACACACACACACCCACACGCAGTAAACCTGACTTACAGAGTCTTCAGGCCGATGAGTCCTTTGAACATGCGTCCCTGCAGTCCAGTTAGCTTGTTCCCTGTCAGCAGCAGCTCCAAAACTCCACCCGCTCCATCAAACGCACCTTCACGGATGTCTCTCAGCTTGTTATTACTCAGGTTACTGCATGAAAGACAAAGATGTACACATGTTGCAGTATTTGATATTTAGGTTTTTCTGCTTGTGTTTGTTTGAACTACAGTACATGCAGGAAAGCCTATGATGTCATATTTCCAATTTAACTGCACTGATCAATCATGTTTCTTAACAAATACATATTAAATGTTCTTTCCATCTCAATGTCCTCGTCTTGTACACTAGATATTTTGATAACAGCTTCCAGCAATGGCCATAACTTTCTACACTATGAAGCACATTTACACACCCACACAAAAGAGAATGAGACAAGTGGTCACAGGCAACTGAAAAGGATTGCAATCTCTCTTCCTTGCGCACATAATGAGAACAATTTAAATGAAAAGGGAGCATTTGGTCACAGAGACAATAACTTGAGATGATAGCTATCATAACTACTTTAGCTTTCATTCAAAGCTAGTTTTGTGTTTCCTCTTATCAGCTTAGAAGAGGAGAGGAGGAAGAAGAGAGGAGACAAGGGGGGAAGAGCAGAGAAGGAAAAGGATGGACAGACAAAATACAAAAATAAAATATACATATGCAGTTAAGTTTGAAATATAATAAAAGCAGCAGGGCAGATGCAAAGGATAAGAGAACATGTGAGGTGAGGAGGAAAGGAGATGAGAAATAGAGGGAAGGAATTGAGAGCAGGAAAATGGAAATGAGTGCTACCCAATCTATATCGTCAGTGACACTGCTAGATGGTTAGCAATTTCCTCTCCAATAAATCAACTTCTGGTTTCAGCTCTGTCTTTCTCTATCTCGCTCTGACACACACACACACACGAACCGAGAGGAGGTCGTAGATAAGGAGTGACTGTAAATCTGAACCGAAGGCCCATCTTCTATTCCCATTTAATATTCGCTTCCTCCATTTCTCCCGCCCACCCTTCCTCACCCTCCATCTCTCTCTGCCCCTCCCATCCTCTTTCTTGTCCTCAGCCACTCTTCTTCCTGCACTCCTGTCTCTCTCAGTTTCACTCTTGCCCTCTTTGCATTTATGTGTTTTTACACTTTCATCTTCCCTTTTTTCCTCTTTAGATCCTCGCTTTCCTCCTTATTTTCCCCTTTCCCTTCCATTGCCTTCCCTCTATCACCTGTCCCTCCATTTCCTGACTCTTTCTTAACGTCCTTCATCCCTTGTCGCTGTCCATCAACCGTTTTTAGCTGTTTTTGTCCAACTGTCTAATGTCAGTCATATAGAGCAGTGGTTCCCAACCTTTTTTCCCAAGAGCCCCCCCAAATGATTCCTGTTGGAAGTTGCGCCTCCCCCCCCCCCCCCACACACACACACACACAAGGGGGGGGGGCGCAACAGCGGTAATTACAATTTAAAAGTCTCAAAAAATGCTGCAACTACTATCACAAACTGGATGAATGTGATGTATTTTGTTAAAGGAGGATGAAAGCGTAATGAAGGAGCACTATTGGAGTGACTTTGATGGTTATTGGACTCAGGATTCATTCATTTGGATTCCCGCTGTATGAAGAAATTAAAGGACGACGCAAGTGGAAACAATTCACAAAGGGATTCAAATTAAATTACAACTTCAAAGTTGTAAATAATCTACAAAATGGAGGGGACCGATCTGATCGGAGCAACTGTGACAAATAATCCAACTGAAACTGGCATCGACAATGACTATGTTTTAAAAATGTGCTTATCCAGACAAGCCTGGTTTTGACACTTTACGGACAGAAGAAACATTTCTATTAAAGAAAGAATTGTACATTGCTGTCTTTTTATGCCTTTAATAGCTACTAACTTGAATTGTTATACAAATTAATTAATCAATTATTTTTTATATGTTATTGTAATGTAGAGACAAGGCTTTTAGTGACAATCATGTATTGCGTTACAATTATATAAAAAAAAAAAAGGAAAAAAAAAAAAAGTCTAAATATGATATTTGGCCTCAAATCATCTGAGGCCTGGCACCCCCCCTGCGATCTTTGGCGGCCCCCAGGTTGGGAACCACTGATCTAGAGCCTTCATCTATCGGCCATATTAAGAAAAGTGTTAAGACTGGAAATGAGCAAGATCCAATTATTAAGATCCTCATTAGCTCACTTTCAGAGGACACAATTTATAAATGCATGCATTATTAAATTAATAAATACATGTAAAAAACACACTTATTGAAGAAATGCTTGCTTCATAATAAAAGCATACATACATCTTCTTCAAGTTTGGCAGCTTCTTAAACGTCCCTGCAGCCTCCAGTATGGCAATCTCATTGTCGTTTAACCGCCTAGAGAGGGAAAGATAAAGGAAGTGAGTTAGACATTTTTCTTTCATGAAACAAACTGCACGCAAATGAAGATGCGCACACACACACAGCAACAAGATGGAGAGATAAAGGCTGCAAGTTAGGGGGGAATGACCGCGTGAAGGTTAAGAGGCCTTTACTGACTGCTGAAGTATGATTTGCCGAAAAACCAGAGGAGGGAGAAGAGAATAATTAAACATGTTGGAGAAGAGGAGAGCAATTCATCTTTTCTATACGGTCATCAATACCCACACTGCCCTAAGCACAGAGAACAGTTTGAGAGGAAGGAAGCCCAACATCTGCTTTATTGAGGTAATTTGTACTAAAAGGGTGCTACTAAAAGGATGCTTCTAGGGTGTGTGTGTCAAAGTCAAAGTCAGCTTTATTGTCAAAATTACTACATGTGTTATACATCCAGAAATCTCGAGATACCGTTTCCCGCAGTCCCACAGTGTGACATATATAAAGCAAAACAAAAAGGGCCTAGATAAACGGGGTATACAATTTAAAATGTTAATAATATATTTAAAATGTTCAAAGTACAGTTTCAGTGCAGTAGCAGCGGAGATGGGCAGAAAACTGACTGGCGCTGGATGAGGGAAGGTTGTGTGTGTGTGTGTGGGGGGGGGGGGTTAAAGTCCAGGACCATTTGGGGCAGGGGGGAAAGGTGGGAGGCAGTGTGTGTGTGAGTTTGTGTGAAAAAGGCAGGAGACATTGAGGATGGGAAGTGAAAGTTCAGCTGACACTTTTTAATGAGATACAGTTAAAAATCGATCAACCTGGATAAAGCCATGCTGAGAATATACATTGCGAAATCCAAATCAAAGCGGTGGCAAAACATTTATAATCGTGTGATCCATCTCTCTCAGAATATACACATGTATTGAGTCCAAATAGATATTCTAAGATTCTTGTATGCTTATTGAAGACTTTCAAGGCCAAAGCCGGAGATGGATTTTCTGTGGCTAGTGGGACGAGTCACAAAGAAAGACAGAAGAGAGAAGACATATATAAGCCTTCAGCTCAGCAACCTCCCATGATTTCCCCTGATAAGGCAGGTTACAAAGGGGACAACTGTTGGTGTGTGTGTGTGTGTGTCTGTGTGTGTGTGTGTGTGTGTGTGTGTGTGTGTGTGTGTGTGTGTGTGTGTGTGTGTGTGTGTGTGTGTGTGTGTGTGTGTGTGTGTGTGTATGTGTGTGTGTGTGTATTTGTGGCCTTGAAAACCCCTCTGGTTGGTTGTGTTGTTAAGAAAAAGGCAAGAAAAAGAGAGAGGGTGTCGAAAAGAGTAGAAACTTTGATCTGCCCTCTAACCACCCATGAAGGACAAAGTTTATATTTTTGACATGAAGCACCATGGGATCAGATAGAGGGGGAATAAGAGAGGAATGGAGGATACAAAAGTTCACAGAGGGAAACAGAACTAAAGAGAGCGAGAAAGAGGAATTGGGAGCTAATGGTCTGTGGTATACTGACATTATTATTGATCTAAAGTGGCAGCCACGGTTGAATTCCCCATTATACACCTCCATAAGCAACCGTCCTGTATTGGTCTTAATGCTGCACTGGTCTCTTATTCTGCAGCGTTTCTCCATTAGTAACACAGTGATAGCCATGTTAGAAGCTTTTCGTCCCTCACCTACATTTTAAAGTTGTGAAGTGATTCAACATTATAAGGTAAAACTTTTCCTCCGGCTCGATTCCTATTTCCGTTGTTAGAAATGTTAGCTTATTGAATATTCGATCAAATGCCAGGTGTTGAAAGTAAAATGGTGCTTGCTACACTTTTCTTGTGTTCCAGTTTGGACTCACTCATTTATTTTTCTTGTATATCATCCTAACACAAAACGTCAGCACTCTCTTGTATGCTAACATGTTTGCTTCAACTAGCAGATTAGGAGCACACAAGCTTTAACCTTTTTTGCAATCAGGTTACGGTATTCCTTTTGCGTGCTTTCTGTTGCTCCCGTTCCATTTTTCAGCAGTACAATGAATGATCCATTGGACTGCTCAGTATTCTATTGTGAGACCCTTCGCCAGACATGATGATGGTTCCTTTGGGACTTTGAGGGCGATGGAAAAGACTGCTGAGTGGCATTTTGGTCCCAGAGCAAAAAATGAAAAGTGACATTTGTGGTAGAGCTCTAAGAGAGGCGGAAAGACATCGGGAGGAAGGCAGACATGTGTGCGTGCATTGCATATTTGAGCATATCTTTGCATGTATGCGAGCCTATCTACTTCTAATGTACCTGAGTATGTTTCCATTTGTATTTATGGATGTTTTGGTGTGTGCATGTGCCTGAGAAAGTGAAAACTTCCTGACAGGTCTGTGGCATGAAGTATAAGGGTTTGCAGTTTCAGGTTAAAGCAGTCTGACACATGGCTTTTAATCTGACATGTCAGCGTGTGTTCGCATACATTAAACTGTACGTGTGTTAATGTTAAAAAGGAAACACGGCTGACTTACAGGTCTGTGGTGTGGTCAGGGATGTGTGGAGGTACGCGGGTCAGTTTGAGATTAGAGCAGTCGACCACAGTGCCTTCACAGCGACATTTCTCAGGACAAACCAGGTCCTGGAAACAGTCCCCACTCAGACGACTACGATAGTCCTCCTGACCTGCAGAGTCAAGATGGAGGGGACGGACAGAAGAGGAAGAAAGTGACAAAGGAGAAATCAAAAACAGAGTGGGGGGACAAACCAAAGGATTGGCCGCAGGTGGAAAGGGAAAGGAAGAATAGCCAGGTGAATTAGGTCAACAAAAAGAATGGGAAGTAGAAAGCAAAAGAGGGAAAAAGATAAAGGGTAAGAGAAAAAGACAAACACAATGGTTATTCCATTTATATATGAAAAGACAATACCTTATAATAAAGGCAACATGTTATCCCAACCAACATACACTTGTACATAAGATCACATGAATATTAGGAAGTATCCGTTTGCACTGCCAGGTTTTTGTCTAATCTGTTTCCTGTTGGAATTCAAATGTACTTTGGCTTTAATATTCACTGTAAAAAGGTTGTTAAACATATTTGCAATACATTGGTGGAACTGTGTGTCCTTCATGTTCTTGATAAAACAGGCAGCAGCGGTCCTGATCACAGGGCTGATGCTGAAGGGTGGGGGACAAGGCTTCAACTATAAATGAAAGTAATAAGCATGTGGTTTCATAAAATCATTTTGTTCATAAACATGGTTTAACCCCGGATGTTTCTTAACAAGGTAAGCCAGAGACCAATACTATTATTTGGACATATTGTGGGCAGATATTATTTATGACCGTTAGTGCTTGTGAAACAGAGCTGGTTTAAATCATGCAGCAGTTGTATTTGTGCACCACAAACACGTTTTAAAGGGTCTCACGGATATCATTACCCCTCTGTCTCTCTTTTCAACCTGGCTTGTCTATCTGTTCTCGGTCAATTTAACTTTTTCTGTTTTTTGCCAGTCTCCTGTCAGACTGCTTTTTGATTGGCACAGAATACTTGTTCTTTGATTCTCTGTCTCCACTCTTATGTGCTTTCTCGTCACTGATAAAGAACTAAGACCACCTATGCATCTGTTACGAGAATTGGCTGCTTAGCTAAATCTTTGACTGCCACAAGCACTGTTGGTTGGCAAGACAGAAAGTAAAGAGTAGGGCAGCGAGTAAGGTAATAAGGGGGAGATGGAGAGCAAATCATGTTGGGTAGGGACTCAGGATTTAATATTACTAAAATAAAGAAGGAAAGGGGAGCGGCAGACAAAAAGCAGGTAGAACATAGTGTGGGAAGGTTTGTAACAACAGTCTACTAACACACCAACAAAGAGTTTAATCAGACTGAATCCAACACATGGTGTTTTATTGAGTTTATCATGCATTTGAGACCCTAAAAAGACACTTCAACACTTTCCATAAGAAACAACATTAGTTAAAAAGAAAACAGAGCTACAAATGTATGTTGGCAGTTGAGCATTCATGAAGGATGTTTATGAATGCCTGACATAATTGATTAGATTGGTTATCAATGTAAATGTATTTCAACCACAGTAAGAGTCCCATGTATCAAAAGCCCTACACATAAATACAAACAAACAGAGGTAAAGAAGTAAACCCTTATTTTTTGCTCCAAGGCGCGTGATTGGCTGGGAGAGGCAGGTGGGAGTGTGCTCGGCGGTCCCTGGCGCTTGACGGAACCATGTGATGCCACAGTAGGCGGGGCCACATGGTTAGATCAAGCACAAGAGACAGCTGCACGAACCAATCAGAATGCAGGTCCTCACAGGAGGAAGGCGGGGCAACAGAGAGCTGCACCAATCAGTGAGGGGGGCGGGGTCCATACAGGATAGGAGAGGCAAAGAACAGCTGCAGATCAACCCGCCCACCAAACGAAAAGTCCACAAAGGTCCAGAGAGGAAGAGGAGATGCAGGGAGAGGAGGCATGGGACTGCAGAGAGCGAGGGCCGAAGCAAAGAGCAGCCATAACCAGCTTCAGATTTGTCATCGATATCTTTATTAACTCCATGGGCAGAGCACTAACAAAAAGGGTTAGCTTACCACTGAGACCTTCCATGCTAAACTTCAAAGCATAAAAGTCTTTACCAATTAATAGAACTGGTGATGCTACTCACTTTGTTCCCGCTTCAGGCTAGGACAAATCATTTTAGCTAAAAAAAAGAAGGGGTGAAAATCTAATATCCCCAAATGGTCGGTCCTACTCTGATGGAAACAATTGATTTAGTGCGTTTTGTTTGCCTTTCTGTTGTTTCTGCTGTTGCATTATTCTTTAGTGTCATGCTCCAAATAAAACAAATATGTGCAACAGAACGTGACTCCTAGCTGCTTTTATACAAACAAATATGTTGTTAATTATAAAACATTAAATAAATAAAACCCTTCAACAAACCCTCATTAGCATATTTTGTGGACATCTTTTTTATTTTTTGGCACAATCCCATTCTGTCTAAGGTTAAAGTGATTGATTAAACACAGTTGACAAGGATGCTCCTCTATGCTTCCTTGTAAAACCAATTATTAGCTTTCAACCGCCACAGAGTTTGTACAATGTCTGTAAAGGGGATTTCACAAATCTATTTCCCAGTGATCCATAAAAAGGCATTCAATTAAGAAAGAGAAAACAGCATGAAGAGCCACTGCTGAGAGACTGGGGATGTCAAGTAGACGGTCCTACACAGACACAGTCATTCACACACTCACAAGTGGGCGATCACAGTCTATAGCCAGTCTCCGTGGAGTTATTATTGTGCTGCTCCAGTATACTGAATTGGTCTGTGTTGTAATTAGTGAGACCCATGGCTCGCATCAAAGGAAATAACAGCAATAAAATATTACCACAGAGAGACAGACTTGCGTTTGAGTGTGTGTGTGTGTGTGTGTGTGTGTGTGTGTGTGTGTGTGTGTGTGTGTGTGTGTGTGTGTGTGTGTGTATGTGTGTGTGTGTGTGTGTGTGTGTGTGTGTGTGTGTGTGTGTGTGTGTGTGTGTATGTGTGTGTGTGTGCGTGTGTGTGTGTGTGAGAGAGAGACAATAAATGCACATCAATTTCCAATTGCACACATAAACCAACATGGTTTTCAAACTACAACTATTAATAACATTTTATTTGGCAATCATGACATGTTACCTTTCACCTGATTAGTGTGAATGTTAGTGCAAGCATTTCATTGTGTGTGTGTGTGTGTATGGATGAACTAATTTCTTACCTGTGCACCTGAACTTCTTGCCTTTCACCTGGCTGATGCGCTTGTTAGCCAGCCTCCTGGGATGGCTGCAGCGCGCTCCGCTGGTCTCAATCGGGTTGTCGAACAGGTAGTCTGCCAGCCACTTCAGGTGACAGTCACACATGAAGGGATTCTGGGCCAGATGACTGAGAGAGAAAGGGGATGATGGGTTTGTCAGAGGACAAGGAAATATTCGGACTGTACGGTTACTGCAGCGTCTGATCTAAAGATGCAAAAATAGTCATGATTAAACTGAAACCAAACACTGTAACATTTGTCATACTGTAGATGTGAGACCTTGGTGCAGACAATAATTCCACTTGGAAAAGCCAAGGGGGAAAGTTTTCTATTTCCAATTTTTAAAGTAAACTTAGGGCAAAACGTTGAAGTATTGTACTCGCAGTTCGATTAACAAGTGATAGGGCTAGGGCTACAACAGAGGCGGCCAGGGGTCAATTGGCTAGTTTTGTCAAATTACAGTTAAATCAAAATGTGTATTCTCGAATATATTACGAAGAAAAACAGCAATATATCACGTTAAAGAAGAAGGGACCGGAAGTACTGGCCATTTTATTAGGGAACGTCTTAAACCAAATAAACAATAAACCAATTACTGAAATACTTGCTGATTAATTTGAATTCTTGCAGTAAGTTTAAGAAAAACTCCTTAAAACCTTGTTTTACTTACAGAGTCTTGATGGAGCGCAGAGGGGCGAACAGTCCTTTGCTGATGGTTTGCATTTTGTTGTCGTACAGCGACAGCAGGTTGAGGTTCTGCAGGTCTTGGAAGGTGTTGACTCTCAAACAGTTAATTTTGTTGGCATTTAGCAGCCTGAAACACAATCAGGAGACTTTTGTTATTTATCCGTTTTTCTTTTACCTATTCAGCTTCATTAACTCAACCACAAACAAAGATAAACACACCCACTGATAAAGAGGTACTTCATTTTTCCTAGCAGCATCTACTGCGGAACCACTATTTTATTTTCTCCCCTCTCCTCTTCTTGTTATCCTTCTTTCTCTCTCCGTCCCTGACCATAGCCACAGTTGTGATAATATTTTCTCTGGCCGTGATACAGTAGATGAATCAGAAAATTGCGGTTTTATATATTTCCCCTTATTTCTCGGAGCAAGGGAGGAACATCTACTGTTATATCTTTGTTTTTGATGGGAGAGACAGATGGCAAGGGGAAACAGAAAAGAGAACGGAAAGACAAAGTAGAATGGAGTTTGGATGGAGGAAATAATGGAGTGAGAGTGAAGGGACAGGCCAAAATGTAATTTTGAGTGACACAGATATACAATTAAGTGAAAACGGCTGGCAGACGAAATGGAGGAGTGAGAGAAAGGGAAATGAGAAATGTGATAGAGGGATTAGGTAAATGACAGGAAAGGTTTGCACCTACACCCTTTCCTACATCTCTCTTTCATTCCTGCACTTCATTAGCGCAGACTTGACAGCTTTTTCCTGTACCTCCATCTCTCTATTTTCCACTTCTTGTCCGAATCACTCTCAAACTTTTTACTCTTTTGGTACAAAACACCTCTATTAATTCCTTCCTTGTTTCTTTGTTCCTTACACTCTCGTTCTCTTCTCTTTCTTTGTCTGACAGGTGACTAACTTGGTGCTGGTACATCATCTCAAGTCATCTTAACGAGCGCTTATACTTGCACAACCTGCTTTCTATACACACACACACACACACACACACTTATAAAGGCAGATACACACAAACACACACACGCTGCTCTGCGACATACCCACGCCTCATTAGTCAGCTCACAGGGGGAACTAATTACTTGAAACTGCACCAGTAAAATAAAGCAGCGCAGACAATATAAACAGACCGGTAGCTATACAAAGCAATAAACTCATCTTTGTCACGGAAGGTTGACAAACTGCTTGATTCCCCAGTGAAAGATAATTCATAATTTAAAATGATGGCACTATATAGGAGAATAATAGCTACTTGAAATTCCTGACATACTGACTGACATTATTCTTCCATCAGCGGAGAAATATTTAAACATGTTTGCCTCCCTACGCCTGCTGAGCGAGCGCCAGCAGGCAATGTCTTTGTGGGATTGACCAATGATGTGGCAAGACAGGAATATTAAGTCGTCAATCAGTACATTATTTATTCATCCATTGAAGCAGCTCAACATGCAGAGAACTGGTTTTGAATTATCCAATTAAGGCATCAAGTGTTTAGGTATAAGCAAACATAAAGCATTTTAGAGTTTAACATCATCATGACAAGGTGTGAAGGGAATGCTTTTCCAATGCGGGGATATTAACTGTTAATGATGTCATGACATATAAAAAAACACATTTCCTCTCTTTCTGTTTTTCTAATATGTTCTGCACTTCATCAATATCTTTCTTCCTTTTTATCCATGTCTTTTTTCTTTATGTCCTTTCTTATCCATCTTCATCTGTCCATACCCCCCTCCCCCCTTTCTCTCTGTGTCTGACTATGCACCATGCATCCCAATGATCCACCTAAGCCCATAAAAGGTGTTTGTGGGTTAGATTCACTCATCCTCATTCTCTTTGCCTCACTTCCCTTTACGACGGAAAAGCCCAGAACATTAGCTGCTTCTGCAGTGGACTGCGGCATTTGCAGGGACCATATGCCACATACAGTACCAACGCAGCCGTTATAGGAGAACACATCTTTACTGCATGCTGAACCTCTGCTGCAGTGTGAACCTCTGCCCATGAGGATATATTCACGATTAATAGTTGTTGACACTAATTGTTAGAAGAACTATGGGGGATCACATTATCTTTATTACAGTTCATCAGTTTGGTTCATGTTGACCATTTAGAAAATAGTTTTCTGTGTACACACACACAATGCAGGACAGATGGAGCGTTAATGCATGAATAGGGGATGCTACTATAGCTGCCAGTGTGCAATTGTGATGATTACCAAGATGGGCTGTTGCTCATAAAACGTCCACTATGCTGTATATTGAAGCACATAAAACTGGCCGTAGCTGTGATCATTGTACAAAGGTAATGTACTGTAGATATGACTCTCACGCTGCGCCACCAAATCATCTTAATCAGGAAACTTAAGTACTATTTAGCTTTATGATGCTCCAATTGGTGCCAATTTAATTGCCACTGCAGGTAAATCTAGCCTCCTTATTAAGATGATATAAACGTCTGACTCAACCAAAGAAGGCTGGTATTTTTCCATCCTAGTTTTTCATATTCTTGCCCTCAAGGTACTTTTCTTCTTGGCCACAGAATTCGGTGGTATATGCGGTTATGTTCCTTGCCGATAAATCATCTGCATTGAAGCCCATATGTTTGTAGGCTGTAATTCATTTTACAGGTCACATGTTTATTAGTTGCCACTTAATCAATTTTTTTTTTAAAAGCTACAAATTCTCACCAATAGAGTTTCCTCTTAAGTTAAACCTTTGAATGTGATTTTCTTTTGTTTACTGAATAATGTGTTTCATTGTTTTCTTTGGGGCACACATAAACACATATACACACACACACACACACACACACATAACAAGAGACCACACAGACAGTACTTACAGTAGCTGTAGGGCAGCCAGTCCATCAAACAATCCCTTGGGCAGCTCTGTGATCTTGTTTCCGTACAACACCCTGCACAGGACAGTCAAAACAACATCATTTAGCTTACAGTGTTTACGAGGCTGTCCGCAAACATGAAGGAGGCTGCGCAGCACATTAAATACTTTGTTGTTTGGACATTATTACTGCTCTAATCCGCCACTGGAGAGGGCACTGCTCTGCAACCATACATATTTTAAAACACATCAATCTTACAATCTCATTTTGATCATGACATGATGTTTTGGCCATGATTTAACCAGTGACTCTTACAGTCAGCCTATCCCAATTGAAACCCTGAATCATATTATGCTTTCCTATTCATTTCCATGTTTAATGCCTGTGTCGAACATAGCATGACAAGCTTATTCCACTCATAGGCAACACAATCATAAACTTTGAAGATATATTGATTTTACTGGGCTGCTACACTTTAATACAAAAATGGCACCTTCAACTAAGATGCCTTTTAAAATGACTTTCCCCTGAACCTATCTGCTTGGAATAGAAACAAAGACATTGGTCAGATTATAAAATCACTATAATTTAGTACAACCTCTTGTTCTATTAAATACACAGTTGAATCATTCTTCAGATGTGATCGTGGAAAACTGAAAGTATGTCTGAGATGTGCTTCTCATTGCAGTTGTAATCATTTAATTCACTTTAGCAATTTTATACTTTGCTAAATCACGCCTTAGCTGGCCTGCAGTGATATTCCTGTTCTACTGACTCTGCTGTGTGTGTGTTTGTGTGTGTTCAGTCTTAAAATCCAGCGTTCACCTTGTCTAACCCTTCTTGTCTGTCCGTCTCATTTTCATGCTCCAGATTGGTTCAAATTAAACTGTCCTTCATGTTCTTATCATATTCAACCTCAGACACACACACACACACACACACACACACACACACACACACACACACACACACACACACACACACACACACACACACACACACACGCACACGCACACGCACACGCACACGCACGCACACACACACACACACACACACACACACACACACACACACACACACACCGGCTGATTGCAGGCACGTACACAATTACAAAGATGACAAAATTCAAAGACCCACATGTAGCACACACGCACACTCTTTAGCATTGTGGTCTGGTTGTCAACCTCGACAACATTTTATTTGCTTAATGTCTGGAAATGCAATTACCTCCCTGTCTGGGTATTTGGTCATAGCAAGCACGTGTGTCATACTTACAGTGAGATGAGGGAGCGCAGGCCAGTGAAAGCATCTGCGGCAACATCAGAAATCTGGTTCTTACTCAAGTCACTGGGGGGAGAAGACAGAGAGAGAAAGAGAGTGTACGTTAATGGGGCTCATTCTGTGTGAATGTCCTAGAATTGTCTGACAAATGATCATGAGAGAATACACCAGCAGAGGTCAAGGCAAGGGGACATGAGTACAAACATGTAGAAGGTCTGAATATGTAAAGTAAATGAAAAAAAGAAATGGAGTGAGAGTGGTGGACAGAGTGAGAGTGAAGTGACAGGAGAGAGACAGAAACTGGCAGCAGTGGCATGTTAAGTGCAGTTCACGTCATTCACCTCACTGCTGTAAGATATATTATTTAACACTTCTGTGGAGGTTAAAACTCTATCTTTATATCTGTGTGAGTGTGTGTGTGTGTGTGTGTGTGTGTGTGTGTGTGTGTGTGTGTGTGTGTGTGTGTGTGTGTGTGTGTGTGTGTGTGTGTGGTGGATAACCTTAAAACCTGCAGATCTGACATTTTCAGCCATTTACACGATAAGGAAATGTTTCACTAGTGAGTTTGTGTGTGGGTGTGGAATGCGTAATGAAGCTAGAGGAGTTGAACAGTGTGTTTGTGTCCGGGGGGATACATAACTTAGCTGGTGAACATGTGAAGTTTCTGACTTTTTAGATTTTTTGGTTCAATTTTTTTTATATATTATATTATTATGTATTTTCATGAAAATAATTTAAACTGCTCGAATACAGATTCAGAATGTGGTCAACAAACAAGAATAAGGTCTAATTTAAAAAAAAAGTATTCAAGCCTTGTTCATAGAAATAATGTCTTACTCAAACAGGAACAGGTTAATTATCATATTAAGATATTACAAAGCAGTAGACTGGCTTAAAATCTATCTCAGGTTGGACTGTGAAAGTCAATGCGCTGATTTTATGGTGGATTACTGTACTTAACCTTGGAGTGCCCCAAGGCTCTACACTGGGTCTGCTTTATTTTCTGCTCGCATAAATGCTTTAGGAGTGGACATAATGAAACCTATACTCATTGATATTCAGATGGTGCAGTTGTTGTAGTTTACATCATATGGACTTTACTGGTTAAGTAAGATAATAAAAGAATGCAATCATTTGTGGAGTCAGTATAAGAAGATTGCTGCTAAGGTGTTAATGTGAGTCGTGTTTATGCATATACATAGGTGCATGATTGTAAGCTTGTCAAATTGTGTTAATCTGTGCACATTGTGTGTGTGTATTTGAGAGTTTGTGCACAGTTTCATCAATACTTACATCCTCTTGAGCTTCTTGTATGCTGAAAAGGCTCCTGCTGGGACACTTTTAATCAAGTTCTGCTCCAAGCGACTGAGAGAGAAATAGGAACAAAAAAGGTGTTAGATTAACAATCCCTCAGAATTAATTAGACACGCACATTATCCCTAAACCACACAAAGAGAACATTTGAATACAACTTCAACATGAGATGACAAGATTATAAAATTAATTTTCAGTTCTTTCATTATTTAATTTCACCAAGGACAGATAAGTCATTGGTTATCATGAAGTCCAGCTTGCCCCACAACCTCAGTCAAGCAAAAGCAGAAACAGTTCCAGAGGTGGCTGTTCCAATCAAAATCTACACAATATTCCCACAGGTTGGTTATTGCTTTGCAGCAGGGAGCAGTCAAGGTCACTGTAATGTGGAGTTGATTTTTGCAGTTCAGCAGGAATTAACTTAGATGGGACCAACATGAGAATCAGAGCAACCAAAACCTGGACTTCGGACAACAATTGCTCAAAACTCTGGCCAACTAGTCACAAAGCAATTTCTTTCACAAATACTGTTGGTTGCTTTCTGTTTTCGTGATTGTCTAGGTAACACATTGCCCTTGAGTAATACTGTGGACATCTACAGTTAATATAACGTTAATAGATTGTACATACAAGTGGCTCTCTGCTCTTAAAACTAGGGGTGCATTATGGGTTAAATTCAGAGTTTACTTCAAATCTTTACTTTTTTCCATTTCATGGGGTCTGGATGAAAATGTGAAAAAGGAAGAAGTGAGAAGAGAAATCCTAGAAGGGGAGCGGGAAATTAGGACAACAAAGGAGAAATCAAAGGAGTGGAAACATGTAGACAACAGGGAAAAGGAGAGGAAAAATCAAGAGGAACGGAGGAGGATGCGGTGAGGTCCCAAGGCCGGCCCCAGGGTCAGCTGTCAAGATGATAAATGGGAACTAATCCACCCTTCTTCCTTCTCTACTCCTCCTCTTCAGACCCAACTCTGTCTTGCTCTTGACCTCAAGTTGTTCTCTATCCATCTATCTATCTACAGTATCTATCTATCTCTATCTATCTATCTATCTATCTATCTATCTATCTATCTATCTATCTATCTATCTATCTATCTATCTATCTATCTATCTATCTATCTATCTATCTATCTATCTCTATATATATATACAGTATATATATATATATATATATATAACTATCTATCTATCTATCTATCTATCTATCTATCTATCTATCTAACCATCTATCTATCTATCTATCTATCTATCCATCCATCTATCTATCTATCTATCTATCTATCTATCTATCTATCTATCTATCTATCTATCTATCTATCTATCTATCTATCTATCTATCTATCTATCTATCTATCTATCTATCTATCTATCTATCTATCTATCTATCTATCTATCTATCTATCTATCTTGCTATCCATCTATCTATCTATCTATCTATCTATCTATCTATATATATACTGTATCTATCTATCTATCTATCTATCCATCTATCTATCTATCTATCTATATACTGTATCTATCTATCTATATATATACTGTATCTATCTATCTATCTATCTATCCATCTATCTATCTATCTATCTATATACTGTATCTATCTATCTATCTATCTATCTATCTATCTATCTATCTATCTATCTATCTATCTATCTATCTATCTATCTATCTATCTATCTATCTATCTATCTATCTATCTATCTATCTATCTATCTATCTATCTATCTATCTTTCTATCTATCTATCTATCTATCTATCTATCTATCTATCTATCTATCTATCTATCTATCTGACCACATTTACCAGGAATAAATGCATTGTAATTGAAGTCATAGCAGAAACCTTTCAAATGAATCACTACATGCTCCTGGCTTTTGAATGCAACACAACCCTAACAGGTAAATGTTTCTTGGCCGTGTCCCTTAACACATTTCCACACTTCACGCCCCTGGCAAGCAACAAAACCGTATTCCTTCTGAGGGGTCAAAATGAATCAAATAAGTACTGACATTGCCGGAGACAATCAACACACACAACAAAGTAAATTATATCTGGGGGCTTTAAAACAAGGTTGAGTCAAAGACACTTAGAGGCTCAATATCAAAGGATGTGTTCAGGGGAAGACATTTTAGAGAGGCTATATAAACAATCTATAAGGCAAGGTGTTGATTAAATTGCAACTAGAAATGGAGATGGGTTTGGCAGGTGAGCATGTTCACAATGAAACACACACACACACACACACACACACACACACACACACACACACACACACACACACACACACACACACACACACACACACACACTGATTTGTCAGTGATCCTTGCCACCATCATGCAGTAAGGTGACTTTGTCCCCTTTGGAGGACTGACAATGCATCATCCTATTACTCTATATTGTTTCTGGCTGCAGCAACAACATTTATTTATTAATTCTATACCTGTGTGTACGTATGTGTCTGTGCCGAGGTGATTGAATCAGACAAGTTGTGCAGCCGCTGGCTCAATCTCAGAGCATGTGTGTGTGTGTTTGACCGTCTCAGAAAATGTGTGTGTTAGTGTAATTTGTGCCCAAGTACGTACATTGTTTGCACTTACAAAACCGGTATGTCTGCATGTGTGCATGTGCACTGGTGTGTATGTGAGTGTGAATCTATTACTTATGCTTGGGAGGTATAGGGGTATTGGCGTAGCGTTGCGGGGGAGAATTGCTCCCTTACTCAGAGAGCAATCAACCAGCTGTCCTCTGTACAAACAAACAGGGTACAACGATCAATGCGGATATCAAACACGTCCCACTATGGGGTGTGTGTGTGTTTAAATGTGTGTAAGAGTCTCAAAGGAGGAGGGAGGGAGGAAGGGGAGGTGAGTGTATGAGTGTTTAAAAGAAAGGGTTCTGTTGCAGTCTCAAACAAGATGCCATTGCAAAAAACACGGTTAGCAAACTGGGTGTGTATGTGTGAATGGATATAGTATCTTACGTTTTTATTCAAATGCTGGCTTACACATTCCCTTATATCTATTTGTAATCTTATGAATAATTCAGAACTTCTCCCTCAGTAGACTAGAATCTCAACACATTTTTTACACACAAAATTCATGTTGAATTAATGAAAACAAGGACATACATTGCTTTGATTTTTGTATCACCAAAAGCACAAAATGTTCAGGCAGAGATTTCGCTATGGGCCCATCATAGCTATGTGGCCAGAATACAGTTTTAAATGGGTTATGACAAAGTAAATATATTGACTGGATATCCAAAACTGTGAAAATAGTGTAGGGATATTGAGGAGCATACACTTAAAGAGAGCATAATCCATGATATGCAAAATATGCTTTGTAAATTAGTCAGCATTAGTAGCATGTAAGAAGTAAAATAAAGCACTCTTACATCTCCACGATGCCCTCTGGGAGGTTGGCTGGTATTTCAGTGAGGCCTTTACGTCGACAGTCCACTATGTTGTTGTTACAGCTGCAGCTGGCTGGACACACCGCCACCTGGGGAACACAAGTCCTCAGCTCTGTCTGTGCTGGACCTGTAGGAAGCAATGTACAGATGAAATGAAACAGATTTGCTTTCATTTGTTTGAAAAGCACTTTTCTTAGTCTACTCCTGAATATAAGAAAGAGAATAGGACATTACTCCTTGCCTGCAGCTACTTTTACTTTACTACTAGTGCTAACAAGTCTCCAATCAAATATTAGCTTCTGTTTTATTCTTTATGATGTTTTGTATCTTCTTATGCAAGTTTCTTTCAATGAGACAAGCCTCAGGGTGGAGTTTTAGTGTCCCGTATTGGTCTTCATGTTGTATCAGAAGCATTTGCATACTGCCAGGAATACTTTTTTAGGAGTTATGCCATCTATTGGCATTAAACCTATAAACTACATTTGAGTGCTAAACAGCATCAAGCGTAAACAAAATAATTGCTGGAAACATGGATTGAAGATTAGGAACAGAAGGAGCGAGACAGGAATATGAAATAGAATACAGGAGAATAAATCAAGTAAGGAGAGGAAGGACAAATGTAGGGATGGAAGTAAGAAAGGATAAAAGAAAGACAGGGTGTTACTGACTCTGAGGGTAAGAGACAGAAATGAAACAGAGCCAAAAGGGGAGGTCTGTCATGGAGCGTGTCTCAGAGAAAACGAAGGCTAATGGCTAATAAAGAGAGCACAGCCTGACATTAGAAAAGAGCGCTGAATCAGAGGCCTATAAACAGCGTCTACTATCTGCAGCTGATAACACTTTTGCTCTTATACTGGCCTTTTAGCTGATTACACGCTCTACATGGTGTAATTATTTCTGTGCTATAAACTCAATGCTGAGCTGTCTGTAGATGATAACAATGTCGCCTGTAATAAAGACTGTTATGTTTAATACATCCCCTGTGCTGTTGAACTCTAAATCAAAGAGTTTCTTCTCCCAACAACATTACATCCAAAAGGGAACTTGCATTTAAATCCAATCTGTATATCATATAAATGCATTAGTGTTTCTGAATAGTTCCAGGTACAAAATAACTTTAGAAGCTCGATTATACAAGTGTTATAGTCCCTGTGCCAAACGATGCAAAAGCAATGGAGCAAAGATCAGTTTTTATTTAAAGTTATTTTCCTGGATTTTGTTCTTAAGGTGTTAGATAGAAAGAAAGAAAAAAGAAGGCTTCTTTTAATATCACCTTGAGTTAAGAAAGAGTCACATCATCACTTGCATGCCAAGAGAAGCACTAACTGCAGTGAGTCCTTCACTCTTGATCTGTTATATTTCAATAGAATATTATTTTTACAGTATGTGTGTTGATGCTGGCTTACCATTGCAGAGAAAATCCTTCTTCTGCACATCTGGGACGTTGAGGCCCCTCATGTGGGCGGGGGCCATGCATTGGGTGAAGGGAGCCAAGCCCCGCCTGGCTCTGAGCCAATCAGAGAGCCAGGACAGGTGGCAGTCGCAGTGCAGATTGTTGGAGTGCAGTCGTCTGAGAGAGATGGAGAAAGAAATGTGTGTGAGTGAAATGAAGAAGAAGAAAATGTGCATTTGGAAAGGGAAAAGCCTTTCAAAAAGTGTGTCTGGATTATCTCAGTAAAAACAAATGTTTTGTATCAGTTGGCACTGATTTGGTGGTGACACACACAAACTGACACACACAGAGTAATATCCCCAACTCTCATTTCCCGAAGGTCTGTGACAATATGACTCCCTTTAAAGGGAGGACACATAAGGCTGAATCACAATCTATTCAGAAAGACAGAGAAAAAAGAGAGAGGGGCACAAAGGTGGGAAATAATAGAGTAAATGAAAGATTTAGACATGAAGAGAGCGGAAACACATATCACGTAAAAAGGACAAAACTAAAATAAAAAGAGAGAACAATTATATTATTTACAGTTTATTCTTATTATTGTTTGTATGTCCCTGTTGCTGGGGACAATCCACAGAACATGAAAAAAACACTAACATTAGGTTTATTTATTTGGAAAAAAGTGCCAAACCCAAAATAAGTAAATCAATTATCCTAAGAAATTAGCTCACTTTTCTGGAGCAAGTTGCTACTGGATTGATTTGTTACGTTATGTTAAGGTTCTGAGAGACCAAACACATTTCAATACGGATGGGTTTTAAACAAAATGTATCTGCAGTGCTATTTGTCACACTTAAGGATGTAATTGAGCATATGATTTTTTCCTAGATGATGGGTTGATGCATTCTGCTAAACTGCATTAGACTTTTCTCATAAAGTATGAAAGCGCAACAGTGCGAGTAGATTCAATGATAAAAAGATCCCCTCATCTGAATCATTTAAGATCCTGATGAGGCCCCCGATTGCCAATTTATACTTCAAGTAACATCTCACTAATAGCCTTTTCAAACTGCACTTGTGGCATTAATTAAATGGTACAACTCAATATAGAACTCATCAGGTGATGTTTCGCAGAGCTGAGACTCTACAGGCTGCACTGACTGGATCTGACACCTTAAAGAAGAGGAGGAGAGAAAGAGCCATGAGGAGAAGCGGGGCGGATGAACAGCAGAATGTCTTGTCAGCGTATTATATGCCAGCCGGGATATCTAGCCTTTCAGAACACAGGCCTCCCTTTGTAATAAAGCAGAGGACAAATCCTGTTATGGAACAGAGATGGGCTCATTGATGCTAGCAGCGGGGGCAGTGGGTTTTAATCCCGCTCTCCCATTATAAATCCAGTTTATAGTCAAACCCCCGCATGGAGATAGCACGTCCAGCCCACCCCCGGCTCAGCCTTAATTACTGACAAGTAGGATTAAAACACAGGGGAGGATTGGAAGAGGCAGGAGGTATGGATAAAGTGCTTTGTGTGTCTGTGTGTGTGTGTGTGTGTGTGTGTGTGTGTGTTGTGTTGTGTGTGTGTGTGTGTGTGTGTGTGTGTGTGTGTGTGTGTGTGTGTGTGTGTGTGTGTGTGTGTGTGTGTGTGTGTGTGG